>NC_064535.1:7947678-8265020 GCF_023856365.1 Brienomyrus brachyistius | reverse complement strand
GTGTGCCTTGTGATGGGCTGGGCCCCCATCCTGGGTTGTTCCCTGCCTCGTGCCCGTAGCTTCCGGGATAGGCTCCGGATCCCCCGCGACCGAGAAGGATAAGCGGTTTGGAAAATGGATGGATGGATAATGCAGTAACACATGCTTAGTAGGAACTTACTCATAACTTACTACTGACACCTACTAATGAAGTACAAATCGTGAACAAATATAGTGGCTACTCCAGGTAAAAGATGCGTTACGCGTCATTAACGATGAACAAACATGAGATCAGTATTTCACTATTCATGACTTGCTTCAGTACTCCCTTCAGTAGTTCAGGTGACAAAATTAAAAGATATAGTAATAATAAAAGATGCACCATGATTCATTAATGCATGAATTAACATGAGATAACTATGTAACTAAGACTTAGTTTGTGGGAAATTAATACAAATATAAGAGCGTAATACTGTATTATTTCTGTCCCCTCAAGTAAAGCGTTACCGATACACTTGAATCTCACCAGGTATTAATTTTAAGGCCATTTATGAGGTAGGTGGGTGAGAGAGGGATTGGAGGGGGGGTGGAGTGAGTCCCGGAGAGGTCCGCGATGCTCTCCTGTGCCCGCCCCCCAAAATAAACATCATGGTGGCCCTCCATGCCGCCGCAGGGCAGATTATACATTACACCATTGGCCTGTAGTTGCTGTTACTGAGATAGGGCTCCAGCAGGAATGTTCAGAATCTTGTCGATTTCCATCCTCTTTGCCCATTTCCCCATAGTTCATAAAGAGATGCCATTGTCCGGCGTCCATTGCGGCATGTATGATGAGACAAGTCTGGAATTACGCATGGAAAGTTAGTCTTTCCCAACAGGGAGCCACGGAGCAGTAGCAAACCTGGTTACGGCAATGGGGTATGCATGGGTTCATTAGCAGTTTAATTAGCTTGCACACTGAGCCAGTTCATCTTCTCCATGAGGTCTTACGGCTCATTGCAGGGCTGAAATACCGTCAACGATCAGTTTGTTGATCCCTTGAAAAAAAATCGCTGAATGCAAAAGATTCATGATAAAGAGCCTTTTTTTAAAAAAAAACGCTTTGGAATGAGATTAAGGGAGATTCAGGCCAGATGCCGTGGCAGCGACTATGATGTCACACATCCCGGCTGTGTCACACTGCCTGCTGTCATCCGTCTTTGTAGAAGACACACCGGAGACACTAAAGTGTCACTTCGCTGGCCTGTTGGCTCCTTGCATGGAGTACAAGCTGCTCGCATAGAGGGAGTCCTGTTTTTATGCATACCGCCCGGGCCTTGATCTTGCCACACGTTGTGACCCGATGCAAACGAGGGCTACGGAGGTGTGAGAAGTTCTGTCACGCTGTAGACCTTCCTGGCTCATTAGGCTGACTCAGGCCTGGTTCGTCTGAGGAAAATCACAACACTCGCTGTTTACTTCCCGCAAATTTAAGACCCCCCCGTGTCACCTAGGAGGCCACTGGTGAGTGATGTTCCTGTCTTTCGTCACCTGGATGTGGGCTAGAGTGCGGGCTGATCATGCTTCCACTGGTCGGCCACGGCTCGCACCCAAGCCAGAGCCCCGTTGTTGGTCATTTACTCTAAATGGAGCTGCAGGGTGAGTGTCCACAATAAATTACTGTCCCTGTGCCAGCGCCTTCTTTCACCTGGTTCTGTTCACACACAGGGTAAAAAATTTAATTAAAGGAAAACATAGGGGACAAAAATAGCTAAACTGCCAGCCCTTCCCAGGACCTGAGGATTTCTTGGGTAAGCAGAATTTTTTGGGTAAACTGAGACAGCTGTTGAAGGGTCAGGTTTCAGTCTGACTGTATGGATCACAAAGAGGCTGAATATCCGCTGTGTAACAACTAGTAGAACTGAATTAATTGTAATGTAATAAAATTGTAATGTAATACTGGCAAAAGGAGTTTCGTTAGACGTGCATCTCTGTGTTCCGTTACGTTCCTTCGTTTATGTTTAACGATTCTGCTGCCATTTACAGGAATGCAGATGTGACTTTGGGGTGATGTTCTGATGAAGTGGAAAATACAAGTCAAACATGAAGCTGTTATAAATAAGTAGATAAATTACTACTGTCACTGAATAAATAAATAAATAAATACTATGATTTAACGAAATGCCAGTAATTGAAAAGTAAGCAATTGAATTAAACTTTTTTTTGGTTAAACACAGAAAAATATTACAATAAAATACATTGCTGAGCACTGTATGCCATGTTTACGGTCGCGATCGCTATAGAGACCAGAAGCCTGGATGCTGCTATCGGTTGGCATCAGTAGACGGTTTTGTATGGCAAATTCTAAGTTGATTACTGAATGTGCATCGCTATCGCACCATCATAAAGTCGAAATACCGTAAGTTGAACCGTTTTAAAGTGAAGAGCATCTGTATTACTAATAGGAATAATAACGATTGATGGGGGCACCTTGCTTCAGCGGGGAGGGGGTGCTCTGCTTCTCATCTGCAAGGCTTCAGCATTATATCCCGTAGCTTTGCACAGTGGTCTGCATGTTCTTCCCGTAAATCTCGATAGATCTCCAAGAATTTCATCTGAGAGTTTGGCTGATGACACTAAATTATTAGTTTGAACTGTGTGTCTGCTGTATAACAAATTTGTACCCTGCCCAGGACACAGCCTGCCTCCCCCCCGTCCAATTTCAGAGATAGATAGACATAATTTTAGCTGATAATATTGAAACAGTCTGATATAATGGGCAATACAGCACAGGTACCCTTTATTCCCAGACACAAAGGCTGAACACTAGAGTGAAAACCAGACCTATTTGAGTGGCACCGGCAAAACCGAGACAGAATATTTAATTACTCTTTGTCTGCGAAGAAGGTGCCTTACAAAGCGATGTCAGGACGTGCAGACCCTGTTCCCGTACGCGGTTTTTGGCAGGGCAGATATTCCAACAGAATATGAAATGAGTTTCATTTGAAAGCTCCGTCTTAGGTTGAAAGAGGAGTTATCTGGATATGTAAGGCACGCCGGCAAAGATCAGATCACGGTGATCCCTGAGAAAACTTTTGTGTTGACATGGAGGAGCACAAACACCAGGCCCCAAAGGTGCAGCGATTGTCTGTAAGCAGGAACCTCTGCTTGTCACATATCCTCCATCCGTGGGTAGGCGCCATGCTTGGTAGGCCTAAGTCCCTGTACAGCTCCAGGAGCTCATTGTACTGGCGCGCTGCCTTAGCTCACGCATGTAAACCCAGCTTTCCTGAAAAAGGCAGGTACTCACGCATAAAGCTATTGCCGATCATCCGTGTATGAGGGAGCATATGTGTATGTTTATGCACTAGCTCTCAAATTGGGGGTTGGGGCTACTAAATATCTGGGAGGGGTTGTGAGATGATTTTCTTGAGTATGCCAAAAGCAAAGCTTTTGTGACTCTTTTCTTAAGGACTTGTTTTTGGTCATTTATAAACACATTCATAATGCATTATAATGCATTCATAAAGCATTATAAACATGGCTCTTATTATTAAGGATGCTTTATACTGCATTATGAAGGTATCTACTGTATAGTGCATTATAGATGAGTGTCATACTGTAGAGCATGCATAATGCATAATAAACACAGCTGTAATGTGTTATGCCCTTTGATAAGTAAAGTGCCACCAAAATTTTAATTAAAAAGCTGAATTTTATGAATAACATCATTAATTATTCAGTAGATGCATAATTAAAAAAAATCTGTATACCGTTCTGAAGGGAGAAACAAACAGAGTGGGAGAACTCAACTGGCGGAAACAATTTAATCCAAACCGCCAGGTATATTATTTTGTGGACATCACCCCCTCCAACCCCCCGGTCCCCCCACCCCACCCGCTTGGGAAACTTTATCATTAACATCGTTAGCAAATATTGTCATCGGGGATGGTTTTATCTATCTTTGCTTTAGTGGGCCATGGGGAAAAAATTATTGAGTATCCCTGAAATGTAGGATTGCTGGGTCTAGAAATACAGGAGTCCTGAGACATGACCAACGTTTTTCGGGGGTTCTCCACACCCACCGTGTCTGTGTGTCAGGATGGTACTAGGTTGCAGGTACTTGTGTCATTTGTGATGTTGACCAAGGTATGTGTTTTTCAACAACAGGTCTCATGCGTCATGGATCCAATAAGCCAATAATTCATGGAGGTTGTTTAAGCCAATGAGGTACTACGACATGGTGACCTGCGGTTACTGACCTCCCAAGCCCAATCTTGTGACAGTGTAAGGAATGTTAACCTTTAACCCCTAAAATCAGAACAACGGGAAGCAATAAATCATATATCTCTTCTTGTTGTAGGAAAACCACTTCTCCCATTTTCCTTGACGTATCTATTCGTTTCCAAACAGACATATAGCCAGTTAACAAACCAGCAACTTTGAATACGCTCCCGTCTCCCAGTCGACAGAATGTACAGATTGCTGGAATCTGCTGCCCCCATACCACCCTAAAATGTATTCCTAGGTATGGGCCTACAAAAACATCTTGCAAATATGTTTTCATTTCCATGAAAACAAAATGCTCATGTAAATATTCTTTCCCATTAAGACTAGTCAGATGTAATTACATGTACACCATAGGTCAGCTGATGTTTTTGGAACACATTTAACCTTTTTAAAGGTTCTTTGTGTGGTTTTGTGTGGATAAAGTACTAAGGTCACCTACACCTACGACTCACCTGCCGTATGTTAGTATTATGAGAACAATGGAGAACAAAGGGTCTTATATTTTATACTAGACATGAAAAAGGGAGCTCCATCCATCCATACACCCATCTTTAAGCAGCTTATCAATTACTGTGTTGTGGGGAGGGGGCGCACACAGGCCACAGAGCAGGAACAAAGGAATTTTGAACAGAGCACAATTTAAATGACTAGTCAGTCAATCCATTTTGTTCTCTGTAAATTCAAATCTTTCAGAACAATGAACAGGTGAAAGATACGGTTCTTAAGATAGAAAAGTTATGCACTGTTATATATTACAGTTTGTACATAATACTCGACAGCTTCCAATGCAGTTCACATAAGAAACTGTGAAAATACCACGGTGACCTTGTAGTCCAAGTTTAAAATTCCGGCAGCAGTATAATACAACCGTACACAATTGATTAGAAGTTTTTTATAATAAAGATCATTTTAACTGTACTTCTACATTACAAAATATGGTAGAATTTAATACCTTTTAAGTTGACCTTGACCAAATACTGTAATTGAATTAATCATGATCCTGGAACAACAGAATAGTATATATTGTATATTAAATAGTGTGAATGTACTTAGAATTTTACATAATTTGTTGATTTTATATAAAAAATAAAGATTTTCAGTTTTCAGGTCTGGGAAACTCTAATTTAGACGGAAAGCGTTCTATAATTAAATATCTATACATTCAAACATTGATAAACAAGATAGAATGCACAATCAATGTGTGGATGAATTACTCTGTCCAAATGACCCCCCCCTCCCCCCCAGGACATGCTCATATAAGCTTTATTGACCGGTGGGCTCTAAATGTGACATTCCACCAACGCCCCCCCGCCAAGTCCCTATGCAAGGACAGAAAACCATCTCTTACACACCCCACAGGGTCCATAAATCACTATCGGTGCTGAATGAATGAAGCTTAACTAAATATATATTTCCCTGTCACAGATGTAGCTAATTCAGAGTCTGTTAGGTGAATCAGACATTTCCATATGGAAATAAATGAACTCAAGAGATATGTAGATATAATAGAGGAGCCTTGGATATCCGAAGTCAGCAATACTGTGTTTTTTACATGCCTGTCGAAAGTGATGACTCTGCAGTTTTGGAAAGCCACTGCTAAGCTTAAAATTATGTGCAAATTGTTGCTTCGTAGGTCTTATTACTAGGGATGGACACAGATTAATGGTTTAAGACATGGATGGAATTTGCTTGATCAAGGAACCTGTTTGATCAACAAACCGGAACAATGTGCGTAACCTGAGTTGTTCTGTTACAAAAAAAATAAAGTTGCATCAGCTAAGCAAATAAAGGCTACAAATGAGTACAACCAATAAGACGTCCCGGACGGCTGGGAAGGTTGTTGCAGAGCTGATGGTGAGCACGAATACAGTGTACTTAACTCCTCACCAGGGACGGATTACGGACCGGGCCAGCGGGGCCGCTGCCCAGGGGCCCTTGGGGCTTATCAACAATGTATTTTCGTTTGTCTATTTTAGAGGGCCTACATTCTTTGATCCTCTGCCTACAAGGGCCCCTGACCCTATAGGGAGGGCATTTGGCTGCCAAGGGCCCTTGAATTGTGGTGGTTGTGGTGGTGGTGCTGGTGGTGGTGGTGGTGGGGGGGGGGGGGTGCCTCGCAAACGTTTTGCCCCCGGGGCCCACACAACCCATAATCCGTCCCTGCTCCTCACCCACTCCAGCAGCCTGAAGTGATGAATCACTCCATTTGGATGGGATGTTGACACACATTCGCACAACCATACACTTCAGGGTTTTTAGAGATATCAGTCCAGACTTTTTTTCTTAGAGCAGTGTTTCCCAATCCGGTCCTCGGGGACCCCCAGACAGTCCACGTTTTTGCTCCCTCCCAGCTCCCAAGCAAAAATGTGCACTGCCTGGCAGGGAGCTGGGAGGGAGCAAAAATGTGGACTGTCTGGCAGGGAACTGGGAGGGAGCAAAAATGTGGGCTGTCTGGCAGGGAACTGGGAGGGTGCAAAAACATGGACCGTCTGTGGGTCCCCGAGGACTGGGTTAGCAAATACTGCTCTAGAGAAGTATGCAAATTGCAAACGCACACATTTTTCTTAACATTTTTTATATACGGTTGGAGGAAGCATGTAGTATCGTCACCTCATACTTCCGGAGTTGTGAATTCAAATCCCAGCCCTGAATTTGTGTGTGTTGTTCAGATTCTCCCTGTGTAATCTCCAAATAAGCGATTATGATAAACAGCACTTCTAAATTTCCTTCACCGTCTGCTTGTATATGTGTCCTGTGGTGGATGGGCATCCCATCCAGTATGTCCCTACCCTGTGCTGCCTTGGATCCAGGCCTACTGTGAATCTGCACTGGAGAAGTAGCCGAACGTTTAATGGATGAATGGATGCTATCAACGTTAAACTGAGCTAAAGTTTTTAACAGAAAACCAACCATCTGTAATAGCTGATATACATCGATTTTCAGGGCAGTATAGCTTTCTCTGTCTTTTAGGCTCTGTCATCTATGAATTAGAAACAGCCATCTCCATCTTTATTGTCTGAATCTCACGACGACAGCGAAACATGGAGCTCAAGGGGTCAAGGGGTCAATCCAAATGGACTTGATTAAAGGCCGACATGATTTATGACGGGAATCTCCGGAGGCCGCCCCAGCTGACGTTCATGAACGGCTTAATGACTGGGGTTAGCTCCTCACATGCAGTCCGTCTGCTGTAATACCAAGCACTTCATTTTTATGAGCTGTGTTCTTTGTGCTGGCGCTGAGGAAATGATGAACCGAAGCCGACGTTTTGTGCAGATACGGTTTGCTTAACATTTGCAGAAAAGGTGCCTGTCGTCCATCCTCTGTTTTCTAAATTATACGTTTGGGGGATTTAATATTCCGCTCAGCCACCGCTGAATGCTTGAATTTTCACGTTTTCCATTACTATTGTCCTTTAACTAGAAACACCATATAAATATTTAACATGAAATAAATATACTCAGACGTCAAGGTTGCCATGGAGAGAGGAATAAGTGTTAAATTTTGGGATTTATTTTGCCTTTGTTCATTCTGGATATTTTCATATTTCCTCCACACGATGTGTCCTCCAGCAGGAAGGGGATGCTGTGTGGCAGGAAGTGGCTCTGGACAAGCGTCCTTTGTGAAGGAAGCTGGAGGCAGAGACGCAGGAGAGGAGCCAAGCTTTATACTGCAAGGTTCCCCGTCCACCATTCTGAGGAACCTGCCCTTCAAAATCGGTTCCAGAAAAACGGCGGAACCTCAACTGATACAACATGAGTCAAATCAGTTTTCAGAAGCACTGCTGTGAAATGAGAGATGCCGGGGGGTGATTTCCTGTGGATAAAGTGACATGTTGGATACTGATCTGCCCCCTCACTTCCTCTTACATGTACACCCACCCCCCCCCCCAGACCAGGCAGTTGGCATTGCGATTTATTTTCTCCATTCTAATTGCGATGAGATCTGTTTGCCTATAAGTTCTTAGTCATTAGTGCTCAGATAAACCCCCTAGCAGTACTCAGCATTGATAAATTATTATCGATTTGCCAAGTCTTTGTTTCTAATAGACCCTGGGATAAGCTGGAATATGTCACCTCCTGGAATACCGCTGATTGATATTAGCACATTAGATTATGTACCCAGTGGGGGTGCGAGTCCATCAGGATGACACCGGGGTTCCTATCCTGCGAAAAACGTCAGCGGGGTATTTGTGTCCTGAGTGTCCCACTTCACTCTCTCGGAAACCTTCGCATCCGCCGAGCTCCTGTTTCCGGATCACATCGCGGACGGAATTGAGAATGAGAAATCGTGCCGGTGGGGAACAGCATGGCGCATGTTCATAGCAAATAGACCTGAGAATGTTTCGCGGGGAATGAAGACTGTGTCTGCCTCGATGTGAGGCAAGGAACAAAGTGGTGTAGAGGCCGACCTGCAGCAAGCTTACTTTTGTTGAGCTGATTCGCCACTAAGGTTTTCCATCCAGCCAGGGTGACTTAGGAATCTGTGGGATACTTTCACCTGCTGAGATGATGCCTTTCCAAGTGGCTCGCAAGTTTATTACACTGAATTTGCCCAGTCATAAATTTTTTTAGCTGCAGAGGTTTGGATCAAGTATCATGGTCAACGATGCAACAACAGAAGTACTTGTGAGGCTGCAAACCATCTATGCATGGTGACGTGCTGTCCTGGGGCCAGTTTACGTCAGCCAGAATCCCTCAACGTGCCTTTCAGATTCAGCCAGGCTCACGAAAGCGTTTCCTTCTCCAGAAACGTGGCACTGTTTACATGGGTGTGTAGACTAAGGTGGACGAGAACTAAAATAAGATGCTTTCTTCCAGAATGGCCTGTGAGGGATTCAGCAGTGCTAAAGTATGGACGAGATGTAGCTCCAACATGCTTTCAGAGTCTGTACCAAAATGAAGAGTAATTTGTGAAGCACAAATATGCACAAAGAAACTTACTTGGTATGAAAAATGCAGATGCAAAGGCAGACAGACCTACTGCGAAGACAAAAATACAACCAATGATGTCACCGAAACACAATAAAATCACAGCTCAACAGATATAGAAATATATATATGTACACACACACACACACACACAAACACAGAAGAACAGAATGAAAATAAATAAGTATATGAGTTCATGGCATCCTGGGTCATGTATTGTTATTCAATTCATTTTACAAATTAACGATTAGTAACCTACATAAGCATAATATGGTGTGATTTCACTCAGGCAGTAACACAGATTGTCTATTCAGGTTTCTTTGATATCAATACTTTTTCTTTCTTTCCATAAAAATAACCATAATTCATACACCTTATCACTTCGACTGAGGACCTTCTAACACGGCCGGCACGCAGAGAAATGTCATATATCAAACGGGGGAGATGACATCACCTGACTGCCGCAGCATGCGGCTAACGCTCGCTAATGGAGCGAACTCCCATTGGTTTAATGTGCTCCATAAAGCAAAAACTATCATTAGGCTTAATGAAGAAGCAGAATGCTTTACAGCTGGTTATATAAGATCTTTCCTGAAGGCCTTTTCCTCAGGCGGTACCTCAGTCAAACTGGCAACTACCCCTCTATGGAAAGGTGTCTTTAGAAAAGAAAACATTTAACTTAGGATGTGAGAATTATGATGGCGTGAGATACCTGAAGACACAGAGGGAGCCTTTGCTGCGTAGTGTCAGTGGATGAAAGACCCAGATTTACTCCTCTCTACTAGTATAAAAGACGCAGCAAAAATGAAGGAGGTCATAAACACAGGGAAGTCACACGCTCAGTTAAAAGACTAACTGTGTGCTCCGCATGACATTCCCCCAAAACCTGGATAGAAGCACGAGAGCTGGAAACAGCACTGTTTACAGCAACGTTGTGAATTACTCACTGGTAATAATTTTCTGTCTTGATATAATGTTGAAATTGCTCTCTGTTGTTTTTAAAAAATGTTCATAACCCATTCTTTACACTTCTGCTTCACTTCTCGTATGGTGCTAATTTAGTCCAAAAATATGGTGGAAAAAGTATAGCGGCATAGAACAAACTGAGTCTTGCATCACGTACAGACATATGGCATAATTATGCCCAAAACTGAATCTGGGAATTAGTCTGAGTCTGTGTAGCTGCCCCCATAGTCCAAAGCAGATTGGCTTTTTTTCATTCTGACTAATGGCTGAAATTAAGTTTTCTTTCAAGAATAGAATATAGCTTCTTCGCCAATAGTCCTTGGGGACCCGCAACCGGTCCACATTTTTGCTCCCTCCCAGCTCCCGGCAGGAAAATGTGAGCAAAGATGTGGACTGTCTGGCAGGGAGCTGGGAGGGAGCAAAAACCTGGACCGGATGAGGGTCCCCGAGGACCAGGTTTTGTCAGCAACTTTTCCTGTGGCTTCCCACGGCCTGCAGTTACATCTCTCCGCTTCCCTCTGCTGGGACAATGCCCCACAGCTCGATCACACCCTCACCTCATCCGTGTCTGCAAACTCAATTAAACGACTAATCACTCCCGCAAAAGGTTGCAGTGAATCGCAGAGGCCGGGAGACGGGCTCAAGTGCAATTGGCTCCCTCACTTAAAATCAGCCTCAGGTCAGTGATTACAGAAAGACACGCTTGATTCCAGAACACAAACAGTATTTAGGGAAGCCTCCCAAGTCGCCATTTGATAGATCACCAGCAAACACCATTACACAGTCATATCAAGGTCTTACATCTCTGGGATTATTAAATCCTGGGAACTATTTAAAAATAAGAAGCTAAGACGTTTTATTCTGAACAAAACTGTGTTCCTGACAGTTTAACAGGAGAGCTGCCAATAAACCACATGTCTGAGCCTGGGAGAAATGAACATAGATCGAAATGTCAGTAACTTAAATCATCTTCTTTAAATTAATTAGCAATGTTAGAAAAGATTACTTTTCTTTCTCCTAACTGTGGGAAAACTCAATTTCCTTAACTTACTGCTGAGATAAGTTGTCAACTTAGCATTTATATGTACAATATAGGGTGGCATGGTGGTGCAGTGGTTAGCACTGTTGCCTCACACCTCTGGGACCCGGGTTCGAGTCTGCGCCTGGGTTACATGGGTGTGGAGTTTGTATGTTCTCCCCATGTCGTCGTGGGGTTTCCTCCAGGTACTCCGGTTTCCCCCCACAGTCCAAAAACATGCTGAGGCTAATTGGAGTTGCTAAATTGCCCTTAGGTGTGCATGTGTGAGTGACTGGTGTGTGAGTGTGCCCTGCGATGGGCTGGTCCCCCATCCTGGGTTGTTCCCTGCCTCGTGCCCATTGCTTCTGGGATAGGCTCCGGACCCCCCGCGACCCAGTAGGATAAGCGGTTTGGAAAATGGATGGATGGATGTACAATATATATAGAACAGTTTTATATCTAAATTCATCTCATATTCTTTTTCATTGTGGATGCACACTGGACAGGCAAGTATACAGCTTTTGCTTTTATTAGATATTACTTTATAAGATTATTTTTCCTATCCATCATTGGCAATCTCTTGCAAACTACAGTATAAGAGAAAACAATTGGTTGACTCGCAGCCACTTTCGACCAATGGTCTGTTTTGTTTTTGCCTAATTTCCTGGAAATTCCAACCCACTCCAGTCTTCATACTTTTTTATGGTACTGCAATTATATTGCAGTGCTGCAACATTAAAGTGACAAATGTGCTACATTTCTTGCCACAAAAATATACAATTTCATTTAACTAAAGCCGGTTGTGTAAGAGCACACATTTAGCTAAATGGCACATTCAAATACTCTCTGCTAATGCCGACATACAGTCCCTATATAATTCATGCAGACATTTGCATCCTGAACCGATGACAGCTGTTTGTTGGGACTTAAATATTACTCAGAGGACTGAGTCTGTTGAAGTAGTTCAATTGCTGGTTTGAGTCTAATGTTGTGCTCTTAATAAATTAAATAAAGGATTTTAATTTGCACTGTGAAACACACACACACACGGATGGGCACAAAGAGACACGCAAATGATGTCAGGCTTCGCAATGTCACTAGAACATAGTTGGGGGGGGTGGATTGTGTCAAGCGGTAAAGCAAGTCAATAATCAAGCTTAATATGTCAGGACAGTACAGGCGGCACCCATCTCTGCGAGTTTGAGCCAACGCGACTTCTTGGGAAGGTGATCCGGACTAAATGAGGAATGCTGATTTCGGAAAAGGGCAGAGACTCTCTCGCCAAGGGAATCCTGCTGAGACAGGAAGCCTGAAGGTTAATGAGCAGCTGGAAGCTGATTTTGGGTGTGGCGGGTGGTGCGAGTCTGTGAATGTGTTGGAGAGGGGAACCGGGGCGGGGTAACCCTTTGGAGAGGGATCAGCGTCAGCATGCTACTCCTGGACAAGACAGACGCTTGGTAGAAATGAATGCTTTGAGACGTTGACCATTGGTGCGGCATTTCATTACCACAAAGCCCACATACTTCTATGCCCAGGAAAATTACATTTAAATGATCTTATATCTTAGCGTAACAGCTTAGCCATTTTAAGATTTCTCCTAAAGGCGCCCCAGTATTTGCAGCAACCATCCAGTATTCCCGCGTACTTGCTGACTCAGCCACTACCAAGCCATTTAACTAATTAAGTTAATTAAGTAAATGAGCTGGTGTTCAGACTTAACGAGTACACATAAAGGCTGAGAAGTGGTGTTCATCTAGCCATCCAAGAAAATATCAGTAACTTTTCGGAGAACAGAAAGAATTCTTGCTAATTTTTATCGAGTTACTCTTCATTTGCATACCTTCTAACGCTAAATTATGTTTTCTTTTCTGAGTAAATTTACATTTGTTACCCAGATATATTTTTCTTTGACTGCTTAAGACTTATGCGCAGTGCTCTGTACTGTTTCTAATTACCGCGCTCTACAGCAGCACAGCACTTGATCATAAAGAGTCATACCAAAAACGCATGCTGAGCCATATTGTAGAGTTTGCCTTCTGATGACTGTGGACCATGGGGGGAGGGCATTCTCTACTGCGGGATGATGAGCTGTAAGTCTGGAGGACCATCAGACACATTCATGCAGTGTTCAAGGTTCACCACAGAGAAGCTGTACTGAGCTAATACCCCCAGGGTGTGTGTTCAGAAGGCAGATGTTTTCTTGCGGCAGATGCCAACTCTGCCCATTGTGGGATTAACGTTATAAGCAGGAAACACACGGCCATCCTGTATAAAGTCGGGACTACATCCCAAAACACTTATCTGCCCCACGCTCCCTCGTTACCTTTCCTTCGCCCTGGAAGCTTTTTCAAATTTGAGATGTTGAAGTGCTGTCCCAATATCTTAGGGCAGTGTTTCCCAACCCAGTCCTCAGGGAAACCCGGCCAGTCCACGTTTTTGCTCCCTCCCAGTTCCCAGCCAATCAGGAACGAACACCTGGTACAGGTGCACTGAGAGCTGGGAGGAAGCATAAACTTGCACTGTCCGAGGTTCCCCAAGGACTGGGCTGGGCAACACTGCCTTAGGGAATGAGTCACCAAGAGACGATTTTTGCTCAAATTACCTCTTTGCTGGGGGCTTGTGGAAGTCTGGTTGAGAGTAGCCTTTGCAGAAGCGAGATTTACCCATGCATGACGTGGCAGGAAAGCTTCTACTTCAGTGATGATCTCATACATTCGGGCAGAGTGTGGTAAATCATCGAGGATGTAACTGTGTCCCGATACTCGCTCACCACTCATTCACTTCCTCATCCGCCTTGGGAACTTTCAACTTAAGACAGCAAGTTATCGAGGGAGGGAGTAAGGGCACCATCAAAACAACAGTTTTGGGAGGTAGCCAGGGTATAGAGAGAGTACTGTGCAACACCATCATCATGTGACCAGTGATGTCGTTACATTAACATGGAACCCTTATAGCCAAGGGTAGCAGCTGGAATGTACAATTTTACTAAAATCACGTGTTGCTTGTGATGTGCTGTGTATTACTGGCAATTAATGCTTTGTGCGTTGTCTGAAGTAGTAACATTACCATTTAAACACAGCTAGTTTGTTTAGTATTTGTAACTGTTTTGCAGTGCACTGCATTTGCAGTGCATTGAAACTTGTCTGCCACCATAAGAGGGAGAATTTAGTATAAACATAATATATTAGTGTTGATTTGAAAATGGGAACAGACCACTTGACATGAATTATAGTAAATGATACACGTGACATGTGATTATATTCAGATCACAATAATACTGATTACTTTCAGAGCACATCAATTTGCTTCCCCCAGAACAAACTTGAACAGGAAGACCTGTTCTTACTGAGACTGATAATTTATACAGAACTAATGAAGGGTTATTTATTGTGTGCTAGATGTAGTAAAGCCTCCTGTACAATTTTTTTTATTCCAATTGTAATTTATACATCCATCCATCCATCCATCCATCCACCCATCCATTTTCTAACTACTTATCTTGATTAGGGTCACGGTAATTATAATCTATCTATCTATCTATCTATCTATCTATCTATCTATCTATCTATCTATCTATCAAGGTGTATAACCGTGGTATTTGACACTTACTGTATTACATTGGTTTCTCAGCCACACATGCATTTTCTGATGGACATTTTTTCCTTTTTACCTTTCTTGCAAATTGAGATAAATCACATAAGCCACTGGAACCTGGCAAATATTCGGCCCCGTTTAAAGGAATTCCATTGACAGGGGAAATTAAGCTGTCATTCCACTACAGCAAGGACGAGGTGTAACTCCGTGCCCCTTTTGTATCCAGTCGTGTTTCTTCTGGTATCCAGGGAGACAGACAGCTCTCAATCCCACGTCTATCGGTGATGGAAGGGGAACAGTGTCCTGGGCATCAGAGGCAGAGGAGTCGCTTAAGAAAGAGTCAACACAAGATGGCTTTCTATCAGCCTTCTCTGCCTTCCAGCTCTGAGGCAAACTCTTCTCTTCTTAGAGGGAATTTGTGCTGTATCAAAACATCCGATCTCACTTCAATACATTGAAAAAGCAAAGAGATATTAACACTTGCATTTCAAGGGAGCAGCAAAACACAGTAACATAAAATGAGATGTGTGTACAATGTGGGGAGGGGTGTGTATAATGTCTGTGGGGTGGGGAGACAAACTCATCTACTCACCTGCCATCAGTTAGTTTGTGTGTGTGTATGTGAAATTATGTCTATATCACATTGATGGGACCAAATGTTCCCCACGATGTGATAAAAGGCTGTTATTTTGATGTTGTGGGGACCATTTTTCAGGTTCCCATAAAGATCTGTGAATGCAATAAAAAAAAAAAACTACAAATGCCAAGCCTCGTATTTTGTTTTGTTACTTGGTTAAGGTTAGGGCTGGGTAGGGGTTAAGGTCGTCCTGTTGGGATTAGAGGTTTCCCAATAGGCGTGAATGGAGAGTCCCCACAAAGATATGAATACAGGTCTGTGTGTGTTTGAGGGAAAGAAAGAGGGAGGGAGAGGGAGAGAGAGAGCGAGAGAGAGAGAGAGAGAGAGAGGTGGTGTTTTATTTTATAGTTATTTTGTATGTTCACCTTCATATCTGGAGGTTGCCAATAAAATTTCTCAGACCCTGCCTCCAAAGTCATGTGCTCCATCGATCTGCTTGCTGTCTGGAAGATTCATAATTTTTACAATCCAGCAAGATCTCATTCTGCAGGAAACACAAGGGTATTGTGAAGGGTATGAGCGCCTCGACAGATGAGAACATTACAGCCACAAAGAGCTGTTTCCCGGGGTCTCTTTCTCCAGGACAGGAAGCCAGCGTGGGTCATTGATGTCCTGTCTGTGGTGTGTTTTATCAAATAATTGTACCTTTGTTTCTGGGAGAAGGAAAACAAATCAATAAGCAAATAGAGAGATTTATTTTTGGTGTGAAACACAATGATGCTGTCATCTGTGGCCCTAACATGGAGACAGTGTTTGCCAGTGTTTTAAGATACCAACCATCCAGGTTGGGCTGATACTACTGCAGACGGCACCAGGCACAGAAGCTTAGGAGCACTGCATCTATCGGCAATCCATTCCACACCTCCATCCCGATTTACCAACATTTCCTTTCCCAGGAATTCCACCTCGTGCTGTTTTCAGTACTCTGGGATTTCTGAATGCAAAATGGGAACTATACAGAGCTACATCTCAAGCAAACTACATGCTGCTCGCATCAAATGATTCATGGGGAAGACTGATGTTCACAGAAGCACATGGATGCTCCATGACCCGTAAAGGCTGCCCACAGATTGTTTGAACATCGCATGCGGGGTGGGGTCAAGAACAACTTTATAGAGGCTAAGCTATCCATCACCAGAGCTGTATGCTGTCTTTCTGTGCGTAAATTTAGAAATATATTTGGGGGGGGGGGGTATTATTTTAATTTCACCCCAAAAGATCCTCAAAGGGGCAGCACAGCATCTGGGACTGCAGACGTCACATGATTCCCTTGGGGCCGCCCCGGGTCACTGGTCCATCCCAGCTCTCAGCCAATCACAAACACCGAAAGCCTGTTTCAGGTGCGTTGGGAGCCAGGAGGGAGAAAAAATGTGGAGGACTCAAGGCCGTCACAGAGCGCCGGGGCTACCGCGTTGGTGCACTGGTGCAGCCCTGTAAACACAGATGGGAGGAGGTGGGGGAAAGGGGCAGACTGCCTGTTACCACTTCATTTGCGTGGGGTTACACTTTGCCATGACGACCGGTGCGCTAGCGGCAGAGATGAGGTGCAGCTTCCCATAACTGACACCGGCAGGCTGCATGGTGCGAGCTTCCTGCCGATTCCGAGGCGTTCACTGACAGGAGGGGGAGGATCCTAAGGAGGAGGAGGTCTGCGGGGGCTGGGTGGGGCCTGCATGAATAACGCTTAGGGTGCCTATCATTGTGGAATTAGAGGAAGCCTTTTTGGCAGAACTGGGGGGGGGGTCTGCTACTGGCATAACAGAGCTGCCTTGAGGCAATCTGTGTGTGTGTCTGTGTAAGTGGGTGTGTGTGTGTGTGTGTGTCCATACATTTCAATGTCAGTGCACGAGCAGAAATGTCAGAGGGGACAATAATTCACCCTGGAAGCACCGCTGGGAAGGATCCAGGTCGGGGCGTGTAGGAGTGGGGGTGTCTAATTACAGTTGCTGCTGACCCACGCGCCGTCACTGCAGCGATGATGCAAGACCTTGACCTGAGCTCTCGCTCCTGCATTTCTGGTCAATAAGCACAATCGGGCCCAGACAGCCCCACTCCCCCCCCTCCCCCCCCCCCCCCCGCCATCCGTCATTTACAGGTTTCGCCACATTAATGAACCAGTGTAGGGCATATGCACTCCGCTGTGCTGTTAACGAGTGCTGTTAACAAGCAGTGATACATAGCTGAGGCCTCTCCCACCACAAAAGCAGGGAGGGGTGACGATAAATGGTATGGTGGCGTCCCTCACAGATGCAGACACCTCGCATCTGTGCCCTACAGGTGACAGCGGCTTGCCAGACAGCCCAGTCAGCTTTTGCCCCCCCCCCCCCCCCCCCCCCCCCCCCCCCACCCCCCCACATACTGTGTCCCCTTACCACTGTCTGCACCATGATCTCAGCAAAAACGCGTCTCTATAGCTAAACCAATTTGCTCAGCGGGAGGGGACTACGTTCAAGGTTACTCCTCGTCACCATGGTTACAGCCCAGATTTTACACTTTGCAGAAGTCATTCACTACGGTCCGGGCTGACCCACTTATAAATGTCAAGACGCTGCAGAATAAAGACATCGTGAGACGAAAGATTAGTTCAGAGCCGTGGAAACAGACGTGTTGTATGACGGACAGGACATCTTACACGCATCCTGGCCACCAGCGGCTGGTCAGATACTCTGATTGACTCATCCAGTGTTAGTGCTGCTATTCCTGCAACAGGTTGCTGCTGCGCGAGGTGTACTCTGTTTTACTGACCAATTTACCAGCACCTACAATTGCTCTACCCTTCATGTAGGGTTTGATGAAGCTGCACCTCCTAGTGGTTAAATTTAAACATTGCAGGTTTAATCTTATCCAGGCAGATATGACAGATATGAGATTCTTGGACTCCTTTCTCAATTCCCGTTGGACTGCTCCAAATAAACGGGGCCTCTCCACACAGCAGCAATGATATGGAGTTGGTGGAGTTGGTGAGTGACATGATCGGGGGCCCCTTCTGGAGCCAATCAGCTTTCAGTTATGGCCAGGTAACCTTAAATTCTGGTTTTTCTACATAGCTAATGATCTTTATCAATGGCCAATTGATTGCAGTTTTCACAACTACCACAAGGTGGATATTTTACGTAAGTAGTATTAATACTCTCACTGTGGGGTAACAGGCGTCTGTCCTGGGACTTAGATCTTTTTGGTCCGGAGTCCAGGTCCAAATCACGTTGCTGCCTGAGGGCTAAAACTCGTTTCCGTGCACAATCTGTGAAGCAAAGCATAATGACGGTGGCTATTAGCGCAGATACTCAGCCTTCCAGGTGGCAGTACAAATGAATCTTTGATGTCACAGGGCTGGAAGATACTGGCTGGTTCCAGGAGAAAAGCGAAGGACGCTGCGTTAGGGCCACTGAGTCATAAATAAATGAGCAAGCAGAGTGAGTGAGGGGCACAGCTGGCCAGGAAAGCAGCAGCGGACTGGGGGCCTGTCACACGAGCGGGGACACGTACATGAGGATGCGGGAGGAATACAAGGAGCAAATCTCAGCAGTGACAGAACTCGTGAGTCCTGCCACATCTCAGCACAGTGCCTATATGCCTCAAATATCCGATCACAAAGCCCTGACTACAGATTACACACACCTTATTAGTATTACAAGCTACCCTACATTTCTTTATTAATTCTCTTTGGGTATTTAGCAAAAGCGACATACATTTGTTGAGCTTGAAAGTTCACACGTTAATGTATTATAACAGGATACAGAGATTGCATGCGAGGGGATGTCAAGGGTAACAGGACGGCCCCCTTACGCGGAATCGAGCCCGCGACTCGCGAAACAACCGAGATGCGCTGCATTTGGACACGGACACCTTTCCCCGGCTGCGTCTCCCGTTAGAAGAGGTGACAATATGGCAACATAAGTAGCAGAACAAATCTGACAGCCGGGCCCAAGATTTTTGGGAAGTCGGGGGTAGGGCAGGTCACAGTGAGAACCTGTCAACTGGGGCAGGGGAGTAGAAGGCAGATCTTTTAAAAACATTTTCTGCTGGCTAATTGGTAAGCCCGCTCTCATTTGTAGACGTGGCCTCGGGGAGCAATATTACGCTCCACAGCTCACAGGGCACGATGGACAGCGATGCCAAGAAGGAAGACCTGACTTTCCAGACGCTGCCCTCTACCAAGCCAGGTTTTGGAGGCCAGTCGCGGAGGAGGCAGGTGCTGTCACGTTCTCACTCTCCGCCCCACTCTCCGTACCTTAATTGGCCGACTCCGTCCAGGATCTCATGCTCACGGTGCCACGGTGAGCCCTGCTTTTTTTGGCAGGTTTCTGCTCAAATGCAGCAATATCTGACCACGAGAACCAGCATTTTCTTATGACGTTCATCCCTTTTTTGCGCCGGTGGGTTTAATTAATTCCCGGCGTAATTAAGCTGTGTGCTGACATTTTGCTTCACCTCGTACGGAGCGCATTTTCGACGGTGGGTTGTAATGATGTCACCGCTGGCTTCCCCACACGACCGGGTCGGTAATGGGCACACGCTGTTAAAATGTGGACCTGGAAAGGTCACAGAACATTGCTTGTGCGGAGGCTGTTTAAAGATCAAACCCGTATTTTACACACAAGGCCAATGGGATTTGCACATTACCCAGTATGCACCCAAACCATTCAGGCAGGGTGAAAGGTGATTCCCACGGAGGACCCTTTGAAACAATTCACTAGACCCTAGAATATTAGAGCAGACAAGGTTAAAGACACCAAAGAAATATATACTCTACCGTAAATATCTAGTCAGTAGCATTAATCCTGTTAATCCTACTGCTAGTAAGCAGTCGTTGGAAAACCACCGAATGAAATATCCAAAATAATTAAATGCAGGTTAGCCACAGTAAATAGCACTTTGCATTTAGCCAATTCCAATCAGCCTTCTGTATATAATAGATTGTAAATATCCATCCAGCAATTCATCTATCTTCCATGCCTGCAATTTTTCATGCTAGTGGTGAATTTGGATCTCAGCAAACACAGAGTACGAGGCAGGGGGACGCCCTGGACGGGCTGCAAGTCCGTTGGAGGGCACACACACAATCGCACAGTCACACACTACGGGCACTTTAATTTGATGTCAGCAGAATATAAAGAATATTCTAGAGACAATGGCAGTGTCGACATAGATCCAGATGGTATGTTTGAGAGGTACTGGAACGAGTTTGGGGACAGGTTTCACAGGATGAACCTGCGTGATACCCTGCGCTGAGGGATCTCCGCATATGGTTTGCAGAAGCCATCTGCCATTCATTAACAGGCCACCCTCGCCGCGCACCAATGTTGCAACATAGTGACTATCCCATTGTAAATTAAGCACATTGTTGCAGTTAGTGCAGTGTAAAGAGCACCCTGTGACCATCCCACTGGAGGCAGCCTACTATATGCATTGTCATGCAGTGGTGAACCTTTATGTTAATGTGAAGCTGTGCCCACAGAGAGATAACTGTACAACCTCAGTTACGGGGCCATGTTAATGAAAGGAGCAAGACTTTGCATATTGCTCTTTGCACTTTGCACATTGCTCATTGCACCTTACACTTTGCACATTGCTCTTTGCACTTTGCACATTGCACTTTGCACATTGCTCACTGCACTTTGCACATTGCTCATTGCACTTTGCACATTGCTCTTTGCACATTGCACTTTTGCACATTGCTCTTTGCACATTGCACATTACTCTTTACTCTGGCATATTCCCTATTTCAGTATTTAGCTTATATTTATAATTTATTTAGCAATGCCTTCTGTAACAGCCATCTCTTTGGGTTATTTTATGTTTAATCCATAAATATGTACCTCTACAGTACCTAGCTGTACATCTGCTTTGATGGTTTGACTACCATTGTCTTGTTCTGTGCTCTGTAATGCTGTTGCACGCTATATGTTACTGACTGGATGGGTTGAATAAGAATTTCCATGTACTGATGTTTGAAAGGCAAAGAAAAACTCCGGATCTGAACCTTCTGCACTGGACCCAGTAGGTTGGGCAGTGTGTAGCTCAGTGGGATAAACCTCTATACCTGTGATCAGAAGGTCACTGGCTTGAGGCCCAGCCTCAGAGGGTCACTGGCTTGCATACGCCCTTGAGTGGTATCGTAGTGCTACACACTGGTCTTAAGACCCCTTTTTCACGGACTCAGTCTTGTCACAGAACTGAAAGCATCTCTACTGTCATCGGTCTCCGACTACAGCGTCTTTGGTTCAGACTTGTGATTTTATATGCCAGACGCAAGACACAGTGATAAACTTTCTCATTTCTCCTGCTCCTCTCAAGATAATGGCATACATTAATAAAATAAAAATAACATTCATCTATTATTTCCTTTTATTTTGTCCAGTGCATATTGCTTTTTAACATTTTATTTTCAAAATAAAGGGACGTACCTTCAGAACAAATAAGACACCATTATCCGATGTGGCTACTACAATCATAATAGTGATTTTCTGACGTACACGCACATGCTCTATAGCAAGCTAACCTGCTCGGTCGGCCCAATGGAACTGGAGTGAGTGATGTCATCATGTAGATCTCACGTGATTGGTCCTCTCCAGAAACTCATCCAAGTATCACAGTTGTATGTTAACTGCTGTCTTTATGCCACTGATACGAGTTCTTCGACTGGTTTAAACCAGTCATTAAACCATCACCTTTACATGGACCAGGTTTGGCTTGCAGAGTGAAACACAGCAAAACAGCAGGCACACTCCGATGTAACACAAATCATTTCAATTTCTTTGTTTTTCATTCTGACTGGTTTAAAGCATTACTGAACTGAAAATGGAAAAAAAGACTTTTCTGTTCTGAATAGAGTTGCCATCCATCCAATATTTCACGGCATTGTCAGTGTTCCTTTCTAAACCAAAATGGAACGCGATTTGTCTCATATTATGAGGGCGAACAATTCACCCCCCCCATCCCAGCCCCAAGGCATTGATCTTCAATTAGACTCGATATAGGTGGTCTTGTTCCCATCCTGCATGTCACTCAGAGACAGCGGTCACTATACAGATCCTGTGCTGAATGTCACACAGAGACAGTGGTCACTACACAAAGCCTGTGCTGGATGTCACACAGAGACAGCGGTCACTATACAAAGCCTGTGCTGGATGTCACACAGAGACAGCGGTCACTATACAAAGCCTGTGCTGGATGTCACACAGAGACAGCGGTCACTACACAAAGCCTGTGCTGGATGTCACACAGAGACAGCGGTCACTACACAAAGCCTGTGCTGGATGTCACACAGAGACAGCAGTCACTATACAAGGCCTGTGCTGGATGTCACACAGAGACAGCGGTCACTATACAAAACCTGTGCTGGATGTCACACAGAGACAGTGGTCACTACACAAAGCCTGTGCTGGATGTCACACAGAGACAGCGGTCACTACACAAAGCCTGTGCTGGATGCCACGCAGAGACAGCAGTCACTATACAAGGCCTGTGCTGGATGTCACACAGAGACAGTGGTCACTACACAAAGCCTGTGCTGGATGTCACACAGAGACAGCAGTCACTATACAAGGCCTGTGCTGGATGTCACACAGAGACAGCGGTCACTACACAAAACCTGTGCTGGATGTCACGCAGAGACAGTGGTCACTACACAAAGCCTGTGCTGGATGTCACACAGAGACAGTGGTCACTACACAAAGCCTGTGCTGGATGGCACGCAGAGACAGCAGTCACTATACAAGGCCTGTGCTGGATGTCACACAGAGACAGTGGTTACTACACAAAGCCTGTGCTGGATGTCACACAGAGACAGTGGTCACTACACAAAGCCTGTGCTGGATGTCACACAGAGACAGCGGTCACTATACAAAGCCTGTGCTGGATGTCACACAGAGACAGCGGTCACTATACAAAGCCTGTGCTGGATGTCACACAGAGACAGCGGTCACTACACAAAGCCTGTGCTGGATGTCACACAGAGACAGCGGTCACTATACAAAGCCTGTGCTGGATGTCACACAGAGATGGCGGTCACTACACAAAGCCTCTGCTGGATGTCACACAGAGACAGCGGTCACTGTACAAAGCCTGTGCTGGATGTCACACAGAGACAGCGGTCACTACACAAAGCCTCTGCTGGATGTCACACAGGGACAGCGGTCACTATACCAGGCCTGTGCTGGATGTCACACAGAGACAGCAGTCACTATACAAAGCCTGTGCTGGATGTCACACAGAGACAGCGGTCACTACACAAAGCCTGTGCTGGATGTCACACAGAGACAGTGGTCACTACACAAAGCCTGTGCTGGATGTCACACAGAGACAGCGGTCACTACACAAAGCCTGTGCTGGATGCCACACAGAGACAGTGGTCACTATACCAGGCCTGGGCTGGATGTCACACAGAGACAGTGGTCACTACACAAAGCCTGTGCTGGATGTCACACAGAGACAGCGGAACTTGAGGCTGGTGCCCAGACATGCTCACAAACATCCACCTGACCTCCTCATGCTGATGGTTTGAGTGTCGAGGACTAAACCTCGAAGTCGTTGCTTTCATCACAAATATTATTTTCTGACTGATGTTTAAACAAATTTCACACTGATTTACCGATTTAACTAGCTTGACGCTTGTTAAAATCTGCCTCTCTGAGACAGGGAATTGATTTGTGCACAGATGATTCAGAGGGAAATATTGCACTACATTTTTACTTTTTTAAAATATGTAGCTTAAGAGGAAATCCAGACAGAAAGTATCCATATATACACTTCAGCAGAAACTCAACACGACGCTGGCTATAAACCAAAAGCATTCATTTCCAGGCTATTGTCAGAGAACTTACAGAACTGACACAATAAAACACCATCGCAGTATATTCACAGCTGAGGTAGCAGTGGGGAGAGAAGCTGGGCGTTGTGTACATCGCTATTGCAAGGCAAACTGAGTACATGATCCGATTCTGCTAAACAAAATAAAGAAACGATGCCTCTTGAAACCTAATCATTCACCTCTAACTGACAGTCCTCGTTTTAATAACCTGTAACAAATCTAAGATTATATATATCTATAATTATAATCGGTTGTACTGGATATTTTTAGTTATCTTGCTTTGATTTGGCATATTGTAAAATGATCAGGTAGCTAAAATATTATAACAGAAACCTTTACCTACATGTAACATAATTAAAGTCCGTACATGTGGTTATTATAGTAAGTACATTAATTTGTATGTATAATAATTCTATTAATATATTAATATTATATACAGTATATATATCAAACATTACAGCTCATTAATATTGCTCAGTCCGGTCGCCCCCCTTCACAGCGAACAGACCCTGCATACCTACCCAGCATGACACACAAATTTTATGTGCTTGTTTTAACTGGACACAATTTCTGAAATCTGTATCCAATGGCAACCAAAAATTGAGGAGCCTGGGGCAGCCGCTGCTGAAAGGGACAGCGTCTGAAAACTACATACAACATATGCAGGGAAAACCACAGGCACAGCCGCACAAGACAAGAAGAGACCACTAGGGGGCGTGGTGGCAAAAGCTTATGGGTGATACCACCACAGGGCAGCAAGTTCCATTACAGACCGACTGCTGCATTAACGCTGTACCCTCCCATATGTAGCCCTGTAAACACCAGAAAACTGTCAGCTAAGGGAATCCCTAGCAAAAGACAGAGAGAGAGGTACACGACACTATTGCGGTTTTCTCATCCAAACAGTGTCCGTGGAATTTGGATGGAGAGCCCCCATCTGCCCCCACCAGAGTCTGTAGCTCGGAAGGGCCCCTCCCTCTGTGCCCCCAGGTCCTGGGTCGTGGAGGTCAGCGCTGCTGAGGTCGATCAGGAGCCCGCCCAATGCTGCTTTGAAACCCCGAGAGATTTCATCACCATCGACTCCATGGACCATGTGTCAGCACACAAAAAGATACATGTACCAAGATTGATGATGTCATCAGCTCACCCTCCCTGTTCTTTTCCCAGAGGGGGAGGACTGTACGGGGGAGAGGGAGAAGAGCAGAGATCGGTAGAGAAACACTCCCTCATGCAAAGTGCAAGCTCTCTGCAGCACCCTCTGGGGCTCAGTCGGGGATCACCCAGCGTGCATTTGACAGGGAAGTACTCAGAGAAACAGGAGGGAGGGTTTCAAGGAACCATGGAGAGTCCATTTTCATCTACAGCTGCACTGCCTTGTTACTTTAACAAATCTCCCCTTGGGATAAATAAAGTCTGTCTATAATCCTTCCATCCATAATTTGAGGACAAGAAACCAAAGTCTTGCAAGGGCTGTGCTATGACATCACACTGGTGACATCACATACCTGTGACATCACACAGTGGACCCTGGTTTATTTACACGCCGGTTACTGGACCACAGTTTATTTTACCACCGACTACCTGCCTGGCTTTTGGCCCCAGCTCAAGCTTTGCTGAAAATATTTTTCCCTTGTTTTCTACAACTTTCATTTGATGTTATTTTTTGCAAACACATTTCCCTGTGCTTACAGACACTGTCACCGGGCCTCAGCTGCTGCGGTCTTTGTTCCGCCAGCCCCCGATGAACCAGGTCTGTGTGCCCACTCCCCCTCCCTCCCCAGAAGTCGCTTTCATGACTCAGCAACTAAGAGATGGTGTGTGGTGATTAAGCACATTCCAGAGAGCTGCCCACTCCTTCAATGAGAAGTGGAAAACTCTTCTTTGAGTGTCACTCGCGAACGACTGTGCAGATCCAGACTCCTACAGCCAAATCCCAACAGTCTGCGTAGCGGATTATACGGGATACAGATGCTAAAAACAGGAACACGCTACGACCCGCAGTGAGCCGTGTGGCAGCCAACGAGGTCTCCAGAACATGAAAGAACATGTGGCATTGGCCTGTAACTAGACACTAGGGTTAGCACATGGGGCTGGGGGTGTGGGGGTACAAAGCTGGGCCTCAGGCCACGGCCCTGAGGCAGTCAGGATGCCTGCCATTGCCTTCTTGGAAGCCGTACAGCCGCACGCGTTTCCTGGTAGCGGGCCACCCATGTCAGACAGCCGTGTCGGTCCATGTCAAGCAGCGGCCTGCCGAGAGGGCACTGACAGTCACGCCAGCAGAGTGATGTTTTTGCGGCCAGGAGAAGCGAATAACCACTAAACAGAGAAGCCTGCGTGACAGATAAATACAATCCCTTCATATAGCTGTATGAATCTTCTACATACATTCCTGTAGCCATAAGGATGCAGTTTGTGTTCGTCTTCTGTAACTGAACAACCCAAGCATGGCTTACCTGAGCGCACGCCGGCCTGGAATGAGAAAATGGTTCCGTTCTGGAGCGGAAAAATCAGACTGAAGCCATGACACTCCGATCCTCTGCTATCTGTGTCACTACATGTGGGGGCGTGGCTTTCGTGTGTTGCCATGGCGACTGATCGGCAAGCAGCCTTGTCATGGCCCTGGAACACCTCAGTTAATGAAGCCTAGCTGATCTTACTGAGACCAACTGAGTCTGATTGGACTAACGGGGCCATCTAGAAAAATCTATGCTATTATTAGCACCCTAAATGACTTATTTGAAAGTTTTAAAAGAAGGCTAAATTTGAAAATAATCCATGAAAAAGTTCTATATTTATTGTGTTGGTACACATCGGTATATACACACACACACACTCATTTATATCCGTGTCCCAATGGTGTATTCTGATCACTGTTACTTGGAACATTTCCCAGGCAGCGTAGAGCACGAGGCTGGGATACACCCTGAACAGGATGCCAGTCCATCAGAGTGTGTGTGTGTGTGTGTGTGTGTGTGTGTGTGTGTGTGTGAGCGGGTATACCTATCCTTATGGGGACACAATGTCCCCATAACGTGATAAATATCCATTTTTTTCCCCTTATGGGGGCCGGTTTCCTAGTCCCCATAAGGGAAAACTCTATTTTCTAAAAATCAGTGACTGCTATGAAAAAACTAAAAATGCAAAAACTCTTTTATTTTGCTTGGTTATGTATGGTTATTGCAGGGTGGGGGTTAAAGTTGTCATAGTTAGCGTTAGCATTTTTCCCATAGAAGTGAATGAGCGGTACCCATAAGGATAGGTATATCCTGCATGTGTGTGTGTGTGTGTGTGTGTGTGTGTGTGTGTGTGTGTGTGTGAGAAGTCTTATAATATATATAACCACCCCCCACATACAGTACACATGCACACACACAGTGAAAACAGGATTTAAACCCCATATCTGGAGCTGTGCCGTAACAGTGGTCCCCACTTCAGTTTTTTTGTCGTTGTATGTCTGTAGACAGCCAGTAGGATTTGCTTCTTCAGGTCCATACATCCTCTGCCCTCTTCTCCCCCTGTAGGCCGCCCAGCAGCTTTCCATTGTGGACGTGGAGCAGGAGCTGTACTGCAATGGAGCTTGCACTGCTCATGTCAGAGGTGTTAATGCGAGTCTGCATGGATGCCTTCCGTGACCTGATTAGACAGACAAATATATGGGGGGGGGGGGGGCTTGAGGACTGAGAATATCTGCCTGATGGGTGTGTATATTTGCTTTCCTGTCTTATGCACATGTTTGAGCCGCTGGCCAACGAGGGAACCCCCCCCCCACCCACTCCCAGAAAGAGCACAGTATTCAATTTTCTCCTCTGAAGTTCTCACCTTCTCTGCATATTTCTCTAAGGCACTAAAACTCATCCCCACTTGTGTAATGTCAGGCCATTTATCCCTTCCCTACTCATATGAGTGCAGCTGTATTCAATTGCCGTCCGTGTGAATGAAGCCGTATCCTATCCTATCCCTGCTATTTTCATACAGCCGTATCCCATCCCAACCCATTTGAGTGCAGCTCTATCCAATCGGCACTATTTTATTACAGTTGCACCCCATCTTCGGTTATACAGTAATTGAGGCTTGGGGGGGGGGGGGGATGTGCAGCTTGGTAGGATGGCTTGCTTTGCCTGTGCTCGGAAGGCCACCAGTAGAGGTGGAAAGTACAAATTCAGACCAGTTGAGTATAAAGAGTCACAGTCACAGAGTACTCAACTGGTTGGTTGAAACAAAACTTTGGTCTGGATTTGTACTTTCTGGACCTGAACTTTCCACCTCCGGTCAGCAGTTCAAATACTACAGTCGGCAGAGATCCCAAAGCAAGGCCCTTAACTTCCAACTGCTCCAGAGAAATGAACAAAACTTTAGATAAAGGTGTCTAATAATCAAATGGTAACTCCAAATATGAAATGTCCCATTATTTGCATTTGGGAGGAGGGGTTCTGATGACAGCCAGAGGCCTAACCCAATGAGTCATACTCAAGACCCTTAAGTATCACACCGAGTCATACTTAAGACCCCACTGAGTTTCATGTGCTTTAGTGAAAACAGAATGAATCACAAATGGGAAAAGCAGAAAGACGTGTATCTGATCACTTGATTTAAAAAGGTCAGTGTTGTTCTTTGAAGCCCACCATTCCCTGCTTGTCTCACCTCTCTCACCTTCACTAAGAGCCAAATACTTTGTGTCTCTGACAGGAACGCAAATCGAAAGCGAACCACCCAACACGGACGTTTCCTGAAAAGCTCCTGCAGGCTGTGTGCTCACACTGCTGCAGTGACTAATTACCAGACCTGCTACCTCCGGCGAAACCCGATGGTTCTGGAGTGACCCATTGCTGTAAGACCTCGCTGGGTTCACTGGCTTCCTGCCTGGCACCGACCGACTGCCAGGACTATTTCAGCCAGGATCTGCTTGTGCCAAACATAACTACATAAGTGCAGAAGTTCTTAAGAAAAGTACCAATGAGATCAGGGCGCATATCTTTGCATTGGGGTCTTGCTCTAATAACTAAATGACACAATTTTTCAGGCCCTGAAGTCAAAGGCTCACAAAGTTAATACCCCTGAGATTGTGTTTCAGAAGGGATCGTGCATGGGTGCTGTAATGACCGGTAGCGTGTGGATCAACAGCCCTGCACCAACAACGCTGACATTAACACCTGTGTGGGCACCGTCCCGACCTCTACAAATGCTACATCACCGAAACGAAGCTTTAATTGTTGCCAGCAGAGCGCTAACTCTTACAAATGGCCCCGTGTATTTTGTGAACAAACCCTTTGCGTTAATTATTCAGTTAGCGAGTGAGCAATGCTGCCTGTGGCAGAGACATTTCCCATGATGCAACGGTGCTTTCTAATTGCACTGGAAAAGGCTGGGGTCTGCAGCCTGTTCCAGAAACCTCCCTGTCCCCTCTTCTGTGACTTATTCTTTCAGAAACGCATCTCCAGCCCTGCTACAGGCCAGAAGTTCAGGCTCCAGATTCCTTCCATGAATGTATGGATGACCTTGGCGATACCTGAAGATCACTGTTAACCCTAGTCCACCACCCCGTCAATCAGCGTGTTTAAGGTACCCAGCGTGCACCAAAGCACCCTGAGGCAGAACAACAGACTGCAGCAACACAGACCACTTACACATACCAGGGTCCTTCACCGACGTGGCGGGATTTCATGATGTCCTACAGCTCACCCTCTGTTTCCAAGCTACTTCAGCCTTCACCCCCCAGTGCCCCCACATCGACTCCGAACACCCTCCAGCTATCCAGCACTGCCCATGTCTCTGGACAGAATCAGCAAGCATTTTCCTGCCTCATAAGTTCCCTGAAAATAAATTCCAGTTTCTATGATGCATTGGTATATAAGATGAATGAATAAACAAATGAATGAATGAATGAATGAATGAATGAGAGAATGACTGAATCAATGAATGAATCAATCAATTAATTAATTCCAGTTCAAGGCACCATCCCTCATCATTAATCCTCTTTCCCTCTCTCATCCTCCCGTTACATAGAAAACTGACTGACATTGCTCTTTAATTTAACGAGGCCTTCTGCCATTTTCTTTTCTAAGGTTGCAGACACCAATCTCCTTTCTACATGGCTATTCCCTCAAAGGTCACCATGCTGGTTCGCGCGAGAACAAGTAATCTGGAACGACACAGATCACAGAGGTCAAGCGGTCCCAGGATGGCGCACAGATAAGCTCTCCAAATCACTGACACAGACACCATAGAGATCTGTGCCCAAAATCGAGCCATAATTATAAAAGAAAAGTGTGACATCAACCTTAACAAAAACCTAACAAAATTAGCCAATGATTGATCGATCAATTGGGACTGTAAAATAAATATGAATCAACTGCTGAAAGTCACAGATGCAACTGCTGTTGAATTACAAATATATGTTAATACGTCATAGACTACAAATGAACAAGGCAACAAGGTAATTACAATATAATGGGTTTTAATTATGATTTAATTCATTCTAGCAAAGTGCCCTGTTCCCTAAGCAGTACACGGTGTGCCAATGTCTCATTTTAGTTTAGGGGAGGCTTATTATTCTCCTCATGAAAAATTATACAATTTAATCTTATTATAAATGATATTTACTATATTTATGCAGCATTTTCGATCTACACAAGGGCTAACTGCTAAGGCATAAACAATGTCTCTTTGACTTGAAATGCACGACATTACCTACAGAGAACATCACTCTTTCAATATTTAATCATACATTACCTTATAGCACACTATAAAAATAAACTAAGGGCACTCATTTGCCCACTTTATTTCATCTGGTATGCGAGTCCTTTTCTCAAGGACAACTGATCAGAGTACAATTTTAAAAATGCTCAGTCTGCCCTTCTGCAATAAGTCAAAGACCAATATTGCACTGAATTACAATATTTAGACAGGAGCATTTCCTATGACATCTGTTGGTTTCCTTTGTCTAGCTAGTTGGAGTACATTCCTGACAATTATATTGTCTTATAATTGGAAACCCTTAAAATTAAGTTGGAATTCATGCCAGGATTCTCAGTTACATTTAAAGTCTAAGACTGGTTAATTAAGTCTGGGTCTTAGGAAATTCTGCCACCTCAAACTCTCACTTCAGCCAATGCAAGTGAGGAATCAGTTGTTCGTTGCTGGCTGTCGTACATTGGTAAATACTACCCCCTACTGGCTGATGGATGCATGTGGCCTGATATAGCTGATGACAAAATCCAATAAATTTAACTAGATCCTTGAGTATATTTTTAATATAAATTTTACAGCCTTGTAACAACATGATAAACGTCGCGACATCAGGCAGTCATACAAAATGTCCAATGACTGTAACATAAAGCCCCTGGCGAATCTGTATTAGAAACTCATTTAGAAACTCGCGATTCAGTTTCCAGAATGTCTGGAACAAGGAAGGTGCATTTAAGCATTAGTATCGCATTAATAATTTTACTTATTAATTTCTAAGCAAGTTAGTTAATTTAACTGAAAACATCCTCTGGGTCAAAACCAATCAATCTGAGTTAAAAACATGCAATAGATTAATTTTTTTATTATAATATGAGAAGCGGAAAAATCAGCGTTTTGCATTTCATGCTCTGACAATGACAAATGCTTAAACATCCATGCATGAACACGACTGCAGGTGGTCGAAACAAGCACCACTGCTAATAGAGATATGGAAATTCAGCTCGTTTGTGTGCAATGAATCCTTTGTTAATTACGACGGTGTGATGGAAACAAGATTACAGGACAGATTTGTACTGACATGCAGACCACTATAAAAGACGAATAGTCAGGAGAGGAAATGATACTGTCAATGAGGTTTTTACGGAAATTGTCCATTTTGTCCCACTTCTCACTACTGCCCCCTATCTTACACACCAATAAAGTTTGTTTTTTATTTTTTTTCTCTCTTATTAACTTACTGTTCATTAAGCCTGTTTAAGTGGGTTAACATAAAACACACACAGTAGCACACATCCTTTAATAGTTCTACCTGCTTTTAATATTTAGGTGTCTTATCTCTAAACTACAAATAAAAGTCGCTAACGTGAAATTTCCACTGAACCCTTGCTGACGTGAATTCTTCTGCGGCAACCATTTAATAGTAGCCGGCTTCCATCAGTGAAGAAAAGACGAAAAACAGCAAATGATGTCGCTGTCAGACGCCAATCTCAGGAAAATCTCGTCCCGTGATGGTTCGGGGGGAGGTCGGTGTTGTGAAACAGCCCTGCGGAAGACAGTATCGGTTTAAAATATGCAGGAAGAATTCTGTCGTTTTTCCAGTCTCACAACTTCTTTCAGCCCAAAAACTGAAGATTCATTGTTTTTTTATCACCTGCCTCCTTGGCGCCTGGACTTCACACGGAGCAGCGAGCGTACGGAAGCAGCCGGCAGTACAGGGCCACATGCCGGTCAAAACACAGCACAGGCGGCAACCCGGAGACTAGGGGCCCCTTCACTCATTTCAGCTTTGCTTGTAAGTTCCCTGCTGTCAGCCAACTGGCAACGAGGCGACCAATATTAGGACAACGGTTTAAAAAAATCACTGCATGTATAGTCAGTTATTTGAAGTAAATGTTCATGACCTTGCATTGATAAGCAGTGACTCTAAGTATGTTTTAAATATTCTAGTATACATACCATCCCAATCCAAAATTAATGTTAATTCTATTTGTAAATCTCTTTCAGGTGGGGCTCAAATCCAGGCTTTTTTCAACTCATATCTGTAAACCCCTCATTCAAACAGCTTATTAAATAAGACACAGTATCAAAATTTCCTGCAGGATGCAAACCATGTAGCCATGCCACTGCACCATGCTGCTGTGCCCTTCACATCTGCAAAGCCAAGGTCATGATGCACACAGGCTACAGGGCTGCAGATCCACGTGCTGACTGCAGAGCTGCAGATCCACACACTGGCTACAGGGCTGCAGATCCACGCGCTGGCTGCAGAGCTGCAGATCCACATGCTGGCTACAGGGCTGCAAATCCACGCGCTGGCTGCAGAGCTGCAGATCCACATGCTGGCTACAGGGCTGCAAATCCACGCGCTGGCTGCAGAGCTGCGAATCCACGCGTTGGCTGCAGGGCTGCAGATCCACGCGCTGGCTGCAGATCGGCGTGCTCGCTGCAGAGCTGCACATCCATGCGCTGGCTGCAGGGCTGCAGATCCACGCATTGGCTGCAGGACTGCAGATCCACGCGCTGGCTACAGGGCTGCAGATCCTCGCGCTGGCTGCAGATCCACTCGCTGGCTACAGGGCTGCAGATCCACTCGCTGGCTACAGGGCTGCAGATCCACACGCTGGCTGCAGAGCTGCAGATCCATTCACTGGCTACAGGGCTGCAGATCCACGCGCTGGCTGCAGAGCTGCAGATCCATTCACTGGCTACAGGGCTGCAGATCCACTCGCTGGCTACAGGGCTGCAGATCCACTCGCTGGCTACAGGGCTGCAGATCCACTCGCTGGCTGCAGAGCTGCAGATCCATTCACTGGCTAGTCGCAGTTAATTCCTCCCTTAATTGCGCCATTCACAATTGTGCCTGCAGTGTCATGAGAAAATGATGAGTCCAGCTCAAATGTTATGAGGATGGGCAGCTTCAGGACAAGCAATTGAAGAGTCTTCTTTAATATACTCATGATCTATTTATGTGATATTAATCTTTTGATCTTGATGATTTGATCAATTAATCAAAATAATAAATATATGTGAGCTATTGTATACCTTCATAATAAAAGTCACAGAAAAAAACTGCAAGTGAACAAAGATTCAAAACTATTTTGATATTAACTCTGTCTGAGCATAAATCAAACCTAAGGATAAACTGGCCATTGTGAGTCTTTATTACCATCTGCTGGCGGTTCGTGTGTTAGTCCCAAAAACTGCACGTTGGCATCCAATTTCATTTTTTGCCGAATTTTCTGCAAAATTTTCTGTTACTATGGAAGTCGACAAACTAAATCAAAAAGAAAAAAATCTCATTTATTTAAAAATGCAACTGAAAATGTGAAATTTGCTTTTTGAAAATCTGACCAATTCATTTCAACAAATGGTAAAGTACATCAGTGTTTAGATCTCAGTATAAACTGTAAAACATTTATGTATAGATATATTTCGATATAATTCAAGCCAGTTCCGACCATCTATCAGAATTCAAACGAGCTTTTAATGAAAATGAATTTGCTCTTATAATTTGTATTATTAGCTACTGACTGTCGAGTTTGTTCTAATAATTTTAATTTAGCATATGACCGTCATTACTATATTGTTTATTAAAAACTTGTAAAAATAATACTTTGATGCTCTATTTCATTTCCACAATACTCTGCGTAGAGTTCCCTGCGCGTCACACGCGACCTTACTGCGGCACTGTCAACATTCGGCACGTTCAAATGCATTAATTCAGTGTTAAATGGCAACACCTGCAGCCCTTGATACCGAAAGAGCAGCTCTGCAGAGTGGAACTCAATCAGACTAATTGAAATTGATCTGAAATGCAATGAAAGCAACACCAACTACGCGTTTGGCAAATCAATTTATGCTAAGTTAATTGGTATGGCTGTTTATCTGATTTTGTGTCGTTACAATGACCTTTAATTGCATACAGATCGTTCTGGAGTTAAACCCACCGCAGTCACATCGTCATAAAAAGAGTAGTAAGAAAAAAACAGGAGAAAACTGTATTTTTAAAGATGGTGTAAAGTTGAAAATGTAATTAATAAAGAGAATTGATCTTTTGCAGGCAGGGGATTCTTAATACATTTTCATACTTTTTATATTTTTATATTGCTAATTCAGCTGACAATTAAGAACGCAGGGTCAGCCAATCGGGGCTAAGGGCCTCTGCTCAAGGGCCCAGCTGTGACATCACAGGATCAAGCACAGGATATAGATCATGAGCCCCGAGTCAGAATCCACCGAGCCACACACTGTCCCCCAAATCAGACAGGAAGAAAATCAAATAAACGCATCAGTCCTCAAAGGAGAAACCAGTAATCTAACAATCTGATACATAACTGGTGCACAACAACCTGGCAGTTGAACACTTCATCGTGCAGAAGGGCTTCAATAACACTCCCGCCTGTCTGAACTGGACCAAACAAGGTTATAACAGAAGATGGCTCTATAACTATTCCGTCCATCCATTTTCCAAATTCCTAAACCAAGCAGGGTCCCCTGAAGCTTATCCCAGGATGCACAGGACACAGGCTGGGGGACACTATGGATCAGGGCATCATGGGGGCTGAACATGGCAAGGACATACTACTGCGTGGTAGGTGGGAGGGAAGCAGGGTCCCCTGGAAAAAAGCCCATGCGAACACGGCAAGAACATGCCAACTCCACGCATGCAGAAACGGGGGCAGGATTCAAGCAGCCAGTCCTAGACGTGTGGGATAAAAATAGAACCCACTGAGACTGCTGCCTACTTACCAGAATGAGCATTTGTTTGCCACATGTCTACCTACAGGGATCTAGTAACAAAGAAGCGGCAGTGTAGGATGGGAAAGGACCATAAAAGGAGCATTTTTGCTGAGATAGGACTTTGCCTGGAGACCAGGATACTGAGTCTTACTGCCCTGCGTGATTCTGCCCAGGCCGAAGGCGAGGGACCCTGCACGCCAGCGCGCTCCTCTTTGGTATTAATCATTTCCCCACGGGAGCCACGCTAAATAAACTTCTTGTTTTTCAAGGAAACAAATGAGCGAGTAAGGTTTAAGATTAGCTCGCCCCCATGGTTTGAGGGAGCGCGTAACGCTGGCCAGAGGCACGCTCGACAAAGAGAGTGAGGGCAGTTCCTCATGAATCCTTCTACCCCGCAGTTGGGCTTGCAGTGGCAGAAAGAGAGGGGAAGGGTGGCAGGAATAAGATCAAGGCCGTTACACTCACGCAAACACTGCCGGCTGATTAGATGAAGATCTTAGCATCATTAGATAATCGCCCCTGGTCTTCTGCTTTTATCTATGCAAAGCCTGGCTGAAGGCATTTGGACAAAGTGTTCAGACTGACGCTATGACAAACAACACTAAATATATCCCCGTCAGACACCTCCCTTGGCACACAGACGCGCCAACATCAAACTCACAATCTAACGTTGTTAAGGACGCCCCCTGCTGGGGGAATCTGAGTTCCGCCGAGCCGCACAAGCGCGTCACTCTTCACTTACTTTTGATTGTTCCGTCTGGCGTGCCAGACCGTCTCTGGGAGGTAATTTATGCAACCAATCAAGCCTTCATTTGTCAACCATCACTCTGCGTTTGAGGGCCTGCAGGGGGCCCGAGACCCGGCCTCTGGGGCTTCTACATATGCTGTTTGTTGTTTTGATTGCAATTAGCCGGACGCAAGAGGCGGAAGAGAGGGGGGCACAGCGACATGGTCGACTGTCATCAACAGGGAAATACGCCTGTCGCTCTACACCCCCGTGTTTTTTTCTTCCCTCGGGGAGGTCTGGCGGAGAGGTGCGGGCCTCCTTCAGGGGGCCCCTCCATCCGTCCACACTTCCATCAGCTGGCGGCATTAAGACGTGGCAAACAGTCAGCCATCACGCAGGACGGCTGCTTATTAATGGCCCTATATTTCACATCATGCACACAGATGCCAGTAGCCGGAGCCTGCCCCCTAAATGCTAAATTATTGTTATTAAACTGTGATTGACATGCTCGTTTATTAATTATAATCTCGCGCACAAATGCGGGCTGACTGCCCCGGCTTCGCGTGCCAAACGGGCAACACGTTCGGCTAATAAATCCTGACGACCTATCAAAGCGTGCTGATCCCCCCCGCCCCCCCCGCCCCCCCTCCATCTCTAGCCGCCTACAGCGGGCAGTGATCTAAGGTGCAGCATGATGGCCCAGGTACGCGGGAGAAGCACACTGAAAAGTGTCTATGGAGGTGAACAGGACCTTCTACAGAAGGTGGAGCATGCATGTAAAAACATGGTGAAGCTCTAAACTACTGCAGTATAGGGGCCTGATTAAAGTAGGTGGATCCTGCCAAAGTATTTGGGACCTACTAAAGAGGAAGCGTAGGAAGGTAGTCGGTGGATGACACTGACGATGTAGGGTCCTTTGCAGGAGGGCGGAGCATGCTAGACACCTACCCAATCATCTTTGAGAGACGTTCTTCCAACAGAAGGTTAGGTTGAGCTTGAGAAACCAAGCCGAACGGCTGAAAGGATTTCACGCGTCGCCTGCTATTCTTATGGGTTCCGCTATATAATCAGGCGAAGCTCTACGCTGCCGTGATAAATGGCACAGAACTCGCCTGTGAATTTCTGCATGCAGATGCCCGTGATCATTTCATTAGTCACCTGCTGTAGTAGGTAGCGTAACAGTTAAGTGGGAAGCGTAATGCATAATGAAACCCAAATTTCGCCTGCTCTCATCCCAAGAGGCGCCCTAGTGTAGCACCCTTGAGTAAGATGCTTAACCTGAATTGCTCCAGTCAAACTTCCCACTGTACAAATGGCTAAAAAGTGCAAATTAGTATGGATACAAAGGCTGAGCAACTTGGTTAAATGTGATTTTTTTTTTCACTTCACCGCAATCTGTCTTGCTGAGTCTCAACCTGTCTGCAGGGGATGCCCATCACATTATATCAGTAAAGAGGACTGACTTTCCAGCCATCCAGCCATCCATCCATCCATCCATCCATCCATCCATCCATCCATCCATCCGTCCATCCATCTGTCTTCTACACCTGCTTATCCTAGGCAGGGTTGCAGGAATCATACTTTTCATTTTTTTATACAAAAAAGTCACGTGGTAAATGAAATCTGGGTAGCCATTTATTGCTTGTGTATTGAGATCTGTACATACACTTTTTTCCGTTTGTATTTAATTTACTTTTATGGGGCACAATGAGTTTTTTTATGCCCTAATATAGAATTGGCAGCTCCTACTGCCTTTAAACTAGGCAGTTACACCCAATGAGCACTCTGGCAGCAGTGAAAGAGGCCCTTCACATGGCCATATTCAGTCCAGACAAATGATTTTTATACAACACAAGGGCACTTCTTCTTCGCTCAATCTGTTGATGGCTGTGTAATACACTTAGGAGCCACATATAAGCTTCTCTCGGTCTTTTACTGCCCTTTGAATCCAAGATGCCGTTTATGTGAAATAAACATCCTTGACATTCATATGGAGTCCATCAAGTGAAACTTAGAGGGACCCCGGAGAGTCTTATAAACAGCCAGAGAGACCTTGTTGGGGTGGAGGGAGGCAGTTATCTTCTTCATGATTCAGGGGGTCGTGAATCATGACAAAAGCATATGACTTAAATGGGCTGGACTCACAGAATACTAATCCTTCGCTGACGTCGAAACCTCAGTGCTCCCCCTAGTGGAACTGTCACAACACCACACACATTCTGCACCAGGCTGGATTAAACGTTTAACTACCTCAGTACCGTTAATGAACACTATATCCCTTAAACGAGGTATTCATTTGTTTGATTCGCAGCTAACAACGTCAGCTGGGATGAAAGCCCGTACATGAATCGGTCCTTTCGGATGAGAATCAGGACCGGACATCAGGTTAGCCAGGATGGGCCAGACTAATTGGCGTTTAAATATCATTTGAATATCTAAGGCTAATTTGACATATTCTCCAGCAGAGGGCAGCCACACTCCACATGTGGACCCGATACACAGGCAGCCTGCAGCTGTGCCATCTTCAAGCACAGTTTCACAGAGCGAGGATGGATCTTAACACATATCAGAAAAGCCTCACATTTAATCATCACATCCTTGTCATCTATCACTATGGCAACCTTGTATAATCGTCTGGATCATTTACATTGCTGTTTTCACAGGCGGATTGCTTCACCGTCGCCTCCTCCACACAAGAATCCTCTCGGCTCCCGCAAACATTTTTACAGTCGCAGGTTTATTCCGCGGTTGCCGGGCGATGGTGGAACGCGCCAGGCTTCCATAGTAGGGATTTTCTGTCAAGATGCTACGGGGGAAGAAAAAGATGCTGGTGGCCATGTTTAACCACGCGGAACACGGCGGCAGACGTCGTCGCACGACCACACAGATACGCGGCGAATCACATCTGTGAATTTATGAGGAGGGCTGTCCGGCAAAACGGGCACGCCTGAACGTACACAGACCTCTGCCTTGCCACACCCGGTGACGGTGATGTGTAGACGAGGGTCACAGGCCATTACGGGTGGTGGGGAGACCCAGCCGACCCGAGACAGCAACCGTTACCCGATTACACTTTTAATGGAATAAAAAGACTCAATGACGAAATGGAGACCCTTTGAAGCGACATGTTTCAATTTGTCTGTGTGATGATTCATTCAGAGGCAGAGTCGGCTCTGTGTAATTTCTCCATCTCTCGCTGTCCCTCAATGAGCGTAAGTGGAGACACCTTGTGCTGGTCTTTACCTACACATTCATCTCCCCCCGGAGCCGGCAGGCCTGCGGGGGCCCCAGTCACGCTTTATTGTTCTCTTTCATTATTCATGGATATATATTCCAAATAAAATCAAACGCATCTGCTATTTGAGCAGTCGGTGGGTTGGGCAAATGGAGTTCAAATTGCCTGAAATTAGGGAAGGAGCGAAAGCTGGAGAGAGGAAGATGGAGATTTTCATCCCTGGAGAAAACAACTAATAGCTATTTCTGCAGAAACTGCCGCAATCTTGTCTGACTATTCAAAGGAGAGGTTGACTAATTTGCGGGGGCAGTTTCTCCCATTGTGCTCCCTCTCTTTCTCCTTCCTTCCCCCACCCCCCTCAAGCCCCCCCCCCCCACACACACACACCCCCAATCCTCCCTCTCTCTAAATGCAAAGCTGAGCCCAAGGGCAACATGACGATCCTGGTCAATCACACTCGCTGGATCTGCATATTCAGCCAGCCATAAATCTTCTATTACCTGCTCCGCCGGCTCTGACTTCTGGCCCCTCGTTTCTCCCAGACAGGGGGCTCTCCGGCAGATGGGGGGGAAGTCCAGAATCCTGCACATCCCCCCCTTAGTCCTAACCCAGCCTGACCCTGCTACCTTCATCAGAAAAACACCAGCACACAAAACCATCAGGGTTTAGCACAAGATGCAGACAGTAATACTTCCACTATTTCTTCTGGAAAGTAAACGAGTGTCTCACTGCAGGTCAGGGAGACCTTCCCCTGTATGTGTCCTGCAGCAGCTCCTCCAACACTAGCAGCTCCTGCCCCCCCATTGCCTATGTTTAATGGCGAGCCTGTGTAAAGCAATGCTGTCCCCCCAACATGGACAGAAACAGAATCCGTGGGTTCGTTCTGCCCTTGAACTGCTACACAGGCCCGTGCCAGGAAGGCAGGGAGTGGGAGGATTGTTTTCTGACATAGCCCTTACCAGCAGGGGGAGCCAGAGGGTCAACGGTTGTGTCTGCATCCGTGCATATGTGTCTGTGTGTGTGTGTGTGTGTGTGTGTGCGTGTGTGGGAGTGTGTGGGTGCAGAGGGGGTGCATGCTGCTGAACTCGTGTGCAAAGTCAGCCTAGACTCACATGGTTCCGAGTAACTGCGCTGTGCCCTTGATGCGGCGCATGTGAAGGCAAGGATCCAGACAAAGAAGGCAGGGAATTATGCAAAGGCAGGTACCACGTTATAGCTACAAAGTGCAAAATTACCAGCTACCACCATCGCGGGCCTGCGGCACTATTTCATCCATTTTCTGTCATTTGTAGACTACGTTCCGGCACGCAATTTCACGCTTTAACCGGTGCTGCGGTATTTACCGAACTCGAGTTGCCGGACCTGAGGCAGAGGGAGGGATTCCTGCTTATCCATGCTCGGAAATGGGCGCCGTTCCTGGGAACGTGTCCAGCTCCTTAACCACCAAGTCACCTGCTGATAGACAACGCAGATGTTTGCGGAGCTGAGCTCTGAGGTCATGTGCGGAGCTGCTCCGGGCTGCTGTTTAAATCAAACCCAGAGGTGAGGAACCGCGGGGAAGCCAGTCCCGTCACTGGATTCGTACCACAAGAGCTGTGTTCGAAGCGCTCCAACAAACCCCCCCCCCCCCTCGTGCTGGGCCAGCCCACGCTAAATATCATGTAGAAATTGCCTTCAGGGTAAGTTCCTGAATCTTTAAAGTGCGTAGTAATTAATCCGTTTTCAAGGAAGCCAAATCCACATCAAAACAACGCATTTGGTTATATCGAGCTCATGCTGCTCTCTATTAGCAAATATGCAGCTTTGGAAGGAACTGAGCCTCTGCCTTGGACTAAACAAATGTTTGAGTCGTGCTTTGCATCTTCTGCAGTCCTTTGGAAATGTATGCTACAGTCTTCATACTTCACTGCTGTGACAGATCAAGCCCCATGTATGTAACGGCAGGCCCCAGACTGCTTCGAGCACCCAAGACATCCTTATTACCTCAAACAAATCAAAAGCCCTGGTCAATCTCGCTGGACCAGCATTCGCTTGACTTGACAGATGCTGTTTTCCTTTTATTTTTTGAAGATGTGGACAAAACAGAGAGAAGCCCCACGCGAAAAAAAAGGGCAGTTTTTAACTGGAATTACCCAAGGATGCGGAAGTGCCAGGGCGGGCTAAGGATTTATGGGGGACGTCACCTTTTCCCGGGAGGGAGTGCTGACTTGGGTCTTTGCCTCTTTTCAGTTCTTCACAAAGTTCGACATGAGGAAAGAGGAGTGGGGAGATTTTGGCGGCAGGACAAATGCTGCTTCAAGGCCAACGACAAACCCGCAGGCCAAGAGTGACCTTGACTTCTCTGGTGTGTAGACTAACAGGCCTGCCATGTGGAAAGAGAGGGAGGAGGGAGAGGAAGACGGAGAGGCAGGATGAGATGGCGCAGCACCTCCCACAGTCTACCGACATCCAGCCCCAAATGACAAATAGTCATACAGAACGGAGCTTCCGGCGTATCTGAAAACCTTTCGGTGAAAATAATGGATGTCACCCTTTATGGTTAATTCGCCACCCATGACACAAAGCCGGGCACACAGACCGCGGGAGTTTGGTGCCAGCTTCTTCGCCGGGCATCTGTGATGAAATCCACCCGGATGCAGCCTAGAGCTGAAGACACAGTAGAGCCCTCTGCTGCCCACTGGTGTGTCATTGGTAGCGGGTGGGTGGGGGGCGCAGAGCAGGGTGATTAACAGCCACCTCCACCCTGCACCCCCACCCCCCTCGCCTCTACACTCACCCGGCTTCTGCTGGACTGAGACTTAGACCTAGACCTGTCACAGATGGCGCTTTTGATTTCTCTCACCCCATCGCCCCCCACCCTCCAACTCCCCTTCTGTCTACATCTCAAGGTGGCCGTGGCCCAGACAGGCAAAGTGACGCTTTTTTTCCCTGCATGTAAAAGGCAGCGGCAGTCTGTGGTAGTAAAAAGTAAGTTGTGAAAATATTTTTTTGCAGCATTCGCCAATATAAACATAAACGTTCAACAAATCTGCAGCGTGAAAGCTGATTTACTGTCAATACAGCTGTCCCAGCTGGATCTGAACTGCGTCTCCTCAAACTCCTGAATCCTGATTGGCTACAAGGCTCAGACTCACTTTGTCCTCAAGTCTTCCTCACCTGCAGGACTCAGATTTAGCTAAAGACTTGAGCAGAAACTCTAACAGAAGCTTCTGTTGCTCGGTAACGAAGCTCAGTACAGAATATATCTCAGTGACTGACCCTAGCGGAGCATCCTGACTCCAGGAGGAACCAGCAAGGAGACCATGACTCATGAGCAGGAGCATGGTCAGAGCTGCTCTGCCTCACTCTGCTGTCACCTTGCCACCCTGGAAAAGACTTCCTTTAATGCAGGTCCAGATGTTACCTACCACTAATCCTTTGATTTTCTGCTACACGTCTTTTATTGAGGGTCGTGCGAAACGTCATGTGGAACAGGAGACCATCATATCATCACCGTTACTCCTAGCATAACCTATTTGCCATTAGCTTAACAGCAACTATTTCCTGTCTGATATCAGATGCCATTATCTGCCCAGGGCTACATTTTGGGGGGGCGGGGGCTGGACTGGCCATTTTGTCATTGCCCCTCTGATTGGCACTTTTATTGTAGGCATGTATGAGTGGTGGACCAGTATGGGCAAAAGTCCAGGGCTGATTTTTAATCCCAGTCCAGTCCCGGCTAAAGTCATTACTGGGGCTCTACCTATAGCACTAAATGCTGCTGTAACAACCAGCAATTTGGGGCCCTCTACAACTCAGACCCCTGGGCTACCACCCTGGTTAGCCCATCCATAAGTCCGGCCTCGCTGGCTTCCCTGAAGGCTTCCAGCCCGTTCCGGCCTGGCTCAGCAAGCACAGGCTATGGAGTTCTGAAATGCAACATGACAGCATGAGGGCTGCCCGGGCCACTGGACTGCAGCTTCACGCCCCCTCTATCTTCGGCTCACGGTGATGGATGGCCAGCCTGCCGGCACCTGTGAGTGGGCAGAGCTGGAAACGCATACACTGCCAAGGCCAGCTCCGCGGAGTGGGCCGCCTTAACGCGGGTATTTAAAAGACTAGCTATAATTAAGGCCGTTATGCAATTATTCTGAATAGCGGTATCTGATGACAAACGGGATTATCATTAACAGCAAGGAAACTGGAGCAAGAAAAAGTTGCTGGACTGAATCTCAGGAGAGAGCCAGTTGTTGTACCTTTGAATAAGCAGCTTAACATGAATCACCACGGTAAAATACCCAGCTGTCACCCAACAGGCTCAGAACTGGTGAGCTAATTTAGGATAAAAATGCTGGAGTTTGGAAATAACCATCCAGCATCTTAATTTTCCTGCTCATTCGCCTCAGTCCAAGTCAATGAGAGCAACAAGAAGACCCCCCCCATCAGAGGATGTGATTGGCACCTGATTAACCTCACCGTGCTGTATAGTCGCACCCGTCAGCCAATCATGTGTGTTCTCGCCGGGAGACGGCGACCAGTGAAATGACAGTGACGACAACAAAAACAGACAGGGACCGGACCCAAAGGCGTGCTCTGAGGGCCGTCAAGGTCTGTAACTGGCGGCACGAAGCTGAGGAGAAAGACAGCGGGGGCTACCGACACAACAAAATAAATGAACCGGAAACTGAATATTTATGTCATACACAAAACAAAAAACTTTCCCCGATTTTTTTTTTTTTACATACTAGGAAATGTGTTGGACCGAGGTCTAGTCTTAAAGGAAGGCTCGGAGGAAGTGTTTAAGTTTTGATGCACACCCCACCCTACTTCCTGAACCGATGGGAACTGACATCCTACCTCCAGCTAAATAGTGATCGAAACACACAAAGTTGAGCCCCAGTCACTTTCGCCCACCCACCCACCCACCCAAATGTGTGACGGACAGCAAAGACCATACACAGAGAAGGGTTCGCTGGCGGGGGGCCAAGCAGCTTACAGCACCAACACCCCCCCATCCCCAACGCACACAACTCCGCTGGGCTTTGAGATCTCCGAGCCGGCCAATTATCCCTTCCTCGAGCAATTATATCACATAACGCTGGAGAGACCACGTGACACTCCCCCCTGATGAGCTCCAGCGGAACATTTACATACCACAAGTGGCATTTCAGCACAAAGAAGATAACAATGCAACGTAACGCTAACGGAGTGGAAACCGGCGCAAATACTGCGTCAATAATCTGACTCGAAGCGCATTTCTTTATAAATATGCATGTGGTCAAGGATGCTTCCAAAGAAGCCCGGCAACAGACGGGAAGACAACCGCTCACACACACCTGCACAAACCTACGACACCTCCAAAACACGCGCGTGGCGCGCAAACACGCACACACACATGCGCGCACACGCACGCGTGCCCTGATACGGTCCAGTAAAATTGAACCGGACTTCATGACCAGAACTTGCCCTGGTCCCCGTGCGTTGGCCAGTGGTGTTTACTGTTATTTAAAAGAAAAATAAGCCGGTGTGACAGTTTAGCGTTGATTGATAAGGCTGGCAGGGCAGGGGAGATAAACAAGCAGGTGATGGATACGCTGCTCTCGGAGTGAAGACATCACGCCGCAGGCAGAACCCCGCGGCAGGAGTCCAGGAGCCGCGGGCGGGCTACGCCGGCCCGATCTGGGCCCACTCACTAATGCAGCCGTAATCGCTCACTATATTTCCCATTAAAAGGAGCGCCTAATGAGCCAGTCTCACCAGCTCACAGAAACTGATTATTATCTGCGAGTTCCTACAGAGTTGGTGTTTGTCCAAGACTCTCTCGCCGCACCCGCCCGCCACTCAATTGCCTGCAATTACTCCCGGTGTCCAGTAGATGGCACTGTTGACTTTCCACAGAATCCCTCTAGGACGCCTCCGAGCTCTGGTACTGTCGGCTTCAGTGGCTGCATATTTTCCGCCGTCTGTCAATAAGGGCGTCAGTGGCGGGACTGCCGCTGCGCGCTTTCTGCTAGACAGAAATGGCAGACCTCCTTTAAGACGCCGCTCAAGATTCTTTCAGTGCAGAGAGGCAAAGCCTGTGCTGTCTGCTCACTTATCCGAGAACATAGAGCCTAACATATTACAGGACTGTAAGGGAAGTAAGATTTCCCCTTCCTCAGGACTCACATTCACATCTTGTGCCCCAGGGAAACTGTCAAACACAACTTTTCTTGAGTGGTCTGCTAAGCTTAGGTCAACCCTAATTTAGGGTCTGTGTGTGGGAGTGAGGTCCAAACCATCTGGATGTGTGTGGGTGTGTGTTCCTCTGGGTGACCTCATATCATGCTTGTCATGAGGCCCCTTAATTGGTTGCCTTGACGAGTTTGATGAGCCACCGATATCCAAATTATCACTGAACAGTATGGAAAAGAAAATCAGATTTTGCTTGAGTTTATTTGTATACATTTATTGACTAATGGAGCAATACTAGGGAACATGGATGCCACACTGACAAAAGTGCAGAAAGTAACACCTCATCTACATCGAGTGTTAACCCCTCTCCCCCCGGTAGTTGCGTTTCACCCCCATGTTTGTAAATGAACTCCGGAGGCTGGCAGATGCCTCGTCAAACCCCAACACCGTTCACTCCACGACCTTCCATTGTCATACGCAGTAATTGCGCTTAACGGCCCCTAATTTAATTGAATCCTACACTTTCAAGTTCACGTGAAGTTGATACATAAAGATACAGAAAGTGCGTGCCTTTTATGTGCCAATAACTTTCCATCCGCCTTATTTATCGCTGTCCGCCCGCTCACCCTCTCTATTCACTCTCCTCCGTAACGACGGCACCGACTCGTATATCACGTTTGGATGCGTCCAGCTTGACGTGCATGCCCAGTCAAAGTGCCCGTTCCCTCCCGTTCTTTAACGCGCCAACCTACGCTGTCCCTCGCGCCCTGGCACTACGATGGCAGCCAGCCTGCGTCCGTCCTCGCCGCTAGGCTTCAGATACGCTGTTTTCGGGGCATGGGGGCGACGCGCCAGCGTCCCTGACGGCCACTCAACGTTCCAAGGCACGCTGTGAGACGCATGTGTGCGTCTGGGTCCAGATCGACAAAGCTGCGGTGTTTGAAGACCACCCACCCCGACCTCGTCGCTAAAGGAGCTTCGATAACAAAGACGCCGTCTATAATTGCCCTTCAGACAACCCAGCAGCAAGTGTATAATCTCAAAATAAATAAACTCATAATAATGGGCGGATGTGTGGCTCAGTGGGTTAGGATGTTGTGGCTGTGATCAGAAGTTCGTTAGTTCAAATCCTGGAGTTGGCAGATGATTTTTCTGTTGGGCCCCTGAGAGGCCCTTACAACCCACAGTCTCACTAAGGACTGCCTGGCCCTGCTTTCACTCATGAATTTCCATTGCTTTAGAAAAAAGTGTATTCTAAATAATTAAATCTAAATAATAATAACCGTGGCCATATTTATATTGTGTCCAAATACGTTTATAGTCTGTCAGTCGACGTAACGATTTTAGGATCCCTCAGGTTTTGTCGTCCTGCCATCTTGGCCGAAGCAAGTCAGAGTCAAGGTGCCGGCCCCCGCCGATGGCACTCTGACTCCGGCACAGCTGCGACTCCCCCTTTCATTACCGCCCCGTGCGTGCGGATGCACAAAAAAAAACCCCGAAGCCTGCGAAGAGGCAATTTTTCAGCAGACATGACAAGCAAACTGTGAAGAGAGCAAGTTAATTAAAAAGCATATGAATATTCATGAGGCACTCGTACGGTTCCTGTAATTACATATTCAAAAAAGGTTTTATGTGCGGGCGAGCCACTGGTGTAAGTATTGGAGAGTGCCGTCTAATTCGAGCATATCGCTCAGCGTGCAGACGAAAACAAGAGAGTGAAGACGTCTTAATAAAAAGTAGAGCCGTGTTCGTCCTGGTGGGCTGTGAATAGGGTTAAAGAGGAGATGTGTAATGATTGTTCTAGTACAAATTGTAAAATACTAATGAGTTTTAAAGTGATTCGACGTACGGCAGCCAGCCATCTCGGCTCGAAAGGCGGCAGCGGCGGTGATGGCGGTGAGGGGCGCGCTACAGGGCTCCGTTTAACCTGAATGCCGCAGGCTAACGAATCAGTGATTTATGGCCCCCCAAACAGGAAGCGCCGAGCAGCACAAAGGAAGCAGAGTTCCGCCGTAGCACCGGGGTGGAAGCCTTCGATAACTAGACGCTCGTTTGAGGCGTTTTATGCGTTTTTTTTTTTTTGCAGGGCCGGGCCGAGGTGTGGGATTCGCGCGTTACGACACCCTCCCATCACAGCCCCCACCGGTGCGTGTGTCGTTACGCCCCGGAACAAGCCGGAAACAAACTGACACGTTAAATGACGCCTCTTTTTTTAAATACATCTTAGAGCCTCCCTCCATTCCGGGTACCCGCTAACGTTTGTCACGCTGGGAAGGGAAAAAAAAAAAGTTACTCCGCCATATTCATTTTTGTTCAAAACAAATAAGAGCAGGCGGAGGAAGCCGCCTCACGTGAGCAGAGATGCTCTCATCTCTTAAGTGCCAAACAGGAAAAAAAAATCACTAAGGCAAATATGATAGGGCGGTTAATCACCACTTTGCCCGGCTAATTTCGAGTCCCCGTGGCAACATAGCATGTTTTATTCAACGATACATTAGACCCCCATCTATCCCAGCCCTAAGCCCCATGTTCAGGATTGCGGGGCAGCCTGCACACCGGCGGGACCTGCCCTGAGGACCCCCCCCCCCCCCTACACCCACCCTAGGAGCCTAGCCTTGGAAGCTGGGCAGGTCTGACCGTAAAAAGGGACCCCCAGGAGGGCGTGGACATCACTGGGCTTAATGGCTGCTCACGTCGGGCACCCAGGCTTGGTGGAACAAGCCGGCCATATGGAAAGACAATGAGCTACAGTAATTAAAACAGAACAAAGAAAAAGCGGTGAAGCCATAATTAGAACACTGATTAATCAGCTGATAATTTTATCTTGATTAATGCTGCTGATTTTCTCTTCCTATTGACCTGGGCGAGTCAGGTTTAGTCCAATTAAATTTAAATTATGCTGCTGAAAATTCCCTGTCAGAATTTGATGCCACCGGCTCCTGTAAAAAAAAAAAAATCTAATTGTACTGAAAGGAAAACAGTTCTTAGCACAACTCAGCCTTATTCGAGTTTTATGAGGAAAACAGAAACCTTTGTTTTTTTTTTAAGCGATTAGGCACACAAGCAGGCCGATGCACATGCCTGTTAATTCGACGAAACCCGGTGGGTACCTGCTGTAAATAAATTCAAGGGTGATGCTGTGAGGACCCTTCGCCCCTAAACCTTGGGCAGCCCAGTCTAGTGCCTGTGTAGAACTGCAGCTCCGGTTATCAAAATTGCAATCTTTACTTTCACATGACCAAGGATGGTGGAATTTTTTTGTTGGCTCTGCTTGCTACTGTTAGGGACATGGCAATAGACAACAATTGCAGTTTAATGCAGAGAATAAATATAAGACAGAAAAATACACAATGGAGAGGAGTGAATGCAAAGTATGTAATAAATATGGAGGTTTGTGCACATTAGCCTAAGGTGTGAGACGTACTCTGAGAGATTTTACGTCACCGCGGGACGCAACAGTGCCGCAGCATGCATGCGCGTGGGGGGTAATAATAGGCTCCTCCAGCATCGGCCGGCCGATCGCCCTCCATTGTCCCAGGATGCACCTGTGCGGCAGGAAGCGCTGGGGACGCACCACCTCGCCGCTCCCCGTCCCGCTGCTTCCCCGGCTTCGTCCTCTTTGACTTTACCGCCGCCGGCCAAAGCCCAGGCGGATCCCTGCCAGTGTTGCGCGACGGCAGGTGCGTTTACCCCGTCAATTAAAAAAGGAGGGGAAAAAAAAGCAAAATCATTTGGATGGCGGAAGGGAGAAGCTGGCCACCCTCCCCCCCCCCCCCCCAGTACGGGCCACTGCTTGGCAACACTGTGACAGGCTGGCCGGCATCCAGATCCCATGCCGTGGCCTACGAGAAGCCCGGCCAGCCGGAGTGCCGCTGCGAGCCCTGCCGAATCGGGGCGTGGACGCACGCGGGCAGGGGCAGACGGGCGTGAGGGAGCGGTGACCGGTGACAGCCACCCCCGCCTTGGGCACCATCCGCGGCCCGAGCTGCGGCCAGGCGGGGCTTGGGTGAGGCGGGCCTCGCCAACTGGCTCAGCTGCGGCATCCCTGGAATTGCCCCGGCGCCAAGGCATGCGGCGCCCGTGCGCGTAAACGTCCACCTCGGAGGACGCGTCACTGTGACTGCGTAAGAGCAAGCGTGGACGGGCGTGTGAGAGAGCGAGGCCTGTGAGGCATCGCGTGGGCGGCCCCCTGCTAGGCCACATCCAGACCTAGTTTGACCTCATCCTGGCATTTCGAGGTGAAAAATGTGTCATCGCTGAACAATGAGCACTAGTGGCTATGCCTTCCCACATCTACCACACTTTAGATCCTGTGTTCCGCATGGTAAGGTCTGATCTGGAGGGATTCATGCTTTTAATAAGTCTAAAGTTGACAGGAAACACAGGATACAACTCGACAACAGAGGATGACAGTCAAACTTGTGTGAAACGAATTGGTTGGGAAAACTCTCAGGTTTTAAACGTGACAGCCACCTGAGGGACCATCGGCCAATAAGCCCCGCCCCTTAGTAAGAATAACTCTGCCCATGAGAGCCATTTTGACATGAAACCACGTGGCTGGCTTTTCAGGTGAAACACACTCTCATCCTCCCTGGGGGTGCCTGTCGGAGATATGGAGCCAACTATGGCGTGGAGAGAGAAGGGAAGGGAGGACCAGCAGACAGGCGTCCCGAGAAGGTGGGGTGTGAACTGGGGCAGCGTGGGATTGCTCACGAGCCGGAGCGAGAGAGAGCGACTGGTTTCACACAGTGCAGCTGGCTCGGGTAAGAGCTGGGAACCAGTCCAGCGGGTCTACTGGCTATTCTCCAATGACCTGGGATGGATGGTGGATTTTCTGCTCACCAGAGCCCCTCTCCAGTGGGAGCGCACGCTTATCAGCACTGCGTCGGGCTTGTAATTGACCATCAGCTGCCAGGGCTGGACGGCTAACTATGCCCAGTCCAAGAGAACGAGGGCCTGTAAGTAACGACGTGTGGCACCTACTGCAGGCATTCCGGTACATTTCATCGGTTCAAAGTGATTTACCTAGATAACTGTTTATGTTTTCGCTTAAATCTCTGGAAAGCAAGTCCATGACCTACTGGACACTGTCCGCTATGCGAGTACTAGAGGCTGAAAGCATCGGTTTCATTTACCTTCTCCTTGAATTTCTAAAAGGCATGAAACACCACAGCCACGCATGGAATGGTCACTAAATGGATGACAAGGACACGGCGGGGATTGAGTCAAAAGACGCGAGACGTGAGATCCTCCCCCCCTGCCTTCCTCAAGACAGGGTGGGAATAGTGGCTGAATAAATGAATTAAGGAATTAATAAGTCCTGAATGACTCAGGGAATGACATAAGCTGACAGTAATGAAATCAGAATTAGCCACTTGTGAAAAAGTGTTATTGGCCAGAGTATCTATGAGCGGGCTGCTTGATTTAATTTGACAGACCTATGAATAGACATACTTCGCGTGTCAGAAGGACAATAGCGAAATGATGTACTGCTCATTTCCTGTCCTGAATAAATAGTGAAATTCTCCTTGTGCGATCTGAAGTCTGATTATTTATATTTAAGAAATGGTGGCGCGAAGGTGCAGCAGGGACCGTAAAAAGGGAGAATGGAGATCGGAAGGCCTAGGCAAGGACAGGAACGGGCGTAGCCAACTGGGATAAAAGGGAATGGGGGGAAGGTGTCACGGTCCGGACCCCAGTGCCGCACGACCTCGTCCGGCTCCCAGGGTCACACCTCCCTTCGTGCTCCTTTAATGGAGCTGCGGCGGCGAGTCGAGGAGGCGGCGGTGGAGGAGGAGGGTGATCGTTTTACAGGCTTTTGATATTCTAATAACCGTGGGCGAGCCGGGCGCAGGTGTGGCAGCCTGGGCAATAACAAGGCCTGAGTAATTACACCAGCCGTATCCATGACAGCCCCCCCCCCACCCTCACCACAACCCAAAGCCCCCCAAAAACAGGCGCTATATGCCCCCCCGCCCCCCCCCAGTGCCACAGACGGAGCTCCAGAAACGCTGGAGTGCGGAACTGGGACCGGGTCCAGATTGGGAAGGGGGGCTGCAGGGCTAGAAGGAGGTGAAGTGCCACCCCACCCCCAGGGGGGGCACTCTAATGTCTCTGCTAATTGTGAGTTATGGGTAAACAGCACAGGCGCGCACAGGTCAGGCCCGTCACCCATAATACTTTTCAGGAGAAATTTATGAGACAGCCCTGTTTATTTTGCTATAAAAGGAAGCAGTGGCCTAAATTAGGGGCCGGGCTGCCGTGGGTCTCCCTCGCCCGCTGCTTTTCACTCCCCAACCCATCTTGTGGTCGCCGACAAACAGGAAGTCCCCCATCTCTAGATTTTGCTGGCTTTGTGGGTAAGTCCCGCCCACCCACAGTGGAGGGTGGAGCTACAGTGATGCCAACCAGGTACGTGACCTGTCACCCATCAGTGTGTGTGCCGGCATGCCAGCTGCCCACGCCCCTCCCACTCCACTGGCCCAACGAAATCAAGTTCCTCCACCCTCAAGCTGCACGGGTCACATGGGCACTATGGCCACGACTCAACCACTGTCTTGACCCAGAATCAAATTTTACAGCGCAGCTTCATAGTGGGAATTGGGTAATTTGGTCCGAAGATGCATTTAACTGGCTTGGCTAGGATGAGTCTCATAGGGCGAGGGGGAGTATCCCTAGGTGGCTGCCAGGCCAATGTCCGGTTGAAGGTGAAGACCAGCGACCAATGAAATCCTGGTATGCAGAGAGGCGAGCCGGTCCCGCGTGGCAGAGGCAGTGCATTAGAGGGAGACCCGAGGCCAGCCGAGGGGAAGCCGTGTATGAGGTAGCATTACTTTAACAGCTGTGCAAATACCTTTAATTCCTCAGCTGGCCACGCTACAGTGCGGCAGCTAGCAAAGTCAACACAGAGCTAATGATACAAATCCCTGCTGCGTTTCGGGAGGCGGCGCCGTGGACTGTGCAAAGACTCCCAAAAATAACAGCTTCCAGCCCCCTTCTGCAAACAACTCGTCAGGCACCAGAAGGTCCCGAAGAAGGGAAAACGCGGAGAGGTAGGGGAAGATGGCCGGTAATCTACAGGCACGCCGCCCCCAAGGGCCAGCCGCGATGGCCCCAGTCCGTGCTCATGGAGAAAGCGTCCACGACGGTCAGGTAAGACGTACAGATGCTGTGTCCATGCTCTCCACAGGTCATGTGGATTTCCTCCCATAAGGCACTTGGGCAAAGCAGGATCACTAAATTACCCATACCAGTGTACTGGTATTGTGAGGGGCTTACAGAGGCGGGACTACAGGGGGAGTAGCTCCAGCTGAAAGCTGATTGGCCCCCAGAGTTCCCCCTCTCCTGTCACTCACTAATTCAAAACATATCATTGGCTACTAATAAAGTTGGCCCTCTACATGAGTTGCGGTCACTCATTTCTCGCCACCTTAAAAACATCCTAGAATTGTCCCTGACTGGCATTCCGTCTAGGGTGTCCAGTGCCTGGGATAGACCGGGGCTCAACACGACCCTATGCTGGATTAGTGGTTGGAAGATGGATGGATGATTGATTGATGGATAATGGATGAATGGATGCTTGCATGGACATACTGTGCCAAGACGAAAGAGCCAGCAGATGGCCTATTCACTAAATATAGTTCATTGTGAGGAAAGTAAGGCTCATCAGAGGAAGAGCTGTTTGTGAAGGGATACAGGCTTCAGGGTGACCAGTCCTCAGCTCCGGGTACGAAGCCAAACCCCGGACCCCGAAGCGCATCGCCCTGTCCCTGACCTCCAGCACCAATAGCTTCCATCATCCACCCTGGGCCCCCCAGCACGGATAGCCTGGGCGTCCCACACCCTCTCTGCTGCAGCACCTCTAGCTGACAGCCCGCGTGAGAGCGGCCCGGGTGCACCGCATGTGTGGCACGAGCAAAAAAAAAAAGAAGAGAAAACGACAGGCAGCAAGTGACACGGCATCAGTAACACGCAGGGAGCAGGAGAGGCGTCGTGTTGAGAGTGTATTCACCGCCATTATGAATAATGCAGCACAAAGAAGCAGCTCCTGCCTGCCTCTGACTGCTGGCAATTCCTTACCCTCAAATCACTACGCCAGCTCTTCCTGACGGGCCAGCATCAGAGCGTGCGGCAGAGGTGTGTCTGTGTTCACTGTGTTAAACTGTGCCGCATTAAGGCCACATTCGCCTACATCTATTCCAACTAAAGATGCGCCAGGCCACTTGCTTACAACACGTGGAATTATTTGTTGTGCACCCCAAGTATGACATTTTATGAACAGTATTATATAGCACCAATACATCTTGAAAGTCAAATGTTAGAAATCATTTATTATGCGCTTGAATAAAGATAAAGTATTTTAATATTTATGGCGTTTGCCTTAAATCTATCTCAGACTCACTGTATTAGTTATGGCAGATGCGAAGTCCAGCCCCAAAACAATGGAATAGGAAAGGTGAAAACAGCGCCGTGTGGCCATAATTGGAACTGCACCAAAGCGATCTGGCAGCTAAGACATTGTACGCTTCAATAAACTCATATGAAGCTGGGACACGGTTCCTTCGCCCAAAACGGGGACCCTGGGGTACCATGGGGTACTTGTACATTTAAGGGGAAAATAATTTCAAGGGGAAACCTATGCAGGGGAAATCTTTCTGTATACATTTAAAAGGAGTTGACGGTGTTATATAATGATACTTCCAGTCTTCAGACATGTTCCAAATACTATTTATCTGTGCGACAATATTTAGCACTGGGGGCTGTGATTTTGTGCTGATTCTGATGTGTTAAATATGCCCAGTGAAGCCGCCCTCAGAGTTAAAAAAACCCGGCATCACATCGCCGCCCTCCTGGACAGCTCTATGTGTGAATGCAGTGTGGGAAGGAGGCGGGCGGGTGGGCACTGAGAGAGGCCCGTTTAAAATTAGCCGCGGCAATTAGCAATGGCGGACGCGAGGACGCGGGGCAGACCCAGGCCGTTCCTGAGAGCGTCCCGGCCGCCACTGGGCGGCATGTCAAAGGGTTATGATGTGGGGGGAGTGGGTGTAGGAGGTGCCGGGGGGGGGGGGGGGGGACAAACGGAAGAAAGAGGCGAGAAGCGGCGACAGCAACGGGAGGCCGCGGAGAGCCGTGGCAGGCACCGAATAAAAACATCACCTCGGCAAAGATGGAGGGGAAGGAGGAAGCGAATTCCATCAGCAGCGGGGCGAGGTAATCGCGGGAAAGAAGGGCCCGGAAGGGCAGAGCCAAGTGGTCACAGGTGACTGTCATGTGTGATAATTATTATTACTGTACACCTGCTCCTCCACACTAATTAACTTTGGATATGCAAATCAGCCCTATTGCATCACGGCCCCTCTCTCCTCCCCAGCAGATAAGAGGATGTTCGGCTGCTGGATTTAATTAGGATAATGAACGGTCGGACCACTGCGGCTGAGCGGGAGTGGGGGCGGAGGCGGCGGGGGGGGGGGGCAAGGATGAAAAATGTGTTAGGAAAAGGTGGAGAGAGGGGAGGGAGGGGACACAAAGACTGGGAAAGAAAAACAGAAGAAAAACAGATAGAAGATGCTGCAAATCAAAAGAGGAAAAGAAATGGGAAGTGGAGTATCGGAGGAGGCGGAGGTGTAGGTGACCTTTCCGATCCCCCGAGAGTGACATTTCTCCCTCTCTCCCGAGCGCGATGCTGGCAGCCGTTGCCGTGCCGACGGCGACGGGGCCGGATTGATGGTGTGTTGGGGGTTGAGATTGTCTGGGAGGAGACGCCGGGTACGCTGTCAAGGACACCAGCGCTCACAATCAAACGCCACGATTCTCACCCCACATGGGAGGGCAGGGCTGGTGGGGTGGGGGGTAGCAGTGCCCCCTACCATTGGATTAAGAGGGCTTGTGTCCAGCCCAAGAAGTTCATAATAATCTCTCCAATGCCAGTCCGTCCATGTGGCAAATCATCCATCCTCACCACACCACCACTGCAACACACACTGTAACATAACCTCCACCCCCCCCCCCTTTCCAGACTCCCCCCCCCCACCCCCGCCAAATCGCTTCCACCACAACACCTGGTGTCCATCTCCCCTCTTTTGTTCATGCATGTCTACACACCTGCACAAGTGCCGGGGCCACACACACGCTGGACCTTAAAAGGCTAAGATTTTCAAGGCTAAAGAAGGCTAAACTTCTCCCCCAAAAACACCTGTACAGAAGAATAAATTGTTTGTATGGACAAAGATAAACTGAGTGGTAACACTTCCTATGAATAGGAATCTATGAACTCATTCATAACACATTATAATGCATTCATAAAGCATTATCAACATGGTTATAAATATTTATAAAAAGGCATAACACAGTATAGCCATGCTTATTATGCATTATGGATACCTTATAAAACTCTCATCTATTATGCACCATAGATAGCTTCATAATGCAGTACAAAGCATCCCCTTAATGCTTATACCAAGTGTTATAATGCATTATAAAGTTATCTATAGTGCATTATAGATGAGAGCTTCATTGGAGCTCATGAACTATTATAATCAATACTATAATGCCTTATAACAATAAATAGAAGATGTTGTAATGCTTTATTGATTCTTATAATGACCATTATAATGCATTATTAAAGTATCAATACTGCATTAAAGCTGTTACCGGTTGAGTTATCCGTTAGAATGACATTATCGCATTCACTAGCCCGAGTTGTTTTGCTTTTTATATGAATGATTCACTGCAATTATAAACATTTACATTTTGAGGCTCCAGCATAAATCAGAACTCTCAACACAATTTGACCATCCATCTGTCTTCTAACGTTTACCCTGGTCAAGATCACAGGAGACTTGGCACCCAGGCATTATAGAGCCCAAGGCAGATGTACACACTGGATGGGATGCTGCTCTACTGTAGGGCACATACATGCATAGACTCACACTCAATGGGCAATTTAGAGACACTAATTAGCCCAGTTGCATGTCTTTGGACTGCAGGAGGAAACCCACGCAACACAGGGAGAACATGCAATCTCCACATGCACAGAGCGGAGGCGTGATTCAAACTCTCAGCCCTGGAGGTGTGAGGCAACAGCGCTACCCACTGAGCCACCGTACCGCCCCAACACGAACATATGAAAACAAAGGTTTACAAAAATATTCCAAATCGAAGTCTCAAAATAACATCTTCACACATCTCCATGGGGTACACTTACCAGTTGCCTCCACCAAGCCCAGCCCAGTAGGACGTTAACCCAGCATCCCTCAGCATCCTGTGTGCTCTGGTAGGCTCTGCCTGCCATACCAGTCAAGGGTCTGGTACCCAGCCACTAGGAGGTGTGATGGATTATATGATCAAGCCCTTCTTGTGTTTTTTCCCTCCAAAGACATCAAGTAAGGTCCAATTTTGAGGATGAGAACTTAGCTCACATGAGGTAACCACACTTGGCAGATGTGCAACAACTTGTTTGGTTTTGTTTCCATTGATGGTATCGATGACGTCCTGTTGAAGTTGGGATGCCAAAGTAGTATTTCCCAATAATGAACTGTAGAGGACGCCCTTAGCCATCCTTGAAGCCTTTAGCAAAGAGAGACAGAAAATAAAAGCCCCCAAATTGATACCAGAATATTCTGCTAGGGACATGACCCAACACAATGTCCTTCTGGAACACTGAGTTACTCACCACACTCTCAAAGACAACAAGTCACTTTGTATAAAGCTGACAGCTAAGTCATTAAATGTTGTCCCAGCTGTCATGCAGGAGCAGAGTTATGTCAGTCATTATTGTTTTGCCACTTATTATTTTAATTCTACACAGAGACTGCTTCGCCCACACCAGCCCTGACCTGAAAACACAGTCTTTCAATGTTTCAAGGAGTGCTGATCCATCCCCTGGGGGTTCTGCCTTACGATTTGTTTTGGGGTAAACGGACAGTTACCCATAGCTCCCATTGAAAAACTAAAGACATTCTAAGGTTCTGGACATATAGAGATATTCTAGAGTACCAAAACTTCATCCTACGAACCATCTTCAAACTATATAACATAAAACGGACTTCAAGAATTCAGATAAGTGCACTTTATTTTGTTCCTTGGAGAGGAAATCAAGTGAGTCTTGGGATTCTGGCATAAATCCACACGTGTGCAAAGGGACGGTTATGCCTGCTTACATACATCCCTGCCACAGCAGATAGTTACACTAGCAAACTGCTACACACATGCATAGACTGAACCACACATATGTGCAAACACACACATTCACAACAGGGGAGGCGGGACAGGCTTTCCGATGCCGGGGAGGATGCGAGAGTGGAGAGATTTCCCTCACATCAGCCTGCTCCCGTGCAGAGCATCCTCTGGTCTCCAATCTCAGCTTCCCCAGCTTTAATCTTTCTGCTTGAGGTGATTGATTGGGAAAGGAATGAGCTGTTTATTGGATGCAAAGGGAAACAAATTGCTGTTTTAAGTGCACTGCCTTGATAGCCGACATGAGTCAAGATAAAGCACCCGGCGGCCCTCCGTGCCTGGGATCAGCAGGACTCCTTTGGAGCCGTGCCAGTCCCCCTGTCCCGCGTGGCCCCAGCATGCAGAAACTTGCCCCCACACATGCCTGCCCGCTAACGACCACGGCCCCAGGTCACCGGCCTGCCTTTTCTGAACGCAGCCACAAGGCGGATTTGGCTGCCATTAAGCATCTCTGCCTGACTTTATAACCCGACTGAGAGATATTCTTCCCTCGGACCTGTCCTGCCTCTTTAGGACTGATCTCTGACTTCCTGCCTTGGCCGCCTGTCGGTCCTCTCTAGCTTCTCAGAAGGGCAAACGTGCAAACACGTCACGAACTATTGATATTTCACCACGTACCATGTATCTTAAGATGACAATGAAAGATACTTTGATGCTTATTACTTTAATGCCAATCCCAGCCTGAACCCCAACTGTCACCCCAAACTCCAGCCTCATATCCCAGTTCTATCTCCACTCCCAGCACCAGCCACAAGCCTCAGCTTCTCTCCACTTTCTGTGTTTGTTTTCTCAGTGTGTTTCTGTGTGGGAAGATGCTGTTTTATTTAGCCGTTACCAATCTGCGCTATAAAAAGCCGAGGCCACCGGTTGCACCTTGGGATCCGCAGTGGGACGGAATAACATTTAGGATCCGGAGGTGTGGCTCACGGCGGTGCAGCAGAGACGCGGGAACCCGCAGGGCTCGGAGTTCTGGGGCGCCGAGAAGACGCCGCGAGAGGGGAACCCGTCCGCGAAACCGAGCTCGCGCTCTGCTCCGCGCCTGACCCAGCACATCGCGTGCCACGACGCCTCATCTCATTCCCATCAGCCAGATAAGGCCTTTTTTTCTAATTTAATTTTTCAGAAACACCCTTTATTATTTGATCCGAGCCCCTGCCGCCCCCCCCCAGATCTCCCTTGGTTTTCTCGCCGAGCGGGCTCGTTCTCCGGGGGTGCGGTCACATGACCCCTGTAATGACAATCTGTCTCGGCGAGCCCGGCACGCTCCGCTCGGCTTATTTACTTGATAAAGTGCGGTTCCTTCCTTTTGTTGCCCTTAATCGCAGCTTAACGTCTTTACTTTGGGATCAATATACTTTATGAATTATTTCTATTTTTATGGCTCGTCCGGCTCATTAGCATGCAGGCGTTATTAGCTGCGGCTGCCGGTGTCTTTACCCAGCCGCGGGTTCCTTAGGTACAGTAAATATCACTCATGTAGTAATTAATATGCACACCCTTAGCACTAATTAAAAAACAGACCCCTCCAGCCAGCTGAGCTCTCGGCACTAATGCCGACGTATCTCCGTAATGAACTTGTTGTAAATGTGCTCTCCGCCATCGGATATCACATCCCTGGGAGCTGACAGGCTGAGATGGGGGGGGGGAAATAATGGGATCTGTGAAGTTGTTAATACCGACCCCCTCCCTCTGTCGAAAAAAAAAAAACGAGAGGATATTTTAATGACACAACACTAATTAAAGCCCTGTTTCATCTACGCGAGTCGCCCGAGAAACAGGGAGAGACAGGCAGGTCTGGTTATGACCGGGGGGGTGCGGAGGTGAGCCGAGGGAGGGGGGGCGGAGCCCGGCGACGGACAGACGTCATGGCCAAAGGCGCGGACAGCCGGGAACATAAACAGAGCGCCCCGGGGGGTAGGGATGGCATGTGGAGGGTGACACGTGTAGGCGACACGCGCTTTGAACCAGCCTTTGGCCAATCAGCGCGCTCGGGGCCTCCAGGTAAACAGTTGGGGGGGGTCGTTTTACATCATCTATTGTCAGAAAGCAGTGCATCCCACACGTGAAGGGCTGATATTAGCGAACTTCCATTCTTCCAGACGGTGGCACAGATAAAATTACACAAAACGCTCATTTGGCAGACAATTTCAGACCAGGTGATGCAAGTCCATGTAACATATTTCTGAACACGCTGGAGACATTTACATAACTGAACTTAAATACGGCTGCGTCAAGACTTAAATCGGACGGGGCCGGATTTATTTACACACATCATCCAAACCGCCCCTTTCATCGGTGATTAAATTAATACCTAACTGTCGCTTAAATCAACCCCCCACTTGTGAACTCCTGTATGTCCTTAATTTCATATCTTTGTACCCTGACTATAGGCGCCCTGGCTGAATATATCACATTTGTTACTGACTTTGACATTCACTATCTCTCTGGTAGTTCTCCTCTTCTGGAGATGACTGGCTATTTGTGGGTCACATGACTTCATAAACCGGGGATTCTCAGAGTGGGGGCCGCAGATAAGTGTCTGAGGCACGCAGCATTACAGAGTGCTAATCTTCGCCACTTACGTAGGCTACCTTTTTTCCTCCAGGATTTGGCTATTATTGCACGTGGCGCAGAGTCACGAGGTTTGATTTTCCGTTGCGCCGGAAAGTGCAGGAGTAAAGCTCAGAGCCACAGCTGGCCCCATGCAGTAATAAGCAATAATCTCGCTCAATGCAGCTGCACCATTGCAGTCAGCAGGTTAGTGGAGAAGCAGGACACTGCAACGCAGGTGCCCAGTACGCCTTCGACTTTCCTACGAAGACACACGCTATCTTTACGTAAAACACGCTACCTCCCCCCAAAGTGTCTACTTTATAAAATATTCCTAATGTCGTTAAATGGAAGGCCACGGTCAGACATTTTGCCTGGGTCCCAATGAGCCAAAGTGCCGACATTCGTATGGAGAATCACCTCTATCAGTACATCGTGAAATGCGTTCCCTCAAGAGTAGCCCGCCACAGCTTAATCTGTTGTAATTGTAGCTTTAATAATCTGTCAAACACCGCAAAAGGTCAGGGCTTAATTGGAAATATGTGAAGAAATGCAGGATGAAGGGGTAGAGGCTCGTGGGTTACAGTCCCCTCCTTCCACCACTAGTCCCTGCTGTTGCATCATGATTCTAAGTCCCTTGGTGTTGCCGAGCGACTGCCTCCCCATGTCAGTCAGGTTGACATCATGCTGCCCGCATGCCTGGTGTCTCCGATATCATCCACAGATAGCCTCAGAAGAGATCTCTGCATCTGGATACATCTGGTGTTTGTTAACTGCCCCCCTCCCCCCCATGAAGAAGGACTCATTTCAGGATCCGTGTGATGAACACACTGGGGTCAGTATTACATTAATTCTTGATATGTCTCTAGAGCTACATCTTCAGAGTTCACCTTTCTAAAAACTTTATACAAGGCTGGGCACACTTATCTGCTACTTTTATTCAAAGCAACTCACAATTCACATATGTGTACTGGGATTTGAACCCACCCCCTTTGCATTGTTAACACACTACTTTACTTGTTGCACTACAGGACAAACACAAGAGGCATATCAGAAAGGGACAGGAATGTGAAACTGGCATTTTCTTTGTGCCCCAGAAAACCTATGACTCCCTGAAAAATCCATTTCCTTCTTCACCCAGAACTCATGGGTACGAAGGGCATGATTTTTTAACATCAATTTTAAAAAAAAACATTTATATTACACAGCCTCATGCTGTTCAATTAAATCAATGCCATGTCGGTGTCGGAGACCAACTTTCGCTGGCGAACTTCCCGCGGGGGTTCGGTCGAGATGCGACCAAAGAGTCGGTTTCATGGGGATTTGCATTCCCGACGCCGCGAGACATGTGGTCCGAGTTGGGGCTAATGAAGTCTTTAATTCGGTTATAGTTTATTAACGTCACAGACACGGATCCATTCATCAGGCCCTAACACAATGGCTTGGGGAGATGAGCCACTGTGTTTCCTTTGGTAATAAGATCACATTTTAAAAGCCCGCCATTATCTCCCTAGGTCTCTGAGCCGAAGTTAAAACTCACAAAATGATTTTCATTCTGGGCTCATTAATATGCAAAATTATTCAAATTAGATTGTAATTAAGCATCTACTCAGTAGAAACCCTTTTCATGATAATTTATGATAAACTCCGTAGTCGCTTTGATTGAGATTGATTTTTGGTGCTGAGAAGCTGTCATGAATACAAAACTGCACCTGAAAAAAAAAATTAAAAACTTATTATTGCCTGAATAATTGTGCTGTAATCTTTTGCTGATACCAAAGAAGTAGCTTTGCGTGAAGGTGTGCGTGAATCCCTACATGTGACAAACATACACCGCAGAAAGACATATCTGTGTAGTGAATTACAGTACAATTAATTTGAATTAATTAATTTTAACTGTTTTCTTAATCACTTCAGCAAGGTAGTTTCTTATTGTCAAATCGGCGTTTTATATAATGCATTACCCTTCAGCTCTGTAGCAAAGATTTGAGTGACAAACTGAATCAATAAGTGACTGATACACACTGCGACGTCCCTGACGAAACGGAAGTTTCTGGAATTCAGTGGCTACAACCTTGTCTACAGTACGTGGTACAGACTCTGACGTCAGATAGGAGGCCAGTTGCACTGAATGGCTACTTGACTGGCTTTTCTAATTGTCCCTGATGCTGTGTTTGATCTAACAGGTGTAAAATTAGGTGGCACAGCACATATTAAATGGCACATTGGGGTGCCGTTCTCAGCCAGGGGGGCCTAATATCACAGGGTCCCAGTGGCTTTTACACTCTCTGTCTCAGATCCCTTGATGTCTTGGGCTTAGTCGTCGGTAAATGAGTGGGTATAGCTTCTTTTGGTTTGGAGAGGTCACCCATCACTGTGGGACTCTGTGCATGGGTATGAGGCAAAACACCCATTTGTAAACTTATTTTTCTCCTAAATTGCTGAACCGCAAAGTTATTGACAGGTCATCCCTCCCCCGAGATGAATCCGGAAGCCTCCACTGCCCTATTTCTGTTAGCAATGGCAGCTTGTAGGGGTAAACATACCCACGACAGATTTGTATGTCTGTTTGCAGAACGAACACAGAATGGAAGAAATAACATTACTGTCATTGTAGTTTCCTGTGGGTTTTGCCACTGGTTACCCACTGCAAATGAAGACCTAGAAAAGGGGTGTGAGATGCTTCCAGTAACTCTCTTTCAGTTCTGCTGATCTGGGATCAGTTGAAATGCGATAAGATGCCTGGCCTTTTGTGCTCCATTTCACTCTGCGAAGAGACTCCAAAATCGACCCAGCAGTTACTGAGCAGTGACAGCAGTCAGTGTTTTCAGACTCCAGCAACGGCGGGCCGCGTGTTGACCTTTGTGGAGATCGAAGTGTGAGAAAAGATCACCAGATCTTGCAATCAGACCATGTTTAAACGGCTATTTTTTTTTGTCAAAAGTGAATTATTTGGTAGGCTTGGTCCATTATTCTACATTTTATTTGTTTGTTGAAATGTTTTTTTTATGGTGTTTTTACTGTGACATTTTTATTTTGCAGAACTTGTCTGAAATGTAAAGTGCATTACAAATAAAAATTATTATTATTATTATTAAAATGTTATACACGTTTATATATATATATAATAAATAATATATGTAAAACGTGTATATATATATATGTATATAAATAAAAAGGGCCTCTGATGGCTGGTTCGGATGCTTGTCCTGTGATTGGAAGGTTGCATGTTCAAATCCCATGATCAGCAGGATGATTTCACCATTAGGACATTGAACAAGGCTCTTCGGATAAAAGCATAGGCTGAGCAAATGTGCTCTTAATGTTTGTTAGATATAAACCAGTGTTTCCCAGTCTGTTCCTCGGGGACCCACAGGCAGTCCTTGTTTTTGCTCCCTCCAAGCTGCCTACCAGACAGTCTAGGTTTTTTGCTAAACGTGGACTGTCTGTGGGTCCCCGAGGAGCAGATTGGGAAACACTGATATATACTAATAAGGTAATCAACAGGTTTATGGGTTTTACCAGAAATCTTTACCCAGAGTGACTCATAAATTCATGCACATGAGTCATTAGTGTAACAGGATGGTCTTACCACTCAAGATACCCTGGCTTAGAGGAATGGCAGCAGGGGACGTGAACCAACGACCTTCTGATCTCAGGTCTAGCTAGTTAACCGCACGTTAATCTGCTCCCCTCTTGAAAACAAACTGCAAAACAGTCTCGGCTATGTGTCTTGAGCTGAGCCATAAGTGGAGAGAAGACATCTTTGCTCCCCCTAGGGCTCCGTGGTCCGTCCCTTCACCTGACTTCTGTCTGACCGGCAGGGGGGTGGCCCCGCTGCGTTGGACCCGGCCCAGGAAGTGTTGCAGCAGATGTTCGCCCGCATCACTCTGCGGCGGCCTGACGGCGCCGTGATCCATCCTACCGACTCCTGGTGCTCCCCCGCTGTGCCGATCTGCGAGGGAGCCTGTCCTGTCCCAACACCACCCCCCTGCCCTGGCTGCCCTACAACCCCCAGCATATGTTCCCACACTTCCTGACATGGAAGGAGCTGACCCCAGGGGAGGGAGGGGGGGGCTTTGTGGGATTTGACTGGCCGTAGAACCATAAGCTGCCTGCTTCTTAATGCCCCCCCCATGTTGTTCTACACGAGGATGAGGGGAGAAGGAAGATAAGCAGAAGGCAGAGCCGCCGTCGTTGGGGATTCAGAGGTGGGCCTCGCCGCCTCGGGTATCGATCGAGCTTTTTAGCACGGGGCGGAGCCCGCATTAGGGCCATTAGAGGGATGGCGGAGGCACAGGTGCTGTGGCGCAGGTTAAAACGCACAGTTTGAGACGCCAGCGCGGGCGGGTGCAGGGCTTAAAGCGCTGGTTAGAGTGCTGGTTAAAGCGCAGGATAAATTGCAAGTTAAAGGGCCGGTAAAAACACAGGTTAGAATACAGGATGGGATAAATCGCTGGTTACAGCATGGGATACAGGGTAAGTTAAAGGACTAATTAAAAAGCACCGATTAGAGCACAGGTTATACAGTGGTTTATAACACTGGTTATAGTACAGAATAAAGGAGGGATTAAAAGGCAAGTTAGAGCCCTGATTAAAGGTCATGGGCGGACTGGCAACAAAAGGTGGCCCCAGTATATACCGTCGACCAGTGATTGGCCAGCGATGAAATTAACCAGAATTATCCAATCATCTCCTGTGATCGATCGACCCCTTGTATATAGGCTGCATTTAATGTCTGGTTGGGGAAGAAGGACCGGCCTTCACAACACCAGAAACGGGGCCAAAAACCTGGGACAGGCCAAAAACCTGGGACAGGCCAAAAACCTGTTGTCCGCAACTGTGGAGTTCACACGACTGATAGGAGACCTGAAAGGAGGGGAGTTTGGCACCTGGGCTACCAACATTGAGGATACGACTGTTTGTTTATGGCTGAAAACTAACGCCGAACAACCATCCCAGGCCTATCGGTTCTCTGGGTCAAATTGGTCACTTTAATGTTCCTGATTCTGTAACTTGTCACAAGGAATAATAGCAGAAGGTAATGTTTAGAGGCGTACAAAAACAACAAATATCTGATGAATCCTCTCTGTAACTTTACATGATGGAGCGGCTGTTTCAGGCTTAAACAGGGCCCGCACGTCCTGACAGTTCATGTTTTCTGTCAGTTTTCTTTTAATTCTGACACTGATATGACTCACTCCCCTCAGCCTCTGCTTTCGTTAATCTCGGCTCACAGAAAGCAGGAACTTCTCTCTCAGTCTGTGTCCTCAAACAAAAACACCGTCAGAGTAATGGGCCGAATAAGGCCGAGCGAGGGGCCGGCTTGACCCTGCCAGCGCTGCTGCTGGTCTCTCCGGCGGTGGTCTAATTGGATCTCCTGCAGGGCCCCGTGCTGTAATTGCACCAGCTGGGGGGGACTCCGTCCTGGCTCCCCCCACAAAGCCTGCACTGAGCCCTAGCTGCAGCCTCTGTGTTTCTGCGACCGTGCCTTTCTCTCGCTAGGTGAGATGCGCTAGGTGAGACGTGATCGATGCGCCTGCCGTTGATGACAGAGCAATATACACCAGTCCAATTCTCACCAGTAGCTCCAGCATCCATCCCAGACAGCTTCATTAACCCCTGGGAGCATCCAGTCTCCCCATCCATGGAGGCCTGGGGCTCCGTCCAGCGGTGGTGCAGGGGGTGGGGGCTGCCGTGAACTGGCAGGCATAAATTCCCATCTTTCTGTATGGCCTCTACATATATGTAGCTGTCTGTGCCTCCCCCCCCCCATTCTGCTTTTTATATCAGAACTTAGGGTAAGACAGGTTTGCTGTCACAGACGAAAAGTTTAACTGACATACTTGCACATGGGCCCCGACCTGTAGGGCAGAGAGAAAAAGATGGATGCATTAAAAATGGAGGTATATCACCGCCCTAAAATTCTATCTCTTTTTTATTGTCCCTTAACAAAGCAGGTCAGAGTAACTGGGCACTGCCGGTCATGTGCCGTGACACAGGGCTATTCACAAATGGTAGACAGCTGTGCTTTGTGAAGGGAGCTGTGGGTCAGGCTTAGCCAACTAGCATTCTCAGCTACCGAGTCACGGCAAGGCTCCAGAGACTTACACAGGGCAGCCGAATAGCTTTATAACAGTATTTCTATTGTTAATGATAGGGTATTTGAAATGAGAAGGGCTGCTGTGTAGTAATTTAGAAAGGAATATTTTAGCATATGGGTGACATGGTGGCTAAAGTGGTTAGCATGGTCGCCTCCCCTTCCAGAGACGGGAGTTAGATTCCTGCTCTTGGCTGTGTGTCTGCGCATGACTGTGTGTGTGTGTGTCACCAAATGCCCTCACATTGTGATAAAAACCTGTTTTTTTGATGTTAAGGAGACCATTTTTTTCATTCCCCACAGGGGGGAAATTCAATTTTATAAAATTCTGTGACTGTAATTTTTTTAAAAAAAGTATTTTATTTGGTTAATTATGGTTAAGGTTGTCATTGATGGGACTGTGGTTCTTCACCATACAAATGAATGCGGAGTCCCCACAGAGATATGAATACAGATGTGTGTGTGTGTGTGTGTGTGTCCTCTTACAGATTGGCGCCCCGTTCAGGGTGTCCCCTGCTTTGTGACCCTGTGCTTCCTAAATTGGGCTCCAGGGTCCGTACAAGTGACTGTGGAAGATACCAGATAACTGGCAGATGAAACTGTTAATAACAACAATCTAAATTAATATTACACGTGTAATATTACAGACATAAGAAGAAACAATGTTCCACAGGGCACCAAACTGCAATGAAATGTTATAGGTTGAATAATTAATGTCAGCACCCACAGTAAACACCTGAAGAAAGACACGACTGTGTACCCTACACCCTGATTGTGAGAAAGTCACAATTGGCTTCTATAGTAAAATCGACGATCCTGCATAATACAGGAGCTGCCTGCCAGCTTCTGTCCTGATTTATTATTACTTTTTCTTTTTATGCAGAGCCAAGAAGAACTCTGATACAACAACAACATAAGAACAAACTGATCAGTGTTAAAAATTCCCATTCCGCTGGCTGAAAATACTCCTGTAGCTATCGTAAACTGCTTGACTAGTGCCCAGGTGGCTAATATCATCTTCATTGATCACACTTGTTTACTCATTCTGGGGCAAACACACAGAGCTCTGATTTGCACCGTTACTTGTAAACGATTTGTCGTACGGTGTAGCCGAGGTGCAGATCCAGTCCGGCGGCCTAAATTTTTCCATGATTAGATTCACACTGAGTGGTCCCGCTTGAATCCATGAGGTACAGGCCCACAAACAGCCGGCATCCATGCCACGGACATCTCTCTGGGGACTGACCTGGATAAAAGGGGTTTTATCCACCCTGCCCCCCGCTCAGCTAATACCAAATTGGAGGGATAGTGACTTAACGTTAAATCAGGCGCACACGACCGGGTGCTAATGCTGTCGACCACATGCAGTGTCTTCCTATGGTTCGTTCTGCGCTCGGCAGCCGTCCGTTCGAGTTTTCTCCCACATCAAGCCAATTATGGCGCCGTACAACGCGGTTAGTTCCATTTAGCGTGCGACGTGCGTTTCTGAAAAACAAACACGCAGAGGGACGAGAGCATGGTGAAAGTTAGCGTGACATACCGAAGCGAAAACTATTTTTTCCCCTGTCCTCCTGTCTTTCAGCTCCGTAAGATGAACCAGCCAAGGTCACCATAGTAGTATAATGAAAGACTCACAGAACAGCACATTTGCACAGGACAATTGCTTTATTTCATCTTGGCTTTAACAAGGAAGAGAGGAGAGAGCTGAACTAGTGTTAACCCACTGCCTTCTTGATACTTTTCAGTGCTAAATTGATTTTCTTTGTCTTCTCTCTCTGTTCATTCGATTCTTTTTTTCTACGATGCTGTTTCGGAATATGCAATTCAGCCTTCTGTTTTTTTTTTTTTTTTTTTGGTCCCTTGTGGCATATTCCAGGTTTATTACAGGATTAAAATGAAATAGGTTGCTCGAGTTTAGTAAAAGAAATAAAAAAAGTAAAAAAAAAAAAAAAAATTTAACTATAACAGCTAGTCTTTCAGAACCAAGGTCACATGGCGTACGAAGCATGCGGCGTGACTGAGAATGTGTGTCTGGCAGCTGTTGCTTGTCAGTGCAAAATTCAGTGTGGGGACAGGGTTATTTGGCTGATATCAGTATAAAAACACTAGTGAAATTCTGTGTAAATTCCACGGTGCGATGAAACCGCGGCTGGTCTTCGGAGCATGTAAATGTCCAGCCGCACGCGGTGACAGCCGTTCAGAGGCAGGGGGGCAGGCTGTCTTCTCGCTCGCTGTGTGCGGGAGAATGAAAACGTCAATCCCCGAGCGACAGGGAGGACCTGGCAGGCACCTGTTGGCTGGTGTCACGGGTGCGAGAGTGATGCTGCGGGCCACGGTTCGCGAACAACTTCCGCTGAAGTCGCCGGGGGCATCTGGGGGGCTCGTTCTGTCCATCCAAGCAAAGCAAAGCAACTCTTCCCGCACGTGACGCCCACCTCGGCGGGGAAGCCAGGGCTCAGTGATACGAGTGCAGCCGCCTGCGAGATTCCCCAGCGCTGGAAAAAGAAACGCATCAAAAGACCATGAAGTGGAAATGGCTGAATCTAAAGGGAATTCAAAAAGGATTCCATCTCTCCATCCTTCCATCATTTATTCCAAGAAGGGTCACCTGGAATCTATCACAGGAAGCATAGGGCACAAGGCAATGGGATGCTAGTCCATTGCAGGACACACAAACACACTATGGGCGGTTTAGACCAATGTGCTGTTCTGTAAAAAAAAAACCGTGACATTGGGAGAACCGCAAACCCCACATACACCTAAAGTGGGTGGGATTCAAACCCTCAACCCTGGAAGTATGAGGCACCCCACATGCCAGGAAACTAAACACAAAACTGCTTTTGTAAAACGACCGAATTTTGGTGGAAATTCTTCTTTAACCCTGTAAGACCCTGGGTCTGCTGGACAAAGGCTAGCAGAACTGCTGCAGCTATACAATAAGTCTTCCATACCTTTAGGCCAGAACATTAGGAAACAATTTGCCAAATAACAATTTGGAAGCATCAAATGAAAGCCAGAAATAAAACCAGGACAGTGGGCAAAAAAGAAATTAAAATAATCACATTAATCTCATATTCCATATCTTGAGCCTCACCGCCTCTGGATTCACCACACAAGATAAAAGATGGGCAATCCTCGACATAACCTGCTTCTCCGGTATTGTTTGGGCCCTGTAAAGTGAAGTCATATAGCCCCCAAAGCTTTATTTTTAAAGCAACTGATCAGCAAAGGGGTTCAGGTGCATAAAAAAAAACAAGCACTTCCTTCATGGCTGAGACAAAGGCGCTAATGTTCGCCGCGCTCCCCTTTAAACGCCACAGCGATCGGGGAAAGCTTTCGTCCATCACCTGTAAACGTGGAAGGGAGGAAAACCTGGAGAACGAGAGAGAGAGAGAGAAAAAATTAGAGAACGCCTTGGTTCGGCCGGCGTGCCTTTCATTCCGAGCACGCGCACAGGGCGGCGTTAGCCTCGTGCTGCTCTGGAACAAAGCAAATTACAGTTCAGTAACTTCTCGCCCCCCATTTCAGCACACAGGACCACATCAAGGAAACCGATAGGACTAAATTATGTTTAGTTTGGGGTTTTACATTTCAATTTAGCCCCAGGCTTCAGAGACATTAAGGCCCTAATCTAAATCCTGGTCAGTGGGTACTCCCCAGAGCATAAACAACAGTGTATTAGCATCGCAGCAGCCCCTCTCCGTAATGGCAAAACAGTTGCTCATTACTGGTCATTAGATTCATATTACATTTATTTGCAATAGCAATACATCTTATATTCATAAATGGGAAAAAAGGCCGTAATGCAGTACAGTGACACCTGCAGTATTGCATGAAAAAGGCGAAAGGCAAAGGGAAAAAAAAACAAGAAGCAAAATGGTTGATAATTGGAACAGAGACAACATGCAGTGCTTCAGTATAGAGCATCTAAATATAGAATATAAAAACAGAGAATAATGACAATAAATTGTTCAGGGGAACACTAGAATTATTTTTTGGGGAAAAAAAAACACTGCACCAAACTGTTCTTGGTGCTTTTCCGAGTGCCGCTTCCATGGCGGGTCCGGAGTGATGAATCTAGAGAGTCTTTCTGGACATGTGGATAGAAGACAACCTCTGTTTTCTCCTCCAGGTGTAGGGAGGTTGGCCAAGGATGACCTCATGGTCCGTCATGCAGATAGCGGATAGAGGGCTGCACCGTGTCACAATCCTCACCCCCCTGACATCTCACTCTATCAGCTTACCACTGGGAACATTTCAAATTTGAGACTTCAGAATTACGGGACCTCTTGGTGAGATCACACTGTACCCCACAATTTTACTCTCATGATCTGTTTGTCTGGCTGTGCAGGATCATGAGTAATAAATAAACTGCATATTAGAAATGATTCACTGCTCCTTAAAAATAGTGTGTGGATAAACGGCAACAGTGCATTTGCAAAAATGAACTTGCCTTCTGAATTATCATAATAATTTTTCAGTGATTACAAATTGGCTTTGATCTCCCTAGACCTGCACTTGTCCCTTTGCTTGGTTCTTCTGCTATGCGTTCCAGTTGAAAAATATCTCCACTAAATGCTCGGTAATACTTTCTGTGTCAGCCAGATAAATAAATAATACCATTAAAAGCCAGTACCTGAAGACAACACATCCAAACATGTCAGCGTCATTTTTAATCTGATGAATCCCGCATAGTTAGAAACCATTAAATGAACAGACATATTGCTTGCGGCAATAAACTTATGTTATTGATGATGAAGTAATACTTTTATTATGCATTTGATGACGGCGTTTAATGTAGTATGACTGAGTTTGGGCTTAACAAAAGGAGCGGGAAAAAAAGGCAAGGCAGTCATCACCGTGTCCTGAGCTGTCTCCACGGCGACTTGCTGTTTTTTTACGACGGTGCGGGCCTTTATCATGGGAACGGTAAACAATTTCACCCCCTCGACTGCTGAGAGAGAGGCACGCTAACCTTATTAATGGGTAATGCATTAACACTGAAGGATGAGGCACGTCAGCACAATAAGAGTGCGCTGACAATCTCCCACGTGAAGGATTACCCGATTCCGACAGTGTGAAAGTACTTAAAGAAATGATGTACTATCAACGAGTCTCTGTGCCCCATCTTAACTCGCCCCACCCTGACTGGCACCCCCCCCCTTTCCCCGACCCAGCCCCTTCCCTTAAAAAAGGCACAGCTTTACTGCAAACATTTTGCTTAGACACATAAATGATGTCAAGACCAATATATAGGAGCACTTAATTTTTGTGCAGTAAATATTTTCAATGTGTTGATAATGCTGTTTTATAGGGCGGCAGCTCGGCCCTCCGATAAAAAGCTCATCTCATTTTCACAATCTTGAAATATAATTGCGCTAAATTGATGCGGTATTATTCTGAAGCAGACATTGCTGACATCTCCTTGCTTAGTGCTCTGTTTTTTTTTACTCTAAATGAGGGCTTTTAAACTCATTTAACTTTCTGCGGGTAAAAGTTAACAACAGGGCCTATGGTGGCAGCTGTGATACGCTGCTTCTTGCATTTGACCTTCCCTTCTAGTCCCCCTTCTCCCTCCTAGAGCTATCATGACCCCTTAAGATGTCCATCATTCGTAAGGGGGAGATGGGTATTCTACACCTGGCCGAGGAGGAGCATCGGAAAAAGCTGGATGGGGAACATGGCATGACCCACTGTCTTTGCCAGACGATATGGATCTTAGTAGGAGGAGGCTATTTTATGACCAGGCAATAGGTAAACCTGGTCTAATTATTGCAATTATCCCACCTTGAGATGCGTGGACAATCTTGAGCACAAAGGAACAGTTGCTGAAAGTATTGGTTGATGATTTGAGGTTGCAGAGCCTATCCCTGGCAGTGTAGGGTGTAAAGCAGAGGTACACCCTGGACGGGATGCAAGTCCATCACAGGCCATACACACACAGAACCGTCCTATAGGCAATTCAGAGATCCCAGTTAGCCTCTGGAAAAAACCAGAGTACTTAGGAGAAATATGCAAACTCCACACACAAGGGCAAAGGTAGGATTCAACTCCCCCCCCCCATGGAAGTGAGATAGATCAGGGTAACACACCAAATCACCCTGTCACCCCAACCAGACTCCATTACAATAAACAACAGCATATGTCAAGGTGAGAATGGGGCCTGACATTCCAGGCTGAGGTGACAAATATATTCTTTTCGTTTGCATATGCATTATTCCCATAATCCAGTTGCAGTTTCTCTTGCCCTCAGTAAACTGCACTCAGACCATGGTACCTAACACAGCACACTGTTGTCGCCCTTGGCAACCCAGCAACCTCCTTTTTCGCATATTTTCCTTTGCCTGCTTTTATTAAAGCAGACTAGCTTTATTAACCAGATTTAGGAGTCAGAACTACATACATTTATTCCAAAAATTGGTCTAATTTTAATTTAAGGACCACAGAAGGATGGGAGTTTATTAAGACTGGCATTGTAAAATTATCCCTTATATGTTATCCTCCTTTTGTATTTGGCGAAATATAAGATATGATCTGTTTAAGTACATTTCTGTCAGAATTGGCCCCAGCTTTGTCCTGTCTTGTCATTTGTTTCCCTAAGTTACCTTCTGTCCCTGTTGACCAGCATGTGTTGCTGGTCTTTCCTAGTGTGCTTAGTCCAGTACATGTCTTTGTATTAGGGCTGCCAGTAACGACTATTTTCCCATGGATTCATCTATCTACTATTTTACTGATTGCTCGGTTAATATAAACGGTTAATTTTCCTCCAGAAAATCAAATTGACCGTTTCATTTTACTTTTTTTGAGAACAACAAACCATGTTATTGCAGGACTTTAGATAATGGACACCGGTTTTTCGGCACTATACGGACGTTATTTTCGCCTACAATTCGATAAGCAAGTTAGTAGTGTTATTAAAATATCATTGAGATGCGTATTGTGACGCCCAGAAGTTAGTAATCTGTATTAATTCGGCGTATCGTCACGCTTATTAAACTCGATTAGCGGAGCGCCCCATGCTACTGTTTTGGTAAATTGTAGAAACGATAAGCACCGAAGTAGCTTTGAACCTAGACTTACAGCAACCACGAAATCTTTTAAAAGAGGAGATATTGTGGATAAACAAGGTAAAAAGATGGTGCTGTGGCGCTACTTTTTGCTGATTAAAGTGCAACACGTTTTTTTTGTAAACATAGTTTTCATTTTTATTTCAGTTCACGAATTATTTGGTATTATTTAGTTTTCGTTTTCAGTTCCGTTTTAGTTTACGATAACACTGATCCTATTAACCAAAATTCCCAACGCGCACGAACACACACTAGCTCCGTCAATTCACGTAGAATGAGCCCAGATTTTAACACGAACGTTTTCGTAAACTCGTATTCAATGGAGATTCTAAGGTAGAAGGCAGAAAACTTCACGACTTTAATGAGGGTATTTAGCAGAATAGGGCCTGTGTGTTTTCTCTCCAGGCACTGCATAGCGCTAGTACATCTGTAGTATGCCATCGAACTTTGCACATTGTACAAACCACCAATTTACTGATAATTTGATCTACTCCCATAATTACGTAGTGACAAGGACAACATTTGTTATAATGAACTGAAGCTATTTAGAAATCATAATGGCAATTTCATTAAAAATAAAGAAAACGAAACGTCAATTTAAAATATTGACAACGACGCATTTTCAGCCTCAGTGTCATCGACTACATAGACTAATCGTGGCAGCTTATTCTACCAGTCTCTGTGTCTGTAGTTCCCTATTTGGCCAGTGGGTGTCACTACTCATCCCGTTCTGCTCCATATGTTCTTTGAACGGACTGAGTGTGTAATTGAGAATCATGCATCCCTAACTGTAGTGAGTTCCTGCCAACCTCCACAACTTCGTACAATTTTGGTTATTAATTGCCCCAAGTTTCTGTATGTCAACTCCATGTTAATGATGCTTCATGTGTTTATGTTTGCCAGTATTAGTCCTTGCCTTCCTGATTTACCCTGCCTGTGCCCAGTTTTGTCCTGTATTTCTTCTGTCTCCTGTGTTCCTTATAGCTCCTGGTCTCTAGTGTTTGAGGAATCAGTAATGGCCCACACCTGTCCCTTGTTAATACCTCTTTATTGTTGCATATTTGTGCCTGCCATTGCCCAGTTTCTCTGTTGGTTATTACATGTGTTACTTGAATGTGCTTGCTGCTAGATGGTCCCTGTTAAGTACTCTGCACTGAGTCTGTGTGTTACCTTAGTGTCTTCTTGTGTTTAGTTTAACGTTTTTAAAGTTCTGGTACTGCTTACCTGCCTTTGTTTATACCCCTTGTGGTCTCTTTGGTTTTTAGTTCTGAGTTGACTTTAATAATAAAACTCCCCTTGTTCGTAAGTCGCAAAGTAGATCTTCATCAATCATGCCCCATCACAACACATTTCCTTAACAAGGTTTCTGTTCCTTTCCCTGATTCTCATATCGTACAGCTCTGTTTATTGAGGATGTGCAAGGAGGGAGGACTAGTGGTGCCGGAACACCTGGCCCCTTTTGCCCAAACAACTGAACGCGCCTCAGTTTTCAAGCTTCTTTCTGATCACCGATGATCATGCCACCCCCCCACCCCCCCCCCCCCCCAGTCAGGCACCTGCTGCTTAAAGAGTGTCTGCACAACCTTGCTGTTTATCATCCCAATCAGAACAACAACAACAAAACAAACAAGTGTCTTACAGTATTATATGTATGCATTTTTGGTAATTATTTAATGTTGTATTCCATCCATCCGTCCATTTGCTAACATCTAGCCACCTATCCATTTTCCACAGCAGGGTCAGAGAATTATTAATGAATAAATTCAGTTCTTGACTCTGGAGCAGGACATCAGTATTCCTTCTAGCACATCAGCCTGCAACCTTATGGTCGCAAGACCAGGACTGTCATGCTAACATGTTGAAATATGGTTTCCTTATTGGGATGCACAAGCTTTAAAAGCTATTTTATAGAATCAAAGACCAGACTGACATTGCGGGAGGACGTGTCTCTACACGTGTCAGCTGACCTACTGACGACCTATAGTCATGAGAATCATAGTCCAGATGAAGCCATAAAACCATCGCATCCACTTCAATTGTCATGTATGTGGCGGTATTAATCATCACTGTTCTTTGGGCAAGCTGAGATTTATGTTGGATTCTGTGTAGGTGATGAAAGCATGTTAAGCTGACTGCTACTGAACCATCCATTGAAATCAGTTGATTTCGGTGTCACTTTGTTCATGTAACAGAACGGCTCTAAAGCTGCATACGACCAAGTGCTTTACATATAACCAAGTAGATGATTTGTCCAGTACGCGTCCAGCTCGCGTCACAACAAAGATCATACAAAACCAAATCCCATCCATCCATCCATCTATCTAGAACCTAAGTCATTTACCCGTGCTATACAGGCTTGTACAAGCGGTGTCTTAATTAGGCAATCTTGATTGAGCTGTTGATTATATGAATCGCTTAAATTTCACATGAAAGATTTTAATTACATCTTAAACCGGATATGTTAGCCGATGAGTCGCTCTAATTTTACAATTGTATAAGAACAAATTGTTAAGAATAGTTGTGATAGTAAAAATACCCATAATCCCATATATTTCAAAATATTTTTAGTTTTACCCCTTATAGATTTCACTATCACTTTACACGTATTACATTTTCACGTATGATAAAATATGTTTGTATGAGCACAAATACATGCGTAAAATTGTTTTAGTTTGGTTAACGCGATTAAATTAGTGACAAATCCTCGGATAAGTAAAGATGGATTATAAGTATGACATCATAAGATTTTATTCATGCAATGGATTTAATTAATATTTCGATGAAGCTCAATTGATTAAAAGTTTACCTATACTGTGGACCAATATACACACTGGGTCGTCACAAGAGTTAATTTATTTTAAAGTCCTGTTCAGAATTTAAAAAATCATTTTATTTTACATGAAATATATTTTAATCAATTGATTTTATTTATAGACATAATTTCCTTACAGTCATAATTTTCTGTGAAACAAGATAGCTAGTTATATTAATCTGTAACACAAAGTATGAAGGAAAATTAAAGTGCTTGACTAAACTGGATCAGCGGGTGCGATATGATCAATACGCACAATGAGTAACGAAGTGTGGATGGATTGCACCAGTATGGGGTCAGTACCTCATATGACATATTAAGGAGGATGAGAGTCCATTATTGATGAAAACGTGGAGTAAAACAGAAACCAGATTGATCTGTAAATCTGTCTCAAACCACAAGCCTACTGTGATCAGTTTGTATACAACGTGGCTTTGGAATATAAATTATTACTTTTAGTCAATCATGTTGTTCAGCTAACACGTAGTCAAAGAATTTATACATAATTTGTTCAGTGAAACAGAGGGTTTGTGATGTATGCTTGCTCAGAAATCTGTCATTTATTTATTGTAGAAATACTTTATCTGTCAAATTCTTCATTTTCCCCTGTGGCAAGGTTGGGAAATGTAGGGTACTTTTTTGATTATTGATATACGGTAAATCTTTAATAACATTAATATATGAATATAAAACTTAACTTATTTGAAATGTTAATACTACCAATGGATGTACAGGAGCAAACATCTTTCGTTGCACAATGTCAGCATGTAGTAACTGGGTCACCTTTCTAATTAGAATGTATTAATACGCATGCGCGAACGCACCTTTCTTAAAATACTGAAAAAGAAAGAAGGATCATGAACTTTTTAAAAGTCGCGTGAATGAAGGATGTCCTATAACGGACACCGTAAGTCTGCCAACGAACGAAACCTACGCTGTTATTGTTAATCTTTACTCTATGCGTCTGAATGTGGCTCTACGGACATTTGTCTGTGGTTTCACATACAGTCATGCACGGGATTAATATGAACTGCATCTTTAACATTTCCTCATTCCCGCCATTAAATTGGCATTAAGAATCAGCTTTAAGAAAGTCTCTGAGTCATACACTGTAAAAGGCGCGACTGGCTCAGAAAAGGGAAGGTAACCTGTGAACGCCGAAGAAGTAACAAGTAACACAGACTTTTAAGATTTCAGCTAACCAGTTTAGCTGGAGTTGTATGTATTCTACATTTACTGTTCGGCACATTCGGAATCTAGCATTAATGTTAAAATAACTTCTCATTGCACGCTTCTCTTTGATAAGTAAGCGAACTTAGTTTAGATCTCAATGTATTCATGTCTCTTTCTAATTTAATAGCGTTGTGACGATTGAACACTGATTATTGCAAATATTTATCATAGATTTGATGTCTGTTTGCCAGAACCAGAAAAGTTCTCTTTCAGTTTCTTGGGCAAGACGATTCGGATACTTTCAGTTTCAGTAAAATGAAAAGTCGAAGAATCGAAAATCTAAGTCCAGATCTTGTCCACTTGCTATATTACCCCGCTGCATTTGATGGACTCAACAACACTGGCAGCTTCAAAATTTGACAGATAAAACATTTTTTGACATATCAGCCAGCATCTGCGTAGTCACGTGATCAGCATCACGTTGAATACTACAGGTTCTCGATTCAGGGAGAAATGTATAACCCGCTTTATTAAGCGAAGGTACTCCAGGTGTATATAAATGTATTAAACATACCGGTCTATTTTTTATTTGACCACACAAGAATGGGAGTTTATTACGATGGACACTGTAAAATATTCACTGCATGTTATCCTCTTTGCCTCTTTGAAGTAACATGTCAGGTATCTTCATCTGTTCACCTGTTTGGATATTACTGTGACAACATTGTAATATTATTTTCATGTCAACGAAGGTGCTTTAAAATGCCACCAAGAAGGAAGGCCTTGCCGACACCACTGCCAGATGGCTGGATTTTAACCGACACAGAGAAGAAAGAGTGGAGACTGGGCCCGATAATCGGCGAAGGAGGCTTCGGTCTGATTTATTTAGGTAATTATATAACAATGTGTTAATCAGTCCTTGTGTTTCTATCAGCCAATCACACAGCATTACTGTAGTGTTTGTGGTTTTGCTGCGTCCAGCAACCAGTATATATTGATTTTTTTTTTTGTGTAATCCTATTGTTCTTGTGGGTTTTTATCACAGTCCACTGGGTCAGAATTTAAGGATAGCATTTTAGACCTTAGCAAATAAGAAATTCTCTCTGTTTTAACAGGACTAATAGATATCAGTCCCAAACGCAGGCAGTAACTTTGTTACCACTTGCTGCTGAGCCGTTTTCATCTTAATAAACCTATATTGCAGAATCCAAAGCTGTTGTTCGTTTTTCCCCATGCACTGATTCTGTTAGCATTTCTTCATCCATAATTGTCTGTGGTCTATTAAACACTGGGATCAGTTGACAGGATGTGCTGGTGCTGGGGAAGCTGGAATGGGACTGAAACGCTTCAGGATGCTTTTCGAAAAGGATGTATTACAGATGTCCCCTACAGATTTCCGGAATATTCCTTTGAGCTTGGACTAACCAACTTTGGGAACCAGTTTTGTCTAGGTCTGCGGTTCAGTTCAGTGCATCACTACTTGGATCTGGTTGCGTGCGATCTGCTTGTCCTTTTTCCTCAGTTGGGTGTCGTTCTGTCCGGCAGGTGGCACTTGTCAAGGTGCCAGAGTGGCGCTGGTGGCTCGGTACTTGCCAGACATGGCGGTAATTAAGGGAGGAGGGAAGGGGGGTGGAGCTATGGGCCGCTCCATCTGCCTTTCTCCTAACATATGTCATCCCCACATGATGACCTTACCTCCAGGTGCTCTGTGATGAAGTCAGCATTCAGTTTGATTCTGGGGCACGCCAGTGCTATGACGTTGGGTTATATGACTTAGACACATTACCAGAAGGGTCTAAGTTTCTGCTACAACCACAGAGTCCCGTGTGAGCCTTTAAAAAGGCAGCCATCATATTGTTGGTCTGTGCCCTTAACCACCACACTACCACTTGTCTGTATCATATCAGAAACATAACACTGAGCTTCCTGCATTTATTTGATTTGCCTATGCTACGATTTTCTTCTTTCAGCCTCACCGCAGGATGCTCCCGTTCGAGAAGACACCAATTTCGTAATTAAAGTGGTGAGTGGAGGAATGAGGTCATTCATTATGAAGATTCCAGCTCCTTCCCTACTGATCTGAGACCTTTGTGTGTTTGTCTTTAATACTGTGTTCACCTCCTGTATCTTATAATCTTCCTCAATACATAATTCGAACAGGAAACTCATAATTTGAACAAAGGAATTGGCGTATGTGCAGGCTGTCTTGTTATTTTTAGATATTTTTCATTTAAACCTTTTTAGTCATAATCTGACATTTCAATGTTCAAATATTTTCATTTCAGGAGTTTCATGAAAATGGGCCTTTGTTCACAGAACTGAAATTTTATCAAAGGGCTGCAAAACAAGAAAGCTGTAAGTTTTATTACCTTACTGTACCATATACCCCTGCTACATGCTACACCAAGCCCCCCAGGTACTAATCTGCAGTTCTCTGTAATATAAATCTGTTTGTTTTAGTAGGCCCTAAATAATGCCAGTTCAGTTGGCATGGACTGCTGCAGAAGTTTGAGTTTTCTGGGTTTATTCTTATCAGGGAGCAGAACCTTCTTTTGCGCTAATACAAAGTAAAATAGCCAGTGTAGTATTAAAACACATTAGTGTCCACTAAAAGGGTATTTTTAACCACATAGGTGAGTAAGGCTTAGCCATTATAACATGGTTTTCTTTTGGCCTCCTGGTCTGAAAGATGGTGGGCCCAATGTACACTAACTTGGACAGCTTATTGGGAAAACAGAGGAGGGCGGTAGCTCTGCTTTTAGCGGTGCTGCGGGCGGACAGCACCGCGCTGATTAAGTGGCAGCGGATGAAAATGATCTCTGCTAGTCAAATTAATAAGCCAAGGCAAACATGTACCCCTGTGCTCGTTAGCGCAATCCCAGCTTGTTTTGACTCTAATTTTTAGAGGATGACCAAATTGCAAATAATGATGCTGATTCTTCCAGGGGAGCCTCTGACCACCTGTCTAGCTGGTGTTGAGCCAGCCTGGCCTGCTGTAGCAGGATGGCTGTCCACATTTACTGTGGTGGGGGCGTGGGGGTGGATGCAGGTGGACAGGGCACCTGGAAGGCTGATGAGCTGGTAGGCTGTGCTTCTGCGGTTGTAGGACTGTGACCTCAGACTTCGGGTCCACTGGAGGTTTTCCAGTTTTCTTCTGTGGATTATTTGATGTACCAAGGAAGTGCGTGGTTGTATTTCTATGACACCATTGTTAGACGCTTATAGTTTGTAACATATCAAACTTCTCTCTGCTGCCATCCCACCAGTACGAAAGTGGAAGAGGGAGCGAAGATTAAACTTTCTTGGGATTCCAAACTACTGGGGCTCTGGACTGTCTGAACATCAAGGGATACGGTAAAGAATAAGATAAAAACTGCCGTCTATCCATCTTTTATCTGCTGATCCAGAAAAGGATTGTGGGAGTGGACTGGAGCCTGTCCCAGACAGCATCGAGCATATGGCAGGTGTGCATCCTGAATGGGATGCCAGTCCACTGCAGAAGATCAGTGCTTTTTTTCCCCACAATGCCGACAGCTGTGTGAAGTGAGCACAAGGGTGTAGATTTGGGTATAGAGGGCAGAGACACGTCTTCACCAGTATTATTGGGGTTAGGGGGGTGGGGGACCTTTGGGACTGATTTACTCTCTACCAAAGCAGAAACCGAACCTACGCCCTTGAGTGACCAATGTGAATGACGTTTCATCTCTTGCACAGGGTTAGCATTCTGAATCGCCTGTTGTCTCGTTCCCCCCTCTCAGCTACAGGTTCATGGTGGTGGACCGTTTAGGCGCTGACCTGCAGAAGGTGTGTCAACGGAATGGCAGCAAGCTGAAGAGGCAGACGGTCCTGCAGCTGGGCTGTCGCATGGTGAGACGTCACCACACCATGTACTTTCTGAGCCCTGGCAGACAAGTTCGTCCAGTGTGGCTTTCAGAGGACATCCTCTCACGCTTTTGCTCCTGGGCGTGGCTCCCTCTCGGCACGTGCCGCAGTAACGTGACGGTATCACGCCAAGTAACCCCTTCTCCTCTGCACGGCTCTCCAGTTGCACGTGTTGGAGTACATCCATGAACATGAATATGTCCATGGTGACATCAAGGCTGCCAACCTGTTGCTTGACTACGACGACCCCAACAAGGTAGGTGTGGAAAGCGTTAAGAAGATCCCACTCTAGAATATCAGTGCAGCATACCCAAAAATACCCAAAACAGCCAGTGTTAAGGTCACTGCTTCATATAATCCCATGCTTCATATAATATACTTCAGATGATATAATGCATCATTTAATATCTTTTATTGGATGTTGACATTTAACGGCTGCTTTCTCACCTTGCAGGTGTACCTGGCTGACTATGGGCTCTCCTATAGGTATTGTCCTCATGGTGTTCACAAGGAGTACAAAGAAGATCCTAAGAAGAGACACAATGGTACGACTGAATACACAAGTATGGATGCTCACAATGGAGTAGGTAAGGTCAACACCTTATTTTTTCACTTGGAAGTGAGACATAATATTAAACATGGTGACGTTTGTATCCAAACAGCACTGATAGTGTAATGTATGTAGGAACCCTTTGCAATTGTAATTGAATGTAAAATTCAAATAACCTATGAGCTTTAATGAAAACTAACCTTACTTTTCAGTGCAACTTTGATTGGTGAAGTAGTTTAGTTAGTATATTCAACAAAATACTTTTTTGCTTTCTTGTCATGCCGTCCGAATTTCTTTGCTGTATATGTTCTTACAACCAAATTGCAAATTTTTTTACTTCGTTCATCATCATTTTCTGAGTTTGCAATTGTTTTCAAGGCAGGGTTTTTATTGTGTTTTAGTGGCAGGCTATTTGGATAACCAATCCACAAAGAAAGCCCTACCCCTAAGTACCAAAGTACCCCAGCTGGTTTGGCACTTTCGGTACTGGAACTTTTGGTACTGGAACTCGACCAGAAGTCTTTGGAAAAGTGAATGTACTGAAAGTACCATACTTGGTACAGTGGAAAAGTAAACTATAGGGTCATGACCCAGTCTATTTTAATGTTTGTTACGCTGTTTAAGTAAATTTATTGTCTCTGTAGCTATATATATAGTTCTCTCTTCTTTTTTTTTTTAACTCCCTCAGAAAATATCGGAAACCCATTTGCTAGCAAATGACGTACACAGTACTTTTCATTGGATATTGATCTTCTGAGCTGCACTTTCCCTAGTAGGCTTAATTCAACAATTCCCTAATTAGTTAAAGTCATAACCTGCATTGTGTATTCATTTACTATTAATTAAACCTTCAGTGTTGCTTTAGACAGGAGCCGGACGATGGCCATGCCCGTAGCGGTACTCGGGTTTTAGTAGTGGGCGGGGCAGCTAATGGCTGTGGTGTTGTCAGTCACCCTTGTCAATACGGGGGAACAAGGTGCTTTGTCAGCACTGAAGGGTATGGGCAAAGAAAAGCCAATCTTAATGTTCCAGGAACATATTATTGCTGTTACCGCCATGGTGGATGAACTTTGTTTCTTCTTTATTTGTACATAACATATTATTATTTAGTGGCACCACTTTCCCAGAGTTTTGTTTGTAGGTGTATAGCAACAGGCACAGGACACTGGAATAATCTGGGTGTGTCTCCACGATGCGCGATTGGAATTCCAGGATTGCCCAGTGCCTCTTGATCTGTAGTTCTAGAGGTAGCAGTGTCGCCATGGACAACACTGCACTAAAGTTGGTGTCATCATGCACCCATCTGTCTTTTTAAATGTGGTTAGTGTTGGATGTTTTCATGGTTCTTTTAGCTCTCCAGAGGAAAACCATCACAGGTATAACTGAAAGAACTTCTGTGGCATGCTTATGTAGAGACTGAAGTTATCTGTGTAGACTTGCCTTGAATAGTCTGAGTAGAGAAGATTTATGTATTGGCTTTTTAACCAGAGATTACAGTCCTTAGTAGCTGCATTTCTTGTCAGTGTACATAGAGGCACTTGATTGATAGCTTTGAGTCTTGGATGCATGTGCATGTCTGCCAGAGGACAGTGTCCTTCTGGACCCTCTAGTCCTGCATGTCACCATGGCCATGTTTCCTTCTGAGGTGGGAGGGGAGACTCCATGTGGCCTAGAGGAGGCAACTGGCTGGATCTCATGTGCAGGGATTAAGCTAAAATCATTCATAAGTCCTTCATTGCCATGTTGTTCTGAAGTGAACGAACCAAAATTCTCAACTGAGGGGATCCCACTGCCTGAGAATGTCTGTTAAACAAATAGGTAACGATATGATGAACTTAGCACTCCTCTTTTGGAGGGTCACCAGATATCAGGCGGATGTCTGCGAGTCCATGGTGGGCCTCTGCCTTGTTTCTGCTGTTTTTCCCGTCTTCAGCTCTCCACCTTCCCTAGCTATCTGCCTCTGAAGGAATGCATGCTCCTGCGATTGGAAATTGACTTGTTTGCCGGATGTTTATAGAGAGGGAAAATTCAGACTAGTGTTGTGCTTAATATCCACTGTTATTTTTAGGTCTGAACTGGGTACGTTTTAGTGTGTGAAAGGGTGCTTGACAGCTAACTTCGGTTACTAAGTTCCCTTAGTCCCACTTTTGTTCCCTCCTGAATGATTTGACTACCTGTTTGTTAAAGGTAACGAAAGGTTATCAAAGAAACCTTTTGACAACACGCAGCATTGATGTGGCATGTTTCCTGCATTTAAACACCAGATAATGCAGAGTGTGTGTCAACAGCAATTTATGCTGCATTAATCACTATTTCCTGAAAGCACTTTGTAGAAGTTGTTTTTAAAATGCAGTACACAATTGAAATTATTTGCAAATGACTTGATATCAATATCTCTCATGTAACTTCTTAGTTTTCTGGCTATAACGTCATAGAAAATATCCAGCTGAAGCTTCAGTTAATCAAGCTACCCAATTAATTTCCTGGGTAGCCGCAGGCCCCAAAACCACCCAAATGATGTTATCGTATTTGCAGTGCTGTTGCAATGCTGGGGGGGAGAGGGGGAGCAGGGATCAATGTTGGGCACAGGTTCCCCAGGGGGACTCTCCCATCTCTGATGAATGCAGTCGATAGCTAATTTCTCTGGAGATGGGCTGTGGCCATAGAGCAGAGCTGGAGAAGCTGAGCAGAGCACATGCTTTGGTTCACCTTGCTGTCAACAATTAACTTGGAGCTATATGTTTTTTCCCCCCCTCATGTAAATATGATAATAATGATGATAATAATAGTATTAACTATGGACACCGTCCATGGAATGGCATTTCTTTTGCTCAGAACAAAAGAATCCAGTCTTGGAGCAGACTTGGGGGGGACAGAAATCTTGAGAGATGTGGTTAGAGTGAAGAGTAACACATTAATTAATTAATGTGAAATAAGGGAAGGAATGCGGGTTTTATACTCCTTTACTGAATTCTTTCCTGACAAGATGCCAAAGTGCTGGCGGTTTTTGACTTTGGATGATTGTCTTTGGATATGTGACCGAATACAAGAGGTTTTGGCTTAACGTGTGCATTGCGGTACAATGTTGAGTGTGGCACATGTACTGACGCTTGGAATAGGGTTTCTCCGACGGCACACTGCATGCTTTAGGCCAGACTGCTGCGATGGTAGACTTGTTTGTTCTGTGTGCTCTCCTTAGAGCCACAAGCAAGCCAGGAAATTCAGAGCCACCCAAAGTGCATTCTACAGACAGCTCTGGGATCTAGTTCTCCTGGACGTGCGTTTTGATCCTTGGATTTTCATTTGGGTCATAGGTCTGACGGGTGATTTGTATGATTTCCTGTGGATCCATGTATCTTCATGACATGCTTGCAGGACCTGCCCAGCGTGCAGCAGCCGGGCTCTCCCCAGCTGTGTCTCTGGAAAGGCCCTCGCCTTCTCTGGATGGAAAAACGACTAACTCCCCTCCGACGGGTGGTTCAAGCCGCTTCTTGGTCGATGGGAGATTTATGATGGGAGCAACCACAGGAGGGAATAGCATGGTTTGGGGGACTGTTTTTTTTTCATTGCATATGGCCAGGCCTTACCCAAAAGGAGAAGAGTGTTCAGTTTGGTCTGAGCTTACCACGTGTCACTGCGATTGTTGTCACCGTTCAGTAGGGACTAGATCAACATTGTTTACCATGGCAGCATGATAGAGAGAAGATTAGCATGGTGTTTGCGCAAACTCATGAGATGGTGCATATGGGGGGGGGGGGCAAATCCTTTGGTTAGCAGAGGGACTTCACTGTTGGGTCTTTGAGCATGACCCCTAACCCCCAATTGCTCCACGAACTAGCTGGTCTTGCTTTAGAAAAAAGGAAAAAAAAAATGAAAATGTCGCTTTTGGTAAAATCTACAAAACAATTAAAAAATGTAAGCCTCAACATTACAATCCATAATCCACATTATACTATTTAGAGTGTACTATATATTATCCGTTTTGGGAGGAAAAAAAATCAGCATGAGGGATAAGAAAAGATGTCCGTTTGAATTGCCTTCATCGGCTACAAGGACCCGGGTGGGCTCAGGAGCGAGCCTTTGCGCTAGATGGCAGTACATACACAACTCGAGGTACGTGAGAGACTCCAAGGGTCTCTGGCTCAAGGTCTGCACTCAGGTCTACACTCCTCCTCTATGGCCAGGATGGACCCCAAGGGCTCCAGCAACATGTGTTAACAATTTAGGCCCAGACATTTATTTCTTTGTTTTACTGCTTGGCTCTCCCGTAGACAGCGTCGGGACAGGCCGAGGGCCGTCTGGATCATGTCAGAGGCCGCGGGGATCGGGTTCTTGTGATGAGCCAGATGGGGAAGGCCTTGGGGTTCTGTTGAACACAGCGGTATGACCAGTGGCATGGGGGAGGTTGGGGGTAATTGACCTGTTTGCTCAAGTTCTAGCTGGAGCAGGTTTCTGGGGTGAGGAAGAGCCATTTGTGTTTGAGTACAGAGCAGGCCAAAGCACCGTACCTCCGTGGGATTGGCGGAGGAGATGAGGAAGTCTCCCAAACCGCATTCCTGTATGAGGGTAACTAACCCTCTTGCCTGTTTTCTCCCTATTTCCACAGCTCCCTCTAGGCGCAGTGACCTGGAGAATCTGGGATACTGCCTGCTCCACTGGCTGTGTGGGACACTGCCCTGGGACCCGGTGCTGAAGAACCCAGTGCTCGTCCAGGAGGCCAAAGCCAGGTGCTCTCATGGCTCCTTACCTGCTGGTCCGGAGCCCAAGAGTCTGAGTGGATTTTTTTTCTCCCTCCCTTTTAGTAGATGTGATTCCTTAGCAGTATATGGGATTCACCAACTGAATGTTAATGTAGTACAATGCATAAAAACGACAAATGCAAACCAAGAGTTTTATAGTCCATAGAGTTGCAAACCTACTGAGCATCCAATGGTGATGTCATGGGTAATGCTTTTGGGAAAAGAAGAAATCTGCTTTTTGTACTGCATACGGTATAATTTCTTGATTTGATGTAGGACATTTTTGGGTCAACTTAACCCAACAATGCCAAAAGACAAATATCCCATTCTGGAGTTTCTCATTTGCTCAGTTCCTGTTCACCACCCCAGGCTGATGGCCAACCTCCCTGATTCAGTGCTGGAGCTACCTGGCAGTGGTATGGGTGAGTAGGTTGGTGCTGGGGGGCTCTTGGATGACAGGTGTGGGGGGGGGGGGGTATGGAGGCATCACAGCGTAGCTTTGATGCCAGTGAGCGGCCCCTATAATCTCCCGAGTTTCTCCCAGCATATAGAGCTCTCAGGGACAATGTTCTGTTATAGAACTGGAGGCACATTGCTTTAGAATGAGGAGCTGGGGGGGCTTGCTGATGCGATTATTGGCAGGGGCCTTACATCTTTGGAAAGGTTCTCTCCAACTGGGCTTCTCAGATAACACCAACAGCGTGTATCGGTAATGCGAAGCTAATGTATGTGGGAACCACACCCCCCACCCCCCCACCCCGTCCATGGGCACAACCGCCCAGGACTCACATACGCTCCACTCATCCTGGCACCATCTATACACCTTCAGGGTAGTACCTGAGTCCCTTGACCTGTCCTGATGGCTCCAGGACACCTGACACGTTTCTAGGAAGACACCTGCACCCAAACAGCATGGCGAGGTGGCAGGCTAACTGGCACACATTGAACATGAGCGTATGCTTTACATTCCTCCCATGAGGATTTGGATAAACTTAGTTGAGGGACAGTCGGTTAATGTTCATTGTTGGTAACTGTTGCTCCTCCTTCCAACAGAGGAGGTGGCAGTGTTCTTGAAGTGTGTGAATTCCCTGGCGTACAAAGAAAAGCCGGACTACCAGATGCTCCTAGACATCCTGTCAGGTGGAGAAGCCCGAGTGGAGGGCCTGCTGGACTTCTCCAGACCAGGAGTACAGGCGGTGGTGAGAGAGAGTACTTTTTTGGTGGTCTGGGAACTGGATTGTGGGGATATTCAAGCATTTAGGGATGGGGTGGCTGCAAGTGTCCTCCTGACCCTTGGGGAGGTTCATGTGGCACTTGTATGACCCTGCTAAAACTCTGGTCTTCCTGGGAGGGGGGTGATAAGCCGACTACCCGGGGCTGCCTACGGCCACCTGTCTCTCCCATACTTACGACAAGCACGATAAGAATTCCAGTGCCAAAGTCTCCTCGCGACTACATAACCAAGCCGAAAATACTCATCCCAGGCAGAAGTTATGAAATTACAGTTAGCAGCCCGGTTGCCTGTGATCAGGGGTGACATTTTCTTCTCATTTAAGTGAAGCGGGGGGGGTGGCTTTTCTTGCCTGGCGTGTGTGATGTCTGCTTTCTCAGACCCGACGCCAGGGCTCGTTGGAAGTCAAGGGCCCCCGAGTGGACGGCTTTGATTAGCATTGAGCGCTTAATGATGGGGGGGGGGGGGGCTATCGCTCTTAACTAGAACTGATGAACTGCACCGGAGCCCGAGCCGTCCCAATTTGCGGTGATGTCCTCAGCACATTCCAGCCAAGACGAAAGACTCCCGCTTGCCATTATACATTTATTCCCGTGCGGAACTGCCCAGTGCTTTGACCTGCTGTTACCATAAAATCTCGGTGACGCAAAGTTTAAGAGCTGTCAGGAAATGCCTGCAGCTTTCACTACAATTAGCCTACCTTTCACAGCTCGCCGCCGCTGCAGCGCCCACCCGCCCCTCCCTCCCTGCAGTTTCGTGGGAAGCCGGATGTTTGTTACTTTGTTACCCACGTAACCCCCGGTTACCTCACGCAGATTAAATTCTTTTCTGGGTCAGGAGCTTGGGCATATTTGCATATGGAGGAAGGAATTTTAATATATTTGCATGAAAATTGGGTTCCTATCAAGTAAATATGCCTCAGTGCAGCAGTGTACTGTTCCTGGGATGTAAATTTAGACGACTAGGGGAAGGAAAAAAAAAACAAATGCCATTCGGCAAAGTACAGTACGGTAATGATTTTGGGAGCGTCATCAACTCTCAGGATATCTTCTGTGCGAGATTCGCATAGTAAGGTGGTATTTATTTATGTTTGTGACCTCTGCCTTTACAAATGAATGTTGCCCAGTCCGTTAATGTTCATTAGCTAGGAAACGGACAGGGGCCACTATATATAAGCCATGCTCCACCCCCCCCCGCCCCCCCCTCCATCGCGACACTGGCTCTTTCAACAACAGACTAATTCGGGTTTTGCATTTCTTTGGGCACAAGATAAAAATAACATGACGCGAAAGCTCGATTTTCTAAGAATGTCACACTGTTAATGAGACCGCAACTAAGGGTGGGGTGTGTGTGGGGGTGTTTACTACGTGACGAGTGTCATGTATAATATTGTGGCTCGTTGCAGTGTCGGTCCCCCATGATGTCCTTATTAGTCGCCGGGAAGCAAGGGTTTGGCAGCCGGGCTTGGGCGTCCTCAATTAGGGGCAGAAAGTGTGGATCACGGAGCTTGTAGTGTTGACACGGGCTACCCGGGCCAGCGATCGCTTCCGTCGGAGCTTTTTGAAGGGCCCCCCCACGCTTGGGTAATTAACTGCCACTGAGGATGTCTAATTCTGTCATGATCCTATGGTTCTTTTGCCCCTGTCTCCAGAAACAATTACACTTTCATTCCAGCATGTAGCTTTCCAGTCTGTTGTCACCTAACGCCTGATGCCGCTCGTTTCCAAAGAAGTCAACAGTTAACACCCCTCCACCCTTCCAAGAAATGTAGATCTTCAACTTGAATGCTTCTGGGAGTTGATTCCTGGCAGTGTTAAGTGAGTGCCCGTGTATTCAGGGGCCCTGCACACGCCCCTGGTGCGTCGCTGTGACGACACTGCTGTGCAGTGTCCCTGATCACAGCAGCTTCAGAATCCTATGGGGCTCCACATGTGCAAGCTGGAAATGAGGAGGCTTCTGTCAAAATTATTCCAACACACTTCTGTTTTCTCCCCTATGTTACTCAGGACAGTAGTGTGGGAAAAAGCTGATCGTTTTAAAAGTTGCCTGGACTTCAATGTCAGCCATCTGCATGAATTCATTCACTTCTCTTTTTTCAGTGGTCCTGTTAATGCTCTTTAGGTCCAGCTGTGGCTTTGAGATGGCCGGGGTGGGACTGACATGAAAGGGCGGATACTTCGAATGGTACCCCCTCATCCCAAAGCTCAGGACCACATCTAACACATGCACACTGGCATTCATAAAGTGTGAGCGCACTCGCTGTTTACTTTGCCTGTATATGACCCAGGGAGCGATGTATGGCCAGATTTGCCTTGGCGGGTTGCCATGTCGGGAGAGCGGAATGGGACCATCCATCACAGGGCTTTTCTCCTTTCCGGATTGGAGTTGGTCAGTGGCCAGCCTCTCCTCCCTTTACCTCACTGGCTCCTGGGCTAGAGAAGCTTTTGCGGCACCATTTGTGACTATTGTGATGAAATTATGATCCAAATGTGAAATGTGTGATATCTCCTCTGTTTGTATGCCAACCGGACCCCCCACAGTTTACCCAGAGTTCTGAAGTGCAACACTGACACTAGAGTTGATTGACAACAAGGGATCATCAGTGTCAGCACTTCAGCCTGGTGTTTGAGGGTCTGGCCCCATCTGTGCCACTTAGAGGTGGTTCTCAATCTGACAGACGAGAATCACACAGAACACGTTAGGATTGAGGTTGTGGGATGGGAATGAAAGGAATGGGACGAACCCCTCAGTTTTTCCATCCACCCCCCCCCCCCCAGAGACCTCCGCCAGCCAGACGTGCAGGAGATGCCAGATCCAAAATCGCGCCTTTTGATGGGAAAGCGACAGCTGCAAGTCCCGCAGCCCGGCCGTCTTCCCCGGTGCAGGCACGTGGCAGGACAGCTAAGGCAGCACCGCGGCCAAGGACCCCGGAAACAGAGCCCAGGCCCCGTCCTTTGAGAGGACAGGCCTATGCCACACCCACTGAACAGGTGATATTCATTCATAGATACCAGGGGTGTGTTCAGGGTTGTGATCAGAGTACCCCTTCCCCTGTCACTCAGCGATTCAAAACATGTCATTGGCTAACAAGGCTGGCCCCCTGTATGAATTATGGGGCCTCTTATGCCCCCCCCACCATAAATCCTATAATCGCCTTAATAGATAAAGTTAATACAAACAACCTGCTTCTCCAGACAGCACAATAATGCCAAGGGGTTCATTTACTGTTCAACTACACATCAGTCAGGTCAAAAACAGCAGCGGGCCTGTCACATGCTTACAACTTGTCAGACCCTGAAGCAGATGAAAAAATGGCACCAGGTCTGACGAATCTCAGTTTTTGTTGCTCTCCAGGTGCTTCCAGACATGTAGTCGGGATCAGTTTACTCCAGAGGCCTGCACAGTCCTCAGATCTCAAACCCAAAAGGGATGTGGTGGACAGGAAAGTTTCTTGTACGAATAACCCTATCAGCATGTCACAGTAGGTTTCATTTTTTTCCGTGCAGTTGGGTGATCGCATGCCAACTGCAGCGTACTCTTCTTGCTCTTCATTGACAGGACTGGAACCCAGCACAGACATATGCTTCTATAGTCCATCCACTTCACGGTCTGACAAGTTCACGGAAGCCTTTCTGTAGACCAATGTTCTGCTTAATGGTTATTTCTGCACTTGTGGCATTAGTGCTCACTTTAACGAGCCTGGCCCTTTTCCCGTGACCCGTTCTCACCCGCTGAATTGCTGCTGACTGGATGCTTTTCTTGTTTATTGCACCATTCCCTGTTAACTGCGACGTGTGAAAGTCCCAGGATGGTGGCCATTGCCGAGATACTGGAGGCACCGATCACATCATGTTCACAATCACTTAGTTCACAAATCCTCGCCCATTCTGAGGTTTAAGTCAAACAGTAACTGAAACCTTTTGACCCTGTCTGTGTGCTTTATATAGTTACAGCCACGTGATGTGCCGCTTCGAGGGTTAGGGTGATTGTGTTAACAGACAGGTCTCCCTAAATAAGCCGACACTGCACTGTTGCTACGCACTTTTTATATGTTTTCAAAGAAAGAACAAACCAAAACTTCTGCTTAAAACTGAAAAAGAATTAGTGAGAAATTCAAATCAGAAGCATTCATTTCTGTCATGCAGAAACCTAAGATGTCACTGGTCAGACATGCTCGTAAACAGCCACAGCAACCAGAAGCAGACACCCAGAGGCTCAGGTGGACAGAAGAACCTGAAGATTTGGAGGAGCACGGGGAGCCGGTCCTACAGCAGCTCGCAAGAGACCGGGGCCCGAGCTGGGCGCTGAAACTCTATAGTGCCCTCATTACGGTCCTCTTCCTTGTCCTCCTTGCTCTGCTTACCCTTTGATGTTGATGGTAATAGGTCTGTTTTCATGGCTTTGGTACAGCCATTTTCACAGTAATGGGCTACAACAGATAAACATATGATTATCAGAACCGAAATACAAAAAAACACATAGAACTAAAAACAATGATTTCAGTATAAATGTACTGACTGACACCATTAGTAAAACACTGTTCCCTGCCAGTCAGGGGCAGTAGGAGTCTGGTGCCATAGAGCATACCTTACTGCAGTAGGGGCATTCTCCAAATACCATGCTGAAGCTTTGGCGGCTGGTAGGCAGGCCTCTCAGCCACTGTGGGGCAGAAGGAGGCTCTCATTACCACTGGAGTAGGGGTTAGTGTTTTGGTTCAAATACACAAGTAGGGTATGGGTTTGGATTTTTTGTTACTGATGGGATATAGAGCTGGCATGGAGATAAATATTAACATCATTTGCCAATTTTCCAACTCTTTGGGATTGGTACTTACTTCAGGGACAAAACTTTAAGAATAAGTTATGACTTGTGTCTCTCTTAATACATTACTTGTTCTTAAATGAATGTATATTAAAGGAGATTTTACAACCCTTGCAGATCTACGTCCTTTAAGGTGGGGAGGTCAGGTGATCCCTGTACGAAGAGTGAGATGTTACTGGTGGTGTGGGAGTGGCTCGGCTTGGCAGAGGGCTCCCTCACCTCGTACAGGCACTCCTGGTGGAAGGGCTGGCCACAGCGAGGGTCGTTACACACCTGGTCTGGGATGGCCGACTCCAGTCGATACGAGTAGCAGATGCCACACTCCATGCTAAAGCTCTGCAAAACCACAGAACACAGTTCAGCTACTAACCTATGAAAATGCAAGGTCTGCAATTTTAGGTATGACCTGCAGGGGGCAGAATAGTGAAGAACTATTTGTGCTTAGGAGCTTCATGTGCTAAATCCAGTATAAATACATCATGAAATAATACACCAAGGGGAAAGAAGCCATCTTCTATTTTTTTGACATTGAGTCACAGCTGAGGAACAGAATATAGAGTAATATACAAGGGCAGATACAGAGTAAAACTTCACCTCCCCTCTGATCTCACCCATTTTCACGATGATCTACCCTACGTTACTGTCACGTTCAACACTCCTCTGCCTCCCTTCCCCCCTTCGATCCATTAAGAGGACGATGGGTTAAATGTAAACATCTGGTCACAGAAACTTTGCTCTCCTTGGAATGTTAATGGTGGCCAAGCACCAGTCAGCTGTATAAGCTGGGAGTATGAAGGCTGAGAATTCATGATTAAAAGCTCCTTATAGTTGCCAAGGTTTTTTCGTATCCAAGTTATAATAATCATCTCTGTAAACAAACCAGTTACCAAATATATCATCACATACTAAACTAACAAATGTTTTACCTTTTTTTGCCAAGTAACAAATGCGTTCTACAAACAACTATGATAAAACATACATTTAAAAACTTGCAACGTACAGATTTTTCGTGGGTGGCAGGCGATGGGAATTCTATCTCTAGAATCTCCTTCACATTCTGCAGGACGCTGCATTCCGGATTCCTGGAAGCACAGGAGACGCTGTCGCCGCATGGACTAATTAAAGACATGCAAATGAGGCGGTAATGAGTAATGAGTACCAATGCACAATCATGACACGGATTCCTGCTCGGTGCTGAGCGACAACTGTTTGAGCCACCGGCGCTCGTGGCGTGCTTGTGTACCTTCACGCAATGCATCGTGGGAGGCGGGGGGGCGAACCTACCTGCGGTGCTCACGCATGACGATTCATTAATGACAGCGGAGGTTTCCAGAAAAGTCCCTGAAACCATTCCCGGCATCCCATCTAGATAAAACGGTCAGTTGGGAAAGAGGAAAGCAATTATCGTATCCTTACCACAAATGCATGTTGGCGTTCAGTCTACTTCTCAAGGGGGTCACCACTGGGGGGGGGGCGAGAACAAAGACAACAAATCAGGACCAATGGAACTTCCTCAACCTCGACGCCAGCCCGCTCACAAGAACAGACGACCCAAGCAACCAGGAGGCAAGTAGCTCGGGGTTTAAGGTAGGGCGCCGCCCTGCTGTTCACTCTTCAGATGGGAAACTCCTTGCTTTAGGAAATATACTGCTATAATTCGCTTTGCACATAAAACTATACAGCACATTTAAGAGTCCTTGGGATAAAAACATCTAGTAATTGAAGAACATGACGATGCTGTTAATGACAACACTGTAGCGATGAGAGTCCAAGCGCGCAGAGCTGTGTTAGACCACCAATCAAGTTGGACTGCTGAATGGAGCTTGGGAGGGGCCTGTACACAAGCACAAATATACAAAAGGGCAGGCTGGCACCCATCTTGCACCCGGATGGACACCAGGGCTTTGAGCGCTTCCCGCGCAGGTGGCGCGCGGCAGCAGAACAGAGGACGCTGGGAGACGAATGTTAATTACGCATAAATAAGTCCATCCATCCATTCATTCATTGACGGCACACAAGGGTGAGCCACCAATGAGGAACGCGGGATTATGCCGGGGCTGCAGAACGGGGCCAGGAGTGTGTCTCGCAGATGGTAGGAACCAGCTATATGCAGGGTGCAGGCAGATGAATATTAGTCATCCAGTTATTTAAGATGGAGTGGACCCATAATCACTGAGCTAAGTATGGCCTGGGAGTAGGTTTGGAAGGGGATAAAGTGTGTCACGAGGGGGAAAAAATGGCATAAAAATGCCGGCAGTACTGTGGCCTACAGCTGAACAGCTCACTTACTCAGTGCGAGCAGTTGTTTCTCTGGCTCTCCGAGGCTCCTGCCACAGGCACACGCCAGACGACGATGATACCGCTAAACCCCGTGTGCTCCACTAATTGCCTCTGCTGCCGCGCGGACGGCCACGGGGACGCGGGCGCGCCAGGCGCACCATCAGACGCCATCCAGGCAAACACATGGGGCTGAAGGCGGAACCGCGAGGGTGCCCTGCACTCCACGACATCCCAGCCCAAAGAGGAACCCCACATGGGTAATAAATACCTCCATGTGCGTGCCCCACCCATCCGCACCCCCCAAATAGGGACGGGAATAAATCAAACCCTCTAATCTTCATATAAGGAAGGCCCCGTCGGCGGACATCTTGGTGATGTGTGACGGCTGCATTCCCTTGTTTACCGCTTGTAAATGTGAAAAGCGCTATCTCTTAGTGACCCCACTTTTCGAGGTCCAGTCTCCGCCCCAGTCTGGCTATATTGAAGTGTGTATTTAATATCAATGAATAACATTGCCAGGCAACCGGCAATACATTCTGGGTAGCACTATTAGCCAAGCGTGACCTTGAATCCTGAGAAACAAACAGCGAAGCTTAAATACTGAGCACTTATCCTTCTTGCTTGGGAAGCCCCGCATGAATCTTAACAGGTTTTTCCTTTATTATTATTTCCATTACTGCCTATGTAACATGTACATGCACACTACAACAGAACTTTGCATGGGAAAAATAATCTCCTCAGAAGTGAAGCCCTCTGAAAGAGTTGAGACTTTGACCTGGCAGACAGACATACAGATAGATGCTCCGCGCTTTATGGTATTTCGGTTTTATGATGGTGTGGTAGTGATGCACATTCATTAGTCATCCATTAGTATTCTGATCTGTTCCCGATCCACCAATATGCCATACGAGGGTAGCAGCTCCCCCCCGATCCACCAATATGCCATATGATGGCAGCAGCTCCCCCCCCCCCCACCCAATATGCCATAAGGTGGGAGCAGCCCCCCCGATCCACCGATATGCCGTAAGATGTTTATTTATTCAGAGATTGTAATTTAGTTACTTGTTTATAACAGGCCTTTGACGTTTTGTATTGGTATTCTGGCATTTGTAACTTAACCTCGTCACAAGTCAATAAGCACCTGCACCAATGTATACTCTCTCACACACACACACACACACACACACACACACACACACACACACACACACACACACACACACACACACACACACACACACACACACATAAAGGAAAAAAAAAACATCATTCCAAGGTTCTTTTCGTTCGTTTCATATGCAAGGTAATCAAGCTGATGTTGCCCCCCTCCCCAAGTTAACCTAAAACAAAGGAATAGCTGGGCTGAGTGGTGTGAATACTTCTGTAATAAGAATTCCGCCTTGCACTTGTCTCTGGTCACTCAGCACAGAACCACTTGTACCCAAGACGACTCCTGTCAGCTCTGTCCTTGTTATATAGCATCTCCCTGACTTGTACACTGCTTTGGACTAAAGCATCTGCCACATAAATGAGCATAAATGAAATGCAGAGGCGTGTCTTTTCCTGACAGAGATGCCGCCAGCTTACGGAGCCCGAGTCGCAAGAATGCTGTTCATTCCCATTCAGCTTTATCTCGCGTTCAGTTTCAGCTGAAGGCTGTTGAAATTATACCGACGTTCTGAAAATGATGGGGTGGTTCGGACTGAAGTCTTAATCAGGTAACTACTCTTACACATCTGTGATATTTAAAGATTTAAAAAAAAAAATTAATCTTCTGTGAATTGGTGGAAGCATGCAGCTGTAATTTAAACAGGTTTGTATATAAGTGCCTGTTAAGACCAGAAATAACGGAATGAGCCTGTTATCGGAATGTCCAGCCTGCTTACCGTGTTCAGCTCCCAGCAGACAGCATTCTGGCAGCATATTGGGATACCGGGGGTCTACCTCCAACTTTATGGACACATTGTTCCCTAAAAAAAAAGGACACTAAGCTGGTGGTAAAGAATGTAACACCCTAATGACTTCTTCTGTAAAACACGCCTCCCTTTGCCTGTTTGTACCTTGGCTTCTCCTCCTACCCAAAAAAGTGTTAGAACTTTACCACGAAAAGCTAGGTGACTGCTGATGTTTGCCCACCCCAGCCATGTGTGCTCATGATAATGGTCTAAAGTGGGGTTCCTCAGTTCTGCCACTGGAGAGCCAGTCTGCGACCACAGCCTGCAGATTCCCCTCAACACATTTTAATCGGCTAATTACCAGGTATAGTAGTGTGGAGTGTCTGAGTAGGGAAATCTGCAAACTGTGGTTGCAGACTGGCCCTCTGGGACCAGAATCGGGGGACCCTGGTCTAAAGAGAGGGGTCTTCAGCTACCGATGACAATACGCCTCATTGTATCTCCCCGGGTTGGCTTCTCTGGTTCCAGGATCCAGGTCTTCTCATCGATTTCATCCATCATGGCCCAGAATTTCTCCAGGGATTCCAGCAAGGCCACAAATTGGCTGTAAACACTGGCCAGGGTGCTCTGCAGAGGGACCAAATGGAGGACAACTGGTTAATGACCACCACTGAGCGATTATATGTGATTTACCTGCCAAAGCCTATTAATATTATTGTAACATGAGTGTCCACAGCTGAAGTACCCAGGAAAGTGGTGGAGAGGGAAAATGATTTGACCATTACATTATAGAGGAGAATGTTCCTCGTGTAACCCGAGACTTTTTCCAAATGGCAAATGAACCATAAGCCAATATAATCGTTTCATGCGGACTGCGAGCCGTTCATACCCTGTCCAATGGCAACAAATGCCCTCAGAGGCGAAAAGAAAACCGATACAACCTTCTGCATGCTGAACTGCACCCCCGCACATATTTCTATACATTTTTTCATAAGACATATATATGCATTCTGTGCTGAAAGGATGTTTGAATTTCTTGCTCCATTTAGGCTTAAGTTATGCAATCCAGTAGGCTAGTAACCAATTAAGTGCTGGTGGCTGGCAATGTTATTTCAGCATATAGCCCCCTTCACTTCATCCCAGTGACACTGGTCTTCCTACCGAAGGTGAAGGCTAATTCCCTGGATAGTCCTCTATTATTCCTTTCCTATGCCAGAGAAGTAACACTCCATTGTTTACTTGCCTGAACTAATGGCCTAAGACTATAGCTATGTGCCTCACAAAAACTCATGACTAGTTTAAATTAATTTAAAGCATTGCATAATAGTCGAGTCCACTGCTAACAGACTCTGGAGGATTGCTCAACTCAATGCCCCCTCTGCTCAGCACACAGTGAGGCTCTCTGCCGCACAGAGCCAAGGGCTCTGCTTACCTTTGGGAAGCCATTTTCTCTGCTGTATGGTTAAACGGTCCACTTAGTTACAGCCATATTTCAGACTTTTGAAAGCCTTGTCCAAACACAAACGGATGCTGATTTACGGCGGGAGGGGGTACGTCATCTACTGTCCTCAAATCATCTTAAGCGGGCACTTTCCATTGTACGAGCCCGTTGTAACCCTCAACGAGCCTCTCAATAAGACCAATGAGGAAAACATTACATGAGAATGGGTACAGCAGCCATCTTACAGCCACAGTGTACAAAATCTCTTGGGGGCCTGATATGAGATGCAGTCAAGGGGCCCAAAATTTTTAGCTGCACCCCTGATAGTCCTATGAAAATTCCTTACAGGATCTCTGAGGATATTTTGCAAGCTGCAGTCCAAAGTTGTTTGCCATCATGGTTATATATAAAAAAAGATAAATTCTGATCAGCCTTTCACACGTGACATGTTACCATGCTCCATATTAGAGACGGTTGATATAAACACGATAATATCCCCTGCCAGGGAGTCATGGAAACGGAAGGTGCACACAAAAATTATACCGAACATGTGCCCGCTGTTTGTACCAAAACTAAAAGTTAACTCTAGAAATGGCCAACTTTAAGCCCTCAAAGAGGCCAGATGGTTAAAGAGCGTGTCCAATGGATTTTGAAACAAATCCCCCAATTATACAAAACCACGCTTTTGTCTAGCAGCAGTGACGGGCTGGAAGAAGCGGATGACTCCCCATGAGACTGGCTTTATTAGAGAGCCAATCAGCATTTACCGTACACCACGTCACGCCCCCCGAAGAAAAATCCCAAATTTAATTTTTACCGCGAAGCGACGCGTGTTGCCGAGCGTGCCCTCGGCTCTCCTTGGAGAATCGCGGAATCGACCGAATGCGAGATACAGCCACTCCGCTTATGTTTATTATTCTCCAGCGGCGCCTGTAATTTGGTGGGCTCGGCTTCTACACGTACCGCGCTCGCAAATGATATCACGGCGCTAAATTCCCCCCAAACAAACAGTGTAAACAAGCTGGACCGCGGAGGCCATCGCTGGGTAAACCGTTCCAGTTTACGGTTAGTCAAACACAGCGCACGCGGGGACGGCCACAGCGGAGAGAGCATGAAACAACGGGAAGTCGTTTGTTAGGTTCATTATTTAAATCACCGGTGCGTGCACAAACAGCGCACTCACACCAGCTACATCTAGAGAGAAGTCTTGCAGGGGGAGATTAAATGAACTCTTAAAATGCTTAATGTCATTTAAATCATAATAGCACGATTAAATCACCTATCAGGTTCCATGTGAACATAAATTTTTAAACTATGCCTTTCATCCTTAAAGTAGTGGCTGGGTCCCTATTGTGAAATCGAGCAAAGGTGTAAATGTTAATCTTTCCAGTCGCCTGCAATTTCCCCCCCTTTGTAGAGCCTCCAGCCTGATAATACAGCCAATTTAGCAAGACTTCTGATGAGAGCAACTACCATTACGATGGCTGCAATTTCAAGCATTTATGGCTTTTTTTTCTTAAACCATAGAATATTGTTCTAGATTCCCAGGATATTGGCTTATATATTCTAATTACACTTAATATGTTCTTGATCCTTTGATAACTTATTGAACTAATTGGCTTAAATGATTGGCTGCCATTCAGCTGCCAAAGAATCCCCATTTGAACTTGCATACTTTAAAATCGTTGCAGGCAAGAATCTGGACCGGAAGTCTATTTGTATTTATAATTCGAGATATTACCCACTGTGCTCTAAGGCACTAATTACAAATGACAAACACGGGAATGTGGCATCTGGCCCTAAAATGTAGAGCAGTGCGATTACTTTTACGTATAGTTTTCTTGTTACATTTTCAGTGCTCTCGTGTCATTTCCGTTTGGTATTTGTTTGTTTAGACGAAACAAACCCATGTTACATTTTACATATAAATGAACGACGGGCCCCACGAATTTCCAAGACAAAAAATTAACACGCAAGTATCTTTAGATCAAGATACAGCTGGTGTGAAAGAGACAGAGGGGTGAAGACCAAGTATTTGCGGCAAGGTAAAATACACTCACATCAGGACGAAAAAAATATCCAGTGACCGGGTAAAATAATATACTGCATTAGTTTAGGGTATACTGCGGTATTTTCATTTAACAAATGAACAGTATTGTTTTTGAAAATACTGCATGGCAAAATATGCGAAAAGCATGCTAGATAGTGATGGACTGATGTAACTGGCACAGAAATACACATTAGTCAAATGTGCCGGTAATTTCTTGACTTAAGAGCACAAATGCGTACTTCTCCCAGTTTTTTTAAACAATAAAAAACTGGGTCTTAACAATGTAGAACCACATAAAATAAAAATGCCTTTTCATTGCACTTCTGTGAAACTGAGCGTGCATCCTCAGCCAGGTCACACCGGATTGGTGTAGCGATTTAAACGAACTCTGAGCAAAAACACCCCGCAAACTTGCGGCGCTACTGAAACTGAATTTTCTGCTTGTTGCTTTGAGTGGCTAGAATGGAACTGAATATTTTTTTGTGTAACGCGCTTTTAGAGGTAGGCAACAGTGGTAAAAGTGTAGATGTACACACTTAGGGATAGGCTACATAGGGACACTCATTCCTGTCTTACAAAGTGTGTAGACACAAGGGGATGGAATGCAATGGGACGGTGGCCCCCCCATGAGAATGGGTACTAACCAGGAATGGGGATTGAATCACTCCATCCTTAGCAAGTGTTTCACACATTGAGGTGAAAGAGATTCTATAATCAGAAAGGTGTCCAAATAAGGGAGGGGGGGGGCGGAATATATTTTTAAAATCCTGGCAAAGTAAATGAACCAAAAGTTGCAGGTCAATGCAACAGCACAGTGCACACAATTTAGCATCAAACAGGTGCAAGGACTGTGCAATTACGTTCCAATTAATGCTGGTCCCATGGTTACGTTTAGTCTTCTTTTAAACATAAAACCCCCGTAATTGAAATCTTGCCGGAAGGAGCCAGCAGATCGGTGGCCTGAAGTGACAGTTCCTGATAGGCATCTTTCTAGTGCATCCTCAAGCTTCATTACTGGAGGGAACCGGAGTTTCAAGGGGCTGCAAGCTTGTCTACGGTAATCAACAAGAATCACTCCAATGAGCAGAACAATTCAGGAGGCAAAACATCTCCACGCCTGCATCCATTAATGCGGCTGTGTGAGTCGCCAGCATCCTCCCTCAGGATGAAGTCACTTATTAGGATGTGAATCGCAGTCCAGTCTTCCGCTGCGATACCACCCACTGCCCTAAATATTCATTAAATGTCACATCTATACTCTTACTGTCAAATGAACATTATTCGCCTCTTATGTCGTTAGGGATTGTAAGATTCATCGATTCGCATCAGTGCACTGGCAAAATAGTTCACGACGGGATTATTCTGATTTAAAAAGAGTATGCACTGGATTCAATTTGGGATGAATCGTTTTTAAGATCTCTGCGTCTGTAAAATCCAATTAATAAATAATTACTAGTACAGGACCTTTATTAATTAGGAATGTGACCAAAAATTTTTGACCAGTAATTTGATACTTAGATTGATTCTCTCTCTAAGGTCTAAACTGTTTCTGTACCTTGTACCATATCGAATTACAGCATCATATTCTTTTGCATTGCATGGAACAGCATCGAGTGGCACTTGCAGGGGTGAATCATATCATATGTATGTGACACACACACTTAATCTATCCCTATATGTTAATATGATTGCTATTATGATTGAATGTGTTGTTATTTACCAATGCCGGTTTACATTTTGTATTGGACATAAGATGCAAATCTCTCTCTATTTCTGACACAGATTGCAAGGTTTTTCTCAGACCCGTCATCGTGACCCTGCCTCCGTGGCTGGGGAATGGAGGCGGAATCCAGTGTGTCACACCCCCCCCCCCACCCCCGCTCTGAGGCACCTGTGCTTGTGGGGACTGTGCCATTCATCCGTCCATCCATTCATCCACACGCACAGCCATCAATGCACACTGACTCGCATGTACACATAAATCACCGTGGAGACATGCACTCCTTATGGCACATCTTGGCCCAGTTACGACCCGGGCGATAATTACTCATTCAGATGAATGTGTCAGGATATCAAGACGACGCGGCGCAGGAGGAAAGCATCAAGGTGGCAACAGCCCAGCAGGACGACAGCTACCAGACGGCAGCATTGGCCCTGTACAAGTGCTGCATGCCCGCAGAGGAGCAGGAGCCACGTGCACACATGTAGGGGAGCACAGAGGAGGAGAAGCCACGTGCACACATGTAGGGGAGCACAGAGGAGGAGAAGCCACGCGCACACACACACGTAGGGGAGCACACAGGAGGAGGAGCCACACACACACACACACACACACACGTAGGGGAGCACACAGGAGGAGGAGCCACACACACACACACACACACACATGTAGGGGAGCACAGAGGAGGAGGAGCCACACACACACACGTAGGGGAGCACATAGGAGCAGGACCCATGCATGCACACACACACACACACACACACACACACACACACACACACACACACACACACTACAAAAAGTAGCAAGATCAGCTTTTGAACATTGTGCATAGAAAATAATCATGCTGCTAATCCATTTCTTCGATTAATCAGTGTTCTGAGGAACAATGGTGCATATATCTTTGCATTTTCAGGGCTTCCAAATGTCATCATCTCCCACTGCGCACTGGACTGAGAGAGATTTACTGCTTCATAATCAGCACCAGGTACCTCAGCAGTACAGTAATCACACTTAACCTTTGACCTCCAAGCAAAGAAAATAGCCTTTTCTTAAAAGCATACTTTAAAAATGATTAAGAGCCCATAATATATGACAGAATGCTTCATCACGCCAGAATATAGAACAGCACAGTCATTTGCAACTACCTGTGGTGTCCAGTCAACGACCAGTGGAAGGGGTAGGTCTGCAGAGCATTCTGGAGCTTCAGCAGGGTACTAAAGTGAAAAAGAAGAGACGATTGACATCACTAAACATCTGTCTTACACTCCTCCAAACCCAAAACACTCCTCAGCCCCTCCCCAACAATATTAATGTCTCCAATGCATGACAAGGGGCACAATCTGGTGCTTGATTTTCAGCCTTGCCTTCAAGCAGAACGAAGCAAACCTCCCTGTGGTTGACTAGAGGCACCCAGGGTAACACGAAAAGGCCAGAGTGTGGATGCTAATTCTCTCACTTTCTAAGTCTGATATCATCTTACAACTAGAAGAAAAAAAATTAGAGGGAGAGGCGCAGCACCGACTGCCGTGCAGAGCAGCCCGAGGGCGCAGCATGCATTTCTGGGGGGAGTGGCTGCATTGCACTGGACTGCAGGCCCACACCTGTACAAGCTGACAAGCCTCTGGGGGCTGCAGGTCATTTTCCATTAACAAATTCCATGTGAAGCCAAGACTGAAAAGTAACATTTAAATTGGTTTCATTTCAGCTACTCATCCAACTTTTCAGCTTAAGTACTTTTAATGGCTTAATAATTTTCATGCTCTTGTGTACTATACAAATTATATATTACTGCTTTTTAATACAGAATAATACACAGCCTCTCCCCCAGTTATGATGGGGTTACATTCCGACAAACCTGTCGTAAGGTGAAAACATTGTAAGGCGATAATGCATTTTAATACAGTATAACAAACACCATAGCCTAGCCCACCTTACACATGCTTAGAACACTTACATTAGCCTACAGTTGGGCAAAATCATTAACACAAATTTATATATATATATAAAAAAAAACAAAGTGTCTCATGTCAATTTAAGTGTTCATAAGTGTCAATTTAATTATGTACTGAAAGTGAAAAACATTTAGGAATCAAAAAGTCAAATGTGGACCATCGTAACCCGGCGAGTGTCTGTAATTAATACAAACCACTTTAACGTATTCATGCCTAATAAAAAAAAAGGAGCAGAAAAAATTATCGCCCATTTTGATAAGAATAGATGGAGAAGGGATAAGAAATAGGAAAATTCTCTGCACAGAAGTCAATAAGAAGCAAATATGGGGGACTGGAGGGAGGGAGGGAGAGACAGACAGACAGACACACACACACAGACACACACACAGACACACACACAGACACACACACTAATGTACACACAACATGCTAGGATCGAGGGTCAGGTGGAACAAATCAATAGAGATAATCAAGGATACCCGACTCTCCCTCCCGAGACAGATGGCGTCCCCCCCCCCACCACAAGCCCCCTTTAATTTATTTCAAACTTTATCTGAGCGTCACAAGCAGTCAGGCATATTCAGAGGAAGGAAATGGGTACAAGGGTATCATGACTGGCCAACAGGCCCTTACATTTAGCAGACTGACATTACTACCATAAGCTTATGGAAGGCAGCATTGGCGTGTATAGGAGACGCCGTTTAGTCCTTAAAGGAGAAGCTTCTAGAATATTCCATGCTGCAAGATTGGCCACTCCAGCTTGAGTGTGACCACCCCCCCCCCACCCACCCACCCACCCGACTTGCGATCTGCACCACAGTACTGCTCCAAATGTGTGCATAATCGCAGGGTGCAAAGGGCAGCCATCTCCATAAAGCCACGGGCTCTCTGCGGGCGGGCGGCCGCACGTGGGCAGTGGGGGGGGGCTCATCTGCCCATACAGACTCAGGTGTGCCCAATTAACGGCTGAAAAACGAAGCCGAGTGACTCCCCCCCCTCCCCCCCATTGTTTATAATTGTGGCGTGTACGAGCCTCCCCATGCCTGATCATTCCCGCAGCATAAATACAGCCCCATTCTGCACATATTTCATAACCACCCCCACGATGATCGCTAAAAGCTTATTGCTTATTTAGCACTAAAATAAAAATATAAACAATTTGTCCATCACTTTCAGCAGTTCAGCAAAAAAATGTGAATTGATTTGTAGATCAACCTCTACAAGTAAAGAAAAAAGAAAAGTTTGCTGTGTTTTACTTAATTAGCTAGTTTGGTGAGATACTTAGAACACACACACACACACACACACACACACACACACACACACACAGATAAGCCAGTTTGCCTTTCCATCTCCCAGCCTTCTATCCTGGACAGGATGGAGGGGGTCTGAAATCTGTCCCAGGCAGCATAGAGCAGGGGTACACCCCGAATGGGATGCGAGACCATCACAGGACAAACACATATGCTAGGGATGCAACAGTACACGGTATGTTGTCGAACAGTTCAGTACGCCCCCTACAGTTCAATATACAGACGTGAAATGGGGTATTACGATATGTCTGTCATTTCACTATAATTTCCAAACCTTGCTTATAGCTCAGCAGACTACATGCATGTTGTAAATTCTGCCCTATCATGCCAAATCTCATTTCCCGTCCAAATTCTGTCCCCTTGCGACATGTCGCTCAGCTGTTTGGCCGATGATGGAATTGTGACGATGCAGTTTCAAGTTCACCCTTACTGCTGCAGCAAGCATTCACAACAATAAAATGCGTTTACGATTGTTTTTAAAAAGGTGTGTTCTTATCAATTATAAAAAACTGTCCGCATTTAGCTTGATAGTTTAATCAACATGTTTATCAGATATTAGATTATCAATGAATTCAGCTTTCAGGTTATATATTCAGCTTGACGGTGATATATTTGATCTACTGTGATCGTATTCTTAGCTCAATAAGATGTCATTGCCAAGGAGTTTTGCGGAACTGACAGTCATTCGTTATATGGAATAATAAAGAGTTCATTGGTTAATTAAAGGGTCATGCGTTTTTATTTGTTTCTTAATTATAAAGACACCGAAACCATAGCCCAACAAACAGGATACATACCAAACCCTGGGCCAACTGAACTGTTGCATCCCCATGACACACACGCACACACCCCCCTACCCGTTTTTCTGTCTTTGGACTGCAGCAGGACACACACAACATTGGGAGGGCATGTAACGCACACACAGCAGAGGATGCATGCGAATCCCCAGCCCCAGATGCATGAGGCAACACTGCTACCCACTGAGGCACTTTTGTAGTCGTTTTATTTGTGATCGTCCTGGCTACTGAGAAACGCCACATTATAACATTATGCACTGCTACACCTATACAAGCAGCACACTATATGAATAACCCTAACTAATGCGGCAGAGGCCATTCCTCCCCAGCGTTTCTGTCCTCGGTTTCATGATTTTGTTTCACATTGCTTCCGCACCTCTGAGCTGGGAAGCCCACGGAGTACTGATGCACCGATAAGGAAATTTCTGGCCGATAATGATAGCAGATTATTTCAAAAAGCCACATTCATACCGGTTGTTTTGGACGCTCTGCTTAAATAAGTTTAAAGGGACCCTTCATCCAAATAAAATTAATCACATTCCAAAAATATGAAAATATTTTTCGGTAAGAAAACACCGGCGTATTACAACAGCCCCACTGCATTTTATAGCTGTATACATATATTTATAACAGAGAACAGCTGATCATCAAGGGTGATAAACGCAATTTTCTGAGTAATACCTTTTGAATTTGCAGTGTCTGCACAGAATTTTATTTTGCTATTAAATGCTTGCGTTACTGACGGAGTACCGTTATTCGGCAGTACTGTAGTCATCGATATTGGAACCGATTTGTTTTATGAAAACTTCACACTCTTCACTTTAAGGTGAGCAGTCAAATTTGTTTTTTTTTTTTTTTTTTTTTTTTTTAATGTTTATTAGTAGATCCTTCTCCTAAAATGTTAGCAGGGTGAAGTTTGTAAAATTCATTCGTAACATTGTTTTCGCTAACGTTAAAATGATTCCATGCGGCAGACATTCTTCTGCTTAGTAGGCAGCTCACGCAAAGCAATATGGGTCAGCATTTTGGAGGGAATTATCGGTAACAAATATAGGCAAATATTTCCAACATCGGCGGATGGCCGATTGCTGCTGTTGCGCCCAATACCGATAGCTGGCTGATACAATCGGTGCATCTCTGCCACAAAGTATAACAAAACAGCTCATGGTAAATGACCGACAATCTTAGTGGATAAGCTGTTTTGTGTTCTACCAGCGGCGGCAGCCCAAAGAATGAGACTATGGGCGTCCCTTTCTTAACGACTTCGCTTTGGCAGCAGAAGCAGTGGGGCAGGTTCTCTCCTCACCTTGGGCCCCAACCGCACCGTGATGGCGTGTTGTCGACTGGACGAATCCTCCGCCCCCAGCCTCAGCACGCTCAGCTCCGTGTTGATGAACAGCACTCTGTGGGAACAGGACCAACAACCGCAATTGCTTACCAAATGACCCCAGACAGGACACGCCATCGGCTTCCCTACCGCGCCGCACGCAGGCCAGGTGGAGTTTGACCCTGCATGACCCCGCCAGTCACCCTGCACGCGGTCACTCCCATACTGGGGCTCCAGTCACAGCCAAAAACACCTCGCTGTGCTGGGCCACTCAGGAATATCGTCCCTCTCCACTCCACGGGGAGTTTGAATCGCACTAATCCCAACCACTCCTTCTCATCAGCTGTCCACTAAATGCTCATACCCATGGCTATCCAAGGGCCCGGCTCCCAGAGGCCCCTGACGTGCGCGGTAAGTGGTCACTCTGCTTTGTAAGTGCTCTGACAGACCCCGGCTGCTTCATCCGTGTTTCGTTTAGGTGCTTCTATTTCTGCATCATCAAACCATCTGTGTGAACGCCCTGCGGGGTATTTGTTTGCGAAGGCTGCAGCCTTTAAAAAAACTAAACAAAAACAAAGTGATCTCGCCGTAAACGCGAGCGACGGGCCGCCACGCCGCGGCGCTGCGAGGGCAGAATCTAATCCTCCCGCTTTCCGCGGATGAACATGCGAGCGGTAATCAATCCTTTACTCAAAGCTGAACTGCGGCTCAACGCTCTGAGCGAGATGCTTCAAACGGCCACGGCGTTCGTACGAACAAGGCCAGGGCCGCGCTGCTCCAGTGAGAACAGCCAAAACGCTTGAAGGCAAGCATTAGCTTTCATCTCCGCGTTCGCTGGCTGGCTAGGCTGACTGTTTCTAAGGAAATGTTTAAAACGCGGCGAGGTAAACAACGATGGGTAAGGGGCGATGGCATCATGTCACCACCAGAGGCAATGCAGTTGCAGATCTCCACCAAGGGGGCGGCGGGGGGGGGGTCACCCATTACGGCACTAAGTTGATGACACCCGGACCTACATGAGCAGGAGCGACAGAGGCTTTCCAAACCAGATTTTAACGACATTTGATTACAGCTAACGATCCGGGGATTGGTTAAGGTTAGTTAACAGGGGGACTTGACCCCATACGTGCTGCAATAGAAAAAACGCATAAATTTTAAGGGAACTTAAATTGATTAAAATAACCATGTTTTGTCACAAGTACGCCTGTCACGGCTAATCAGCCACTAAAATCTATCAGACTCGTGGCTTTTAACAGTGATGCCAATTAATCTAAATTATTCTTAAGTGCACATACCAGCGGGGAAGTTCCTGACCACAATTTTGTCTCTGTGAATATTCACCTTGACAAAAAAAAAAAAAAGAAAATCTCCTCACTGAACTCAAGGGACCAGTTTTCCCAATTAAAACAATTTGTACTTACTTATGCCACAGTTTTACTTCTGGGGCATTAAGAATAAACAGAAAAAAAACACAACCACCCACAGCACTGCTAATAGTCAAAAGAATAACAGGAAAGTTGTGCACATGCCACAAACCAGAGGGTTAACGGAAACCTGAATGATTAATTAATGAAAACAAAGCACATCCCATTAACCTCCGTCTCCTATCCGGAAGCCATGTGCTTGCAGAAATCTCTGCCAGTCCCAGAGTCGCAGTTTTGCCTCTCGCCCCCTCAATGCCATCCTCTCCTGTCATCCTCCTCACCGCCAACTCGATTACGCACCCCAAAACCCTGACACAACCCGGCATCACTTACAGCCCTGGTGGTCCTATGCGGGAGAACAGCAGCTTTCAGTTATTACCCTTATTAATGTGCATGTCTCTGTGTGGACAGCATTTGAAATAATTACCATTTCCCAGGGGGCTCCCGTCGGATCGGATCCCCCGTCCAATAAGTGCTCGGTTTGGTAGCTTGTGTCCAGAGATCTTTCTCAGAGGGTCAATTCATTTGGCAGTAAACAAGGTGGAAAATCACGAAGCTCAAATGTCTCGCCGACGCTCTTCAAATGAAACATTCCCATGGGACGCTTTAAAAGAACGTGTTGTCTTCAACAAGAGAAACCTAATGCTTCTTTTAGAGACTACTCTCAAGCAGGTCTTTCATTAACTTTGGATTTGTACTTGATATATAGTGCGTATCTATGGGTGGGTGGGTGGGTGTGTGTGTGTGTGTGTGTGTGTGTGTATAATATATATATATATATATATATATATATATATATATATATATATATATATATATGTGCAGAGAAAAAAATTGCACGTCATTATAGCAAGGAAAAGAAAAACATTTAATATGTATTAATCACCACATCTGACTTCCCTTTTTTTCCAGATAGCAGATCAGGGTGATTCTTCAATGAGTAAATTTGCTTTGGCAAAGTTATAAAAGTATTATGTTGCAAAGTGCAAGAAATACCCCTTGTTGACTGAAAACAGTAACGTTTCATAAGACGCGAGACGATAATGTGAAATGACAGACTGTAATCCTGCTAATTTATGACACGTCCCAGAGATTGCTTTTCCAGCTGGACACACCGAGCCTGGCGTGTCGGTAGGTGCTGACAGGTCCATGTGGGGGTGGGGCGGGGGGGGGTGTGGGGGGGGGGTGGACGTACTTATCCCATCCCAGGCTTTCTAGCTCTGCAATCAGGCCTGTGTAGTACTGGGGCGGGGGCACGGTCCGACTGTCTGGAGATTTCTTCACAACCACCTCCTGCAGGATGACAGTACAGCGGTTTTTCAGGCAGCCTTTGGCAGAGCGAGCCACAGGTCCTGGGCTTTCCCCATCATTTACCCCTCGTGCGAACATGGACAGATAAAATTACCAGAACAGAGGCTAGGTGCCTTACCCAAGAGCATATTAATGCTTTTTCCCAGGGCCACTCAGTAAATTTTCCTGAAATTAGGCCTGCAATATCAGAGCTTAACTTAAAAATAAAACACATAGACAATACAGTTTGTACATGATGCTATAAACCTATATATTTAACTACATTTCTCTCTGTGATGTTCACATGCTATACAGAACTGCACAATTTCACATAGGGTCATATATATCAAACCAAATAGCTAACAGCAAAAAAAAAACCCTAATAGATCTGTACCCCAGGACATGGGTGCTGCATTCGCTGAAATTTCATCACCATTAATGCCACTTAAACACTAGAACTAACAACATGTAAAATATCAAACTCTATTTTCATTAGGCCACTGCAAGGGCTGAAAGGATGGCACGGCCAACAGATTGAAACGGGAGACTCCACGGAAATTAAGTGCGGATCGTTGTGTGACCTTCTCGGAAGTGGTAAATATGAATGATCAAATATGCCAAACTATAAATATTAATGCTCTAAAAAAAAAAAAAAAAAAAAAAAAAAAAAAAAACTTGGGAGTCTGTCGACTTCGTTTCTGACAGGATGTCGAGCATATGAACAGATAAAGAGTCACTGACACGCCTGCATGTGTTCATGAAACCCTGAACAGGCCAAAAAAAAAAGCCCAGAGAAAACAATTTCAATTAACCACATCACAAAAGTGATTAGAGAGACAAATTTGCCATGAGAAGTGCCCTTGAGAGCCAAAACACAGCTAAAACGTGCAAACACCCCCTGAGGGTCATGCCAGAAATGATGTTTATCTCAAATCAAAGGAGCCAAATGTTTAAGCCAATCGCTACATGTTTCATTATTTCCAGTTGCCAAGCAGAAAAGCATGTGAACAGTCAAATGCATTGCTACAAAGTAAATAGATTATGCTTAAAAATGCTGCCTTCAGATGAATGTCACAATATTTATATTGCTGTTACCACGATCACAATAATAGTAACATTAAAAGCATAATAATAATAATATAATAATGAATACCAATACTTACTAAGACCGTTTTCAGCTCCAAAATAAAAGTGCAAAGATCAGAGGAATGCTGCAATCTCTGAAGAAAGAAAAAATTGCAATCAAAAGAAAATGACAGCTCACGTGGGAAAGGTAACGATTACGTCCATTATTGCATTCTTTAATTTTTAACCAATACACAGTATGCAGTGGCTCGAATTAAAACCACTGTCGGCTGCTTGATATATAGAGGCAGCCACCGGCTTTAATAATTAATAATATTTTAAGTCTATCAAAGTAATGAACTTTACCGCCTAGGGAAAAATATAAACCTAGCCCTAATACACAGACAAAGGCTAACAAATGAGGGCATTTTCAAAGCTGTTAATTAAGAAACCAAACACACAAGAATAAAGCCAGTAAATAAAAAATAAAACACACCAGTTCAGTAAGAAAAAATATTTTCCCAAAAATGAATTCTAATAGGGCGATAGATTAATCATCACATGCTTTGTATTTATATAATGCTACGTGTACAGGGAGAGAAATGGTGATTATGGTGGTTGTAAATGGCTATTTACATTTTATGTGATGCGTTACCTGTTTTATTATATTTTGATAACCACGCAGGAGCTGTTTTAGGCGCCAGCAGCACTGCAATCTGAAATGGAAAAAAACAGTAAGAACATATTCCATAAACGGGGAAAAAAATAATGCTACGGAGATGTCAAAAGTACTAGCACAATTAATGCCATCTACAACCAGGAGTTACTATTAGTTAATACTTAGCACGTAACAAGAAAACTTTTCGGTGTGAATAAATTAGTCTACAATTTTACACGTTCCAATGTGCTACAGAAAACGGTGCGAAATTATATTAGTTATTAATAGCAGCATTATTATTAGTGTTTGTATTATTATTATTATTGGAAATAAGCAAATGACTAATTTGAAAACTTTCGAGGACTTCAAACAAGAGCTACTCAGTTAGGTGCATTTACAACGATGGAATGCTGAATGATGAAATATTACTTGGCATGCTTCAGCTGGCGATTAGGAGGCAGAAGCACTCTCAGTCTGAAATCTGCTCCCTAGAAAACACAAAGCAACGCAGACAAATTAGTCCACCTTGAACCACCCACAATACGAGATTCCTTTTGAACAGGTGACACAATCTACGTCACGGTGGGCATTTAATAAAGCAGTGACTCTTTAAAAACCAAGTATTTCTGGGCTTGGAAAATCACTACATCTTAATAAAGCCGCTAACATTGCAATTAAATTGGATTCAGAAAGTAAATTTCACCTGCAGTGTGATGAAGCCGTCATAAACCGTCTTCTCCTTATTCTGAGGTAACAACAGTGGGCTCTCTCTAACCAGCGAGGAACTGTCACTCATTTTCCCTGGGCATGCACAATTGACACTTTAGCGATTTCAAACGTTTTATGATTTTGCGATTTCGAGACGTCGGGTTGTGTTTTCATTTAACCCACAAATTAAAGTTGCTAACAAGTCATCACAAAAAGCGAAAAACTAAAACCTGACTTCACATATGTGTAAATAATCCAGATGTTTTGGAATCTGTAGGAAATATGCATTTGTAGGTAACTGGCGGCATGTAAATAGAAGAAAAGGCTAACTTAGCGAGATTAAATTAGCAGTGCGGTTAGTGGTATTCAACTTTATTTTACAAGTTGAAGAAAGTGAAAGGAACAGTGTCAAACAATACAATCGAATTACAAATCGGCTACCTCAAAACGCCAACACTAAAATACATAGCTTTCTAAAAAAATACTTGTGTTATTAAAGCAAGTGAAACGCATATACCTTCTTTACTTTCGCTTTATTGACGTACCTTGACTCCCGCGAAAAGTTTATGTGGCCGCGTAACGTGTTTTGCCCCGCCCACTCGCTGCGTCTCCAGCTCCCCTTTGAATGATGAAACTTTATTCCGCTCAGATCGCACCTGACAGACAGCGCAGTGCGCCGGTTGGCGCCAAGCCGATGGACCATTACGGAGAGCGCGAGAACCGGCGCGTGCCATCGATGTCAACGATGTCACCTAATTCTTGTTAACAGTGTTGGCTTGCATTTCATTCAGGTAAGTTATAGAAAAGGTTTACGACATCGTAACATCTGCAAATAGCGAAATAAAAGTGATTACCATAGCGCCCCAATACAGTAAATGTTTTATGGCCAGTTTGGGAACAAAAAAATTGATTTCAATTTTCGGAACGGTATGGTCACTTTTTTTCTTCATGTTTTTTCTGCCTGTCATTGTCTATAATTTTATTTAACCTGGTATGCTTTCATTATTATGTTAAAAGATATACTCTCAGTTTATAATTACAGTACATAACTACTAATTCCTATGGGCAACTACATGGTATCGAGTTTGACCCGGTTTTGAGTCCCTAGCTTCATGTGATGGTTCTCACCATGTAGTCGTGGGGTTCTCCGCTGCCTCGCCACTGCAGTCCAGAAACATGCTAAGGTAAATTAAAGTCGCCCCATTGTCCGAGGGTGTGAAAGATAAGTGTGTGAATATGCTCCGGCACCCCCGTGACCCTGCGTAGAACAGGTGGGTATAGAATATGGGTGAAGTTCATTATACGTGTATTTTTATTATTATACTTTTATACCTGTATTTTATTATTATTTTTAAATGAATCTTTCTCATATATCCTTAGATGTTTAATGGGCATTTTAAATCTCCCATAATTATAATTAGATTTTGAGTGTAGTTTTAGAAGACGGGTTCCAATTTTTAAAGAACCCTCATTAACTCATTTGAAAGTGCAGTAAAGTAGCCCTGAGAATGAATGGGCCATGTGTTCGATTCTGTGAAGTAACTCACGATGTTTAAGGTTTAGAATAAACATGGCTAAGTGTGTCCCTGGGCCTTAGCTGAATGTCATCAATTATGTCAATGGCTCCAAACATTTTAAATACGCATTAATAATGTGCAATTTGTACTATGACTCTGGACCCAGAAGAGGAAAAGATTTGGAGTATTAGATATAGTAAATACTCACAGAACGCGATCCCCCACCAAAAGAATAAATATTCTACAGGGATAAGTTACAGGTTATTTCTGCAAGCCAATGCAAAACAGACTACAGATATATTAGAGAAATGGTCAAATTATAGCAGATTAATCCTGGGTCTTCTACCTTTTAAATCCGACAATTGTTAAAGAGCTAGTATTTTATTTTACTGAAATTACGCCACTTTGAGAATGCTTCTGAGAAACATACTAAGAAATGGACTGTACATTGTTTAGAAATGCCATATTCTTGGATATGTACTGTGTTGTCATACAGTGGGAAAATACAACGTAAAATATATGAATGATGTTAATATTTGCCCTACCATACATAATAACTTCTAGCATAGTGCCTGATATATATCCAATTAAAATGAAAGTAATGTTCCCATTGTCATCTAACGGTCTTCATATAAACAGCTTTCAGTGCTTGGGCTGTATGATTTTCAAAAAATCTGTTTTATTATGATCAGTTTCCTATCTCAGAGCCCAAGACTTTGCCTCAACACCAAATTATACTTACTGTTAAAAATTTAATTTAATCACTACTTGTTGAAATATTGAAAATAATCCTTGTTTGTAGGTAGCCTCTGTTAGTACAGGTGTTTTCTATTTATTGTAGTCCAATTTACCATCTTACATGGTATTCAAGACACCGCTGACAAATAATATTCTTCAAGCAACCGAGACTTTGAAAAACTGATATTCGTAATCATAAATATATTATTATTTTACGTTTTTTTTTTATCTAGTGAATAATTGTAGGAAATGGTAGTTTGTATTTATGATGCAAAGCTTATATTCAATATTGTATAAGCACAACACAATTTCTGTTTTATACAATACCTTGACATTTTATTACTGAAAATATAATACTTACGCACTAAATTTGCATTGCATAATATATTGAACATAAGATGAAACCCACCAGCTGTTGAAATATTCTACTGTGCATTAATCTACAAATACACTGTCACATTTGTGACATGAACGCAAAGTAAAACACATATTACAGTATTTTCTTTTGAAAGTTATTACACCGCTATGAAAAGGGCCATATTTTCCCACTTAAAAATATCCAAGGACTAGGATTAGTCCTTTTAAGCAAAGAGGCAGCAAAAGAGCGCCGATGTCCGCGTTGGAGTTTGTGATAATATGTTGCTCGTGAGGAGTGTGCCACCCGAGCACGCTACACATTGTGCCTGGAGAGATTGATGTTTTGTCATCCACCTGCTTCAAAGCTGCAAAACCAGCCACTGCAAAAGAAAACCTAGCCAGCTTCAAAAACCCCCCCAAACAAAGAAATCTTAGCGGGCTGTTTACATATCAGTGGAGGGATACCGGGGCTTTTGCCGATGTGAGCCTGAAATGGTTGAGAGGTTTCAGAGCCTGCAGATGGGTGAGTGTTAAATGCTTTTTTTGTGTGTGTGCTGCCGAGGAGCAATTTAAGACGATTTCGCTCCGACTTTGCTTTATGGAGGAGCTTGACAACCTGTACGAAATGAAGTGCTTTCTCAGTCATATGCAGATTTGGTGCCATTAATAGAATACACACTGATAATATAGCATATTTTAAAAATGAATCCTCACATTATTTGGCATCCTTATGTAGTGTGACTGTGCTCAGGCATTAATTTCTCCCTCCCCGTTCCTTTTCTCCATTCAGCTCGTAGCTCTGCTTTTTTACCTTTGAGCAGAATGATCTATTGTGCATTGTTTGTCACGAACCATGGTCACTTCTCTGGAATGCAATTGGCTGGAGCTACATCGTGTGGGTCTTGCACCCTGCGTCTCTCTCTCCTGCTCTCTCTCTCTCTCTCTCTCTCTCTAAGTTGCTTTTGAATAAAGACAAGACCAGAGGTGGCTGGTTTAACTCATTTTGTAATATCACCATTCTTGTTATGTGTGGAATAGTACGGCAACAGGATATTTTCTCCTTAAGCATCCACATAAATACAGCTTCAGTAACAAAACCAGTAATAATAAATGATAATTATTACTGATATCTTTATTAGAATGAGGTAGCATCTGTCTTAGCTCCCTCTCAAATGCTCATAACTGGTTCATAAGTGCCTGGTTTTCCAGTGCTTCTGTGACTGAAATCACTTTATGCCTTATTTCACTCTGCATTTTTATCTTACTTTTAACGGTGTTATGCTTTTGAGGAGTATAACAAAATGTCAGATCCAGCTGCTAATGCATGTGGATATTTTATACTAGAAAGAAAAAAAAACATTATGGAGGGAAAAAATGCTTGATCATGTGTGTTCTCTTTTTGTTATCTAAAATGCATTATGGACCTGCATCGAATTGAAGGTAACGCATTGAAACAAAATTTTATCCTGTGTTGAAATTAATCTGACTGTATTTGCAAAGAATTTAATTATAACTTCCATTTATAATAATGAGATTGATTTGGACTGGTTTGAATTTATAATTTAAGGATTATTTGGTATATTTGCCTGAGGGACCATTATGGAATTAAGCTATGAGTTTAAGCATTTGCTTTTTTTATGATGCAGGGTGGTTCATAAACACATCTAGCTTAACGCCCGAAAATATAACAAGGTTAAGGTTCTCGGAAGTCTTCATTTTTCAGAGACAGGGTTTAATATGCAGAAAGTAAATATGGTAGTGTAGTTAAATTAGTAGGTGATGTACATGCACTTTTGTAGGAGAGGTAATTGAGATTTGGGCTATGCAAAGCGTATAATGAAAGTCCTGCTAGGACAGTATCTCTATGTCTTGACAATGTTTGTCCAATATTTTTGTAAGAGATGGAGTGGGGAAGGTATAGATATCTCAGGGTGGGGTAAAGTCAGGTGACGAACACATTCATTCACTTAACTGGTCCTGTAAGACTAAACTCTGTTTTTCACTCTGGGCCAGATTCTGTTGCCTTATTCTATACCCTTTTGTAACCCCCAACCCAGCATGATTTGGTTTTCTTGTGTAAACTTCCCGTTTCTGATTATGAAAAAGCTGTTTTCAAAATCCACCTCTGCTCCCTATTCCTTCCTCACATGTTGGTGTCATGTGGTTCTGTGGGCATTTCTGCCCAGAGCAGTTCTCACAAGATTATTCTGTGATTCTTTTAAGAATAACTTGGGTAATATGGCTCAATTGGAGGTTGGTCCATCCTGCTTTGTCACCTTTGGATCATTTTGCTGTAACATATTAACCTTTGTGTTTGAAAAAAAAAAACACACACAGTGGCAGTGAGTGGTGCTGTGTTGGTAAATTATGTATCTGGAGACTGGTTTACAGGACTTCATTAAAATGACTTCAGCTGGGAGATCAATGGAACTGTGGCAATGGGGCCACTTGGACCCCATCCTGGGCCTTGATCCGGGCCAGTTTTCCATGCAGCAAACCAGACTGTACTTGACCTACAGCATGCCAATGAAAGGCAGGTCATCAGTTCTAGGCCATTTACTGTACAGCGTACTGCAGCTGGAGCATAGAGGACTTGAGGCTTTTTATCCTCAGCCAGGCAGTGACAAAGATAAAGTACTGTGAAAAGGAGGCCAAACAATGGTCACATGAATATAATTGCCAAACAAAATGGCTATTTTAGTTGACGTGTGCATGGTCAAAAAATGTCTAGTTTCTATCCTTTCGTTTATTTTAATTTCTTTAAGCCTTACTGTGAGAGAAAGAGCTACTATATATATAGAATATATATATAATATGATAGTTTGTATTTTTTTTTATCAGGGAATGGGGGAAGTGGTCTGTGTATATGTATATTCATTGCAACACGTCGTGGACCAGCCGAGTCCAATCCTGGGCTGAAGCGAGAGGTGGGAAGCCTTAGCCTGGATTACCGGACTTCAGAAGTAGGGGTGAATCCAGCTGGCTGTCAGACTTGAATGGGTGGTATTAGACAGAGTGGATCCCATCCCTAAGGGGAAGCTGAAGCAAGTAGGATATAATTGACTTTTTCTTTTCTCCCTTGATGCTTTGTGGGCTGGCGTTCCTGCAAGGGGTATCCCGTAGAGGGTAAATATCAGAGAGGACAGGGTTTGATTGGGTTGCGGGCTTAGGCTGTAATCGATATCTGTGGTGCTGAGTTTAGCAAGGACTTCCAGGCTCGGCTGGCTAGGCTGAGTGTTTCTCTGTTAGGAACTCTGACATGGGCTTCTCTAGGGCCTGTGTTACGGACTGTTATTAGATGGAAAGGTCTTTTGTGGGTTATTGTTTTGGTGATTGTATATCAGGTAACAATATATACAGTCTTGCATCGAGTTAAGCCTGATCAAGTCATGTTCAATTACGTTTATGTCTGAGGTCCAGTTTAAATGATATGGACTGATCGAGAGATGCATGCAAGTGGACATTGTAGGAAGTTTGTGGGTGTATTGCTTTTTATTATAAAGTGTTGTGATTTTATATTGACGTTATTATTTGCTGTAGGATACTGTTTGTCTGTTACAGTACTGTATTTGATATCTTGCTTCTCCCCCATAACTGTCGAGATGCACCCAAACGCAAGTCAACGCAAGGCTGTATAATATTCCCATAGTGCTGGAGTCACTTATTGAACTTAGCTTGGATCAATTCATGTTTGCTGTATTGGAAATGGGCTTCAAATGAAAGGAGACACTGTATCACTGTTGTCACGGCTGAGCACTGTTTGATATGGATCAAGGTGCAGACACTCCAGCTGCATTTCGTGTACTGTTTGGCCCCATTCGTCCAAGTGAGTGTAAAAACCAAGTCATATCATCATATCATCAAGTCATTTCCAAAGCAGCCCTCCTTCAGAGTGCTCTTTCTGTTTCTGGGTAGTTGTTGGATTGCACCATTTGTATCCACAAAGGGAGACCTTTACCTTCTTTATGATAATATGCATGGATTCCCAGGTATGTTGACGAGTAGTGTAGAGAGCCTATGTTAAATTTCACATCTAAGCATTTCAAATGGATAACGTACGTTTGTTGAGCTGAGTTTTGAAAATACACTTTTTCTGTACATAAACTGTGGTGTAAAGCTTTATACTAGAGTAAAAATTAATAAGTAGTAATATTGACAAGTGGGTATGGAAAATGGATGGATTATATGTGTTTTAATATATAAAAAATTTAATAGGTAGGAGAGATGACTACTTAAATTACTACCATACTCGATACTAATTACATACGCATCCAAGTGGTTTCCTTAGACAAAAATAAAAATATTCTCAAACTTTTTGGCTGGTGTTCTTGTAAATACTATAAATATGTGAATTTTTTTCCCCTTTTGGTCAAGCACCAACTTTCTCGAAATGTATTACATGTTTTTATGTAACATTAAATTATTATTTTCCAATCAAATTTAATTACATTGTGTGTCATTTCTTATGTGGATAAATATGTTACAATAAACAATTTCAGTTATTGATTACATGAATTTAACTGTCAGCGTAATCTACTGTTTGATCAGCAACTAAGCGATTAGTTTTTATACAGAATGCAGTGCAGTGTAGTTTACGTGTAGCAAAACATTTGATTATTAATTTGAACCCCCTTAGAAATGATTGATTCTTACACATTATTGGATTATTGGCCTATGCAAGGAGACTCTTTCACATTATATTTAATTCATTTTAGTGATCTTTCAAGTAATTTAAAATGAGATGCTAGTGTCCAGTGATTAGTTTCAAAATCAAGTTATGGGGATGGAAACCATATCAGATGGTATGTTCATTGATAATTCTTGGAAAAGCCTATTCTGTTATTATAGTTAAGTAAAATTCTCAAGCTCAATATATAAGATAAGATGAACTGCCAAGGGGGAAATGCTGGTGCAGTAAGGTTCATAAAATGTTGTAAGTGATATATGGGTAAGTTGTTTATTTCTATACTTATATATTTTACAGGACTGTAGTTGGCAACCTAGCAAAGGACCTACATTTCCTTTCATGCGACTTTCGTACAATAACATGCCAACACAGCTGCCAGCGCAACCAATATTTATATTTACATGCTGTAGAGTGCTAGTGTAGATGTTTTCATGTGAAAAGGCTGATCTGCCAACTTAAGAAAATGCAGGAGCGTGTTCTTCAAAATAGAGTGTAATTAGACCACCATTTTTTTTAAACCATGCCCCTGTGTTTTGGTAGAGTATGGAATTCTGGGTAGAACAAGTTTCACTTAGTGTGACAGTTAGGTGTACAGTAGGGCCTAAACTTGGCTTACATGGAAGTTTCATGGTAATTTCTAGTCATCTACCAGTGGAAAACAACTAAAATGACCGTAAATATCCAAAAGTATGAATGCATGAATTTAATTGGCTATTTAATTTCAAATGGTATTACTGGGTTTATTCTTTAAAATACTGCATCTTTCCACAAAGACTCGGGAATCCGTGGGTTTCTACCATTTTGGCATAGAATTGTTTCTCGCTTAGTGGATCAATTCTTTTGTTATCAAACCGAGTCTGCACTGCAGAGTAATTCATTCAGCATTGATCTTTTTCCAACCCTTTATAGCCATTCTCCATCGAGTTTCACATTAAAACGACACGTTCACAAGAGAATAAAGATTGTAAATGGTGACGAAGGGATTAAAAAAACACACAGAATACCTCCATATTCACATTTTTGAGAGAAGCAAGGTAAGGGTTGCCAAAGGGCTTCCTGAGTTTTATTGCAAGCGTCATAATTGTAAAAATAATACAATTATAGAACCTCATAATTTAAACTCCTCCACGTGCTTCAGATCTACTCCAAAGTGCGCTTTATTTCGTTCCCTTTATACTGTACACTGAGTAGAGAAGCCGTCTCTGGCATATGAGGGAACTGCGCATTCTGTTAGGCATGTCTTTAATACCTTTATTGTTTGTGCATTTTAATTGGGTTTTTCAGAACTTTCTCGTGTGCGTTTGTGGCGCCGCGCGTTTCATTGGACGTGAGGGGGAGGAGGGAGGGGGTCCGCTTGTTTGTTTACTGAAGTGTTTTAATCCAGCTCGCGCCACGGTGCGCCGTGCGCCGAGCAGCCGAAGCAGCGAGGTGTCGCAGCGGCAGATCCGAGAGCACATGAGACCGGTATTGAACAAATTTGTGAAAATGAACCCAACGGTTCAAGACATAATGATCGAGACGAGGAGGGTTCGCTGGTCCGTGCCTGTGGGCTGAGCAATCGATAGACGGTCAATAGCTTTTTATTAAAAATGTTTACAGTGAAATAAAAATCTATGTTGTTTTCTTGGGAAAGAGGAGTATGAAGTTGTTTCTGAGTAGGAAATCGCTGGGACAAATTTTACTAATTTCGTTTTTGTATATACCAGCTGCACATTGAAATACTTATGCAAAATAAATCACATAGCAGTGCCTGCGTTACTGGGCTATAATCTTTATATAGACATTTTACAAAAGATGCTTTGTGATTTCTTTTTTTTTTTAAGAGTTCCAAATAATTATAATGACTTTTACATTAGGGTGAGATTAATAGGTCTATTGACTAAAATGCTCATAATTGTAAAGATGTACTTTAACTAGTAAATTGATTATACTGTGATTGATTTGGGAGGAGGGGGGGGGTGTAAAGGGGAATGTCTAATTGGATATCTCAGCCTTTTCATTTGTACCTGGATGTTGAATATTGACTATGTATGGTGTAAAGAGCGTTCAGCGAGTTCTATTTCGATGTTTAGAGATGCTGAGGTGTTGGAATTCCACCTGTCCTGCACAATAAAAGCTGTCAGCAAGCACGCTGCGTTTGCTCCTCTCCGCGATGTACAGTACTTAAATACGATCTCTAATCCCTTGCAGCAAAAGACCATTATAAGTATAATGGAATTTGAAGAGCATCTTTATTTAGATCTGCCATTCTTGAGATTATGAAAAATAAACTGCCCACCTCTTTACTTCACAGTGCTGGGAGAGCGAAATAAAGGCAGCGAAACAGAGAGGGGTAGCGCCTGAAAGGATATTCTGTGGCTTTACAATCAGGGTTTATTTCTTATCTTTGCAGAAGATGGAAAGAATAAGACGGTCGATGGATCCCAGAAAGAGAGAGCGAATCGGCAGGTGAGCGTGGGATATGGGGTCTGTGGGCCGGGTGGGGGAATCTAAGGTACGGACAAACCACAGCAGACCAAGGGCATTGCAGGTACTATGGTGATCTTGTACACTTTAGTCGCCAGTGCCTATCGGACCTGTCGCATTCTGCGACCGGCAGCGGCGTTTGCACTGACACACGTCAGCAAGCCAGGTTGCCGAGATGAGGGCTCCTTGGGTGCCTTGATCGCCGTGGTAACCCTCTTCTAATTTCTCAGCTGCTGCGACGGCCCTGTCACTTGCTCCGGGGCTGGGCCGTGCCTGGCGCTGGCACACTGTGTCCTGTGTGTGGAGGTGTGCTCTGGGCACAGTGATAGCTTCACCGAATAATTACTGGTTTTCACATGAGCACATTCCGGATGTGCTCCTCTAAGATCGAGGCGAGGTGTCAAGGGTAAGTTGAGTAGCAAGTTCCCAAATGACAAGAGAACTTGGAAATGACTTGCAACTGTACCTGTATCTGTATTGGCCAGATGGGTTTCTATTTGGATTGCATGGGGTGGGGGGAATGTGCTGAGTAGTGGTTAAAGAATTCCACCTATTGTCAGAAAGGTCTTTATTAACCTGAATAAGCATTCTAACATAAAATCAAAAACTGTGAATTATTAGCTGTGCAACTTTGCAGAATCTCCTAAACAAATTACTAATTATAGTAATTATTTGAGGAACTATATCATTGCCCGATATTAATTTAAATTTAGTTTCTATTTAAATTAGAGTATTGTATTTGTATACATTTTTTTTTTGGCAGTGGAGCAGGACAAATATAACAAAGCAAGGATGAGAATAGTGCAGTAGCACATTCTTACCAAAAGAGGGCAACAAATCATTTCAGAATGGCCCAGCTCATACGTTCAAATGCAGGTGTCGGGTTAAATGTGTAAATAACAATAATTTACATTTACTTCAAGAACGGCTCTGCTGCACTGTCAGTCTGTAGTTCAAAGCTGCTCCACAGTTTTAGCAACAAAGGTGCACGTTGTCACATTCCTGCAGTATCTGAAACAGGAATGAAGTTCTTCAAGTGAAAGTGTCAGCTCACAAAGTTCTAGCCAGAATGAAAATAGGAGTAATACGAGTTGCATAAAATGATCACTGCTGTAGTTGACCTTTGGCCAATAATAAACTGCTTAGTAAAATAAGTTATTTTGCATTATCTGACTTATTTATGGATAAAATGAGGCTTTCCTTCCCGCAACCCCCCCCCCCCCCCCCCCCCCCTCAAAGAAAAGCAGTGGGATTTGGGATATTTATGACATATCACTTTCTCCTGAGTCTTTTTTTTTCCTGTGCAGGAAGCTTCCGTTTTGGCAGCTTCTCATTTGGCTAGAACTGCTTTCCTTCTCTGCATAAATCAGAGAGCCCAGGTTTAAAGTGGCTGCAGTCAGGGAGCAGCATCAAAACAGGAAAAAAAAATCACGGCTAAGAGTCGTCATGTGCCATTGCTGTGGGTGGCGGCCATTGTGATTACAATGCCCTGTATTTCCTGCTGATGGGTATGTGATGGACATCTGTCCCAATGAGGCTTTGAACAAGTTTACCCTTTTACAGAACACTAAATCCTGTTTGCGGACAATGTATGTTTATCTGTTGCAAGGACAGAGACACATTGGTTGGATCTGGGAAGATGACAGCAGCCGAGCATCTCTAACTGTGAGCCTCTGGTATCATGCCAAGCCCCCAGGCCTTGCACCCCCCCCCCACATGCCCAGCCCCTGCTTCTCCAAAACAATGGCACAATTTGGCACAGTGTGTGGCCTTTGTTCCTTGGCTGGGCCTTCAGAATGGCAATGCCGACAGGGTCAAGTGCAGTTCACTGTCTTGCCAGCAGAGGGACTCTTTGACAGGGGCAGATAGGTACAGAGGGGTCACTTTCTCTGGGCACTTTCAATATAAACTAGGAGTGTTTTGTGGAAGCTGTATTGAGTTACCAGAAGAATTCTCAGCATTGGTTTAAGAAATTATGCACAATATGAAAAAAACTATTTTTTAAAATACGGTATTTTCCACTGTAAATTTGGCTTATATTGTACACTATATACCATATTCAGGCCCAAAGAGTGAAATTAGTTTTACTTTTTTACTCAGTATTATTTAGGAAAGCATTCTTTTTCAGTGTTTTAAAACTAAAATTTCTTTTTAGAATTTACCATTCCCAGTTTAAAGTTTGTGGTTTTCATTTTTGTGGCAGTAGTATCTGCTACTGACTGGATATATTGTCTGTGGAATGACATTAATATTTTTAACTTGGAGTTTGTAGCTTATGAGACAGAAGGCAACTAGTGGGAAAACATTAATATGACAACTTTTAACAATTATGAACAATTGTTATTGCTACTGTTAGGAGTATAGTGTGTTTCTCGGTTATACTGCAAGTATAACTTGTTCCTTGTGCTTAGTTTCTTATTGACTTTATCTGTGAATTATCTGCGTACTTCTGAGGCATGTGCGGTATTATGGCATGGTTCAGTTTGATTTTTAAAAACATATCACTAAATATTTCACACCAAACATTGTCAGGAGTAAACTGCATCTGCGTTGTGCCGCTGGGCTTTGGCTGTCTTTTCTATACTTATGTTTTGAAGAGGCTGTTTTGGTTTTTGATTACTGTATGGCATTAACAAAAAACACACAGCAAAAAAATGCATTTTGAGTCATGCCATTTAATGTCACCAGATTCTATTTTTGGTATTTTATACTAGTTTGCTGTGACATGACATAAATCATAAATCAGACATTAATGGGGCGTTAATTACAAGTTTATTCAGTATGTGAAACACAAGCACCTTTAATGCGTCTGAAAGGTAAAAAAAAATGTATGTCTGTAAGAAGAGGAGCATGCTCACGCAGGGAAGCTGTTTCTGTTTGGTAAAACAGTGCTGGTGTAAATATAGCCCGGCTCAGCCATTAAGTCGGGTTTTCACATTGGTCTCTGCTTTAATCCCTCTCTCCATACTCTCGCCGGCTCAGTGCGGAATGCCTGTGTTGCGAAGCACTGCTGAAGTAGTCCTTCTGATGTTTTTTCTTCCTTTTTTTTTTTGAAATGTGACCGCAGAATGTTAGTTACAGTATTTAGCTAATTAGCACAAATCTTGGATGGATTGTCAGTCCGTGGCAGAAATGCATACCCGGGTGAGGTTTAAGACGGTTCTGTTTAAAAAACAAAATATCATACGTCATACTTTCAGGGAAGCGTTTCTTATTAAATTTCAAGGAAGCGTCTTTTATAAAGTATTTAAGTTCACTCTATGCCTGCATCACAGAGACTACACACAGTATTCTACATACCTAAGTAACTGCTGATTTTACCTGCAGACACTAACAAATCTGAATTGGAGAGACCCCCCGAAACATGACATGGTGACTGTGGCCTAGCGAAACCACTGTGCTGGGAAGGCTGCTTTGCTCCCCAAAAGAGCAAAAAAAAATAACTTTGAAGTGTTCGATGTTTAGAAGCTTCTTGGCTGTGGTAGCAGGAACACTAATCCCTGCTTTGGTCTGTGACGATTCTCCAAGTGGGTCTCTGATTCCACCCCCTCTCAATTTTTCAGACCCGTGTCAAGCTCAAGTTGCTCTCCAGATTCTTACAGCTCTCCTTCCCAATGCCTTCTGGCAAGCCCTGCTATTTATAAGGAATCCCTTTTTCTCCCTTTTTCCCCTTGCTTGTTTGATTTTCTGCCCTGGTTAGGGAGGTGGCTATTCAGAGGCACTTTTTCTCACCCACAAATCTCTCCCGCACAGTGGGGTGTCTGTTTATCAATACAAACTGCTTTGATACAGCACGAGTCATCAATTGATGCAGTTGAGTCAGTTAAAGAAAAACCTGATGTTTTTGCTATTAATGACTTAATACTGGAAAATGATCTGAAATGGTCACAATATTGGTGATTGACTACATTTTTAAAATCTAAAAACAAAATACTAAAAATATTGTGTTTGACATCAGTCCCTATTCTATTCTGTTGCAGATTTTCAAAACCTGTTTCAGAACCACTTAAAAGTAAGAGTTAATTTTCTCCATCAAGGCCTTACCTTGGAGGAGTGTGGCTGGCCTTTGGTGTAAAATTCACACTTAAGCTCTCACTTGTGCTGTGGTTAGACAAGAGTGTGATGCGCATGTTCCCCCCCCCCCCCCCCCCCCACCGCTCCTGAGCAGTATCTCCTGGCGCGGGAATTCAGTGTGGCCGAGTTCAGTGCTGCGCCTTCTGTTTCAAAGCAGTCTTTTTTTTTAAAAAAAAAAAAAAAAAAAAAAAAAAAACAACTCCCCAAAAATGCACGATTTCTTTCTTTCCAGTTTAGTATGTTGCCTGAGGCTCCAAGAGTATGAGTTCTTGATGGCAGGGAGCTTGGTTTTCTAATGAACTTCATCTTTTTATGAATCTCTGCGTAAATCTTGCAGGCAGTAGCAGCGTTTCCTAAATAGCCATTGATCGGCGCGACCTCTGACCTCACGAGAAACAAATGGGCCTGATCATTACTTTTCTCGCTCTTTTGAGACCAGTTAATCGAACCTACAAAGTTTTGAGTAAAAAAAAAAAAAATCTGAAATAATGCGTGATTAGTTACATGTCCTGAGGAACTGTAAAACCGAGGTCTCAGGGTGGAGGTTGGGCAGGTACAAAACACACATCAGAATATAGGAAAGGGGGCACTTTGGGTCCTGGTTCTTGTCTGTAATTCTAAAAATAAAAGGAAGAATATGTAGGGAAGGGTTACATGGGGGAATTTGAACAAGTTCTTCTGCAAAGAACTAGTAGCAACTTACCGTACACGCTTAAGGCAGAGTATAATATGCACAGTTATAACTCAAGGGGAAAAAAATTTAAGCGAGAAAATGAGAGATTTTTTTATACCTTTTTTGGAAAAGGGACAGAATTACAGGATTTTAAAAGTCCTTTGTTTTTGGTACCTTTACTTTCTCTGTCTGTGTTTCTTTTATCGTTCCAGAATCAGGAAAATATTTTTAATAACATTTGCATTTCCAGACCAGCAGGGCTTAAATTTTTGTTTTTATTGTTGTTTGATCTGATTGTAGTTTATAATGTCTGACCAAATAACAAGGGCCCTGGGAGTTTAAATCCTGGTTATTGTTTTGCTCATAGACATGTAAATAGAACAAATTGCCTCTTTTTTGTGAAGGTGAGTTCTGATCATATTTCTTTCAGCAGTCTAGTCAAATTGACAGAATTTTCAGTTCAGTATTTTAGTATTTTTTGGTAAAGTTTATGCAAGCAAACGAATCCCCATCATAGTAACGATTAACCACATTAGGCATGCATTAAGAAATACGACATTGTCAATTGAAAAGGTATAGTCAAAACTGATAGAAACAATACAGTGTCAGAAGATCATGGAAGTTATTCCAGTCTGTACTTTACACAGAGGGTCTGTATGAGTCTACGCAGAGGCGGTTGTCATGCATGCTTTTAGGGATGGGTCAGAGGTGATCTAACAATTATGTGTGTCTGAGACTGCTGTTCCTGTAGCAGGGCTGAGGGAGCAGAGACCAGCCCACGAAAGCCATCGCGGGGGCTAGCGCTGCGTGACCTCTCACTGACCAGCACGTACTGTCTCATTGAAAAGCACCAGGACCACCTGTTACTATTAGGGACCATTAGGTGATTAAGGTATCTGTCCAGTTTCTCTTCTGTGTAGCGGTCAAAGACTCATCAGGTTTCTGAGACACTTAGTGGAAGGTCACTGTTATGGTCAATACGTCATTGTCCTTCATAATATTTCATTGTGGTTGGCAATATATTATATTCTTTGCAAATATATCACAGCTTTTGCTAATAAATCACTATCCTTGCTTCTTATATCATCATTCATGGTTTATACATTATTGTACTTGGTAATTTTTCATTGTCTTTGAAATTATTTTATTTGATAATATATTACTTCTCTTGTTCATATATTTCAGTCCATGCCTATATAATATTGTTTTGGCTATATATGGGCTTTGCTAACATGTCACTGTGATTGCTTATATATTACAATATCCTTGTCCTTATTTGATGGTACACTAGGAATGTGTTCCTGTCTCAAGGTTCAGAGACATTCCCTAGAAGTTAGGCAATATGTAGATGCAGTTGTGCTCATTGATGAGCACATGACTAGACATGACTATAAGCCAAGACTATATAACTGTACGAAGACACTTGTCTTGTGTGCAGTTCCCTGAAGACAGAGTGATCATGATATGTGGACAGTTGCTGAGTGGCCACACTGAAGTCTGAGATTGCCCTAAGTTATGAATGAGCTTTTCAAACTGCAGGGGAGTGATTCCTTTTCAGCCTAGATTTAGGGGTTTCAGAGAGACAAAGGTTACGCTAATGCATAGTAAGAAAGGGGGTGACCCACGGAATTATGTCATAAGTTAAAAAGACTGGAAAGCTAAATATCAGTCACCACCTCCTTCCTATAGAGTTTCAGAAGAATGCATGTGGCAGTCGGAAATTTACGAAGGGGTCTTTCTTTGTGTGCTGTTCATCCTTTTCACCAGTTTCTGCTAACACTATGCTTATGTTTGGATTTCAATCAGCAATGTATTTTCAGGACCGTTAATAGACCGACGATTGTGCCGGCACTGAGGGGTGTGATTGAGTAAATCTCTCGTAAATGGATGAATTGTTTTAAAGTACCACAGTTTTAAAGAATGCTATATAGTGCTGCGATAATAGCAGTTACGTAGGTGAACTGCTGTGTTGTATGTAGCTAAACTGGTGGGAGGCTGAAGGTATAAAAAAGGGACTGAAAAGGAATAACTTAAATCTGGAGCATAGAGCACACATTTTAATAAAAGGGATAGATCATATATGTTTATGAAAATGCCTCTGGTTGATAAGGCACATTCCATTGACCAAACACGTGTTAATATTAATAAACGCCATTTGCATTGGCGGTCGCTGAGTGTCAGTGATATTGGGCATCCTTAAAGGTCAGCTTCAGTTGCTGCAGGAAAGGCAGATTCTCAGGGGTGTCACGAGTGGTCGTGGGGTTTAAACATGCAGGGTGTTTTTAGAGACAGGGCCCGATGCTGCCAATCACTTTACCACAGAGCCTAAAGTAAAAGCTGAATACAAATGTCTTCTAAACAAATTGGTTGCAGTGTGAGTTATAAATCCAGGACCATACTGTACTCTCTCCCTAAACTCTTTACTAACTGGTCTCCTTCCATGGAGCTTAAAGAGGCTTGTGGAGAAATTTAAATGTCTTTAGCGATGAACTTGACCTTCGTGCTGCCTTTAATGGTGCAAACTGAATAATGTGCCCTCAGATTCCACCAACAGAGGTGCTTGACCCCTGTTTTGGAAAAGTGTCATTTGTAGAGGCGCTAATAGGGTCCTCCTGCCAGACCTGTCGCCACTGATTGTCTGTGGCGAGGGGAAATGGCAGCAGAGAGTGATAAACTGAAGCTTCTTAGAGGTACAAGGCACCTGCGAACGAGGAACTCGGCCTGACGCCCAAATTTACACCACAGATGGAGGATAAGTCTGCTGAGAGATATTAATATGTATTTGAATAAATGTTCAGACGATAGTACCTAAAACGCTTTCCACATAATGTAGCTTGACAGTATTTTTGTACTAATAACCCCTGAAAGTGGTAATAAAATAGTATGAGGCTTACTGTATGGATGATTAATGCCAGTGGGTAATTAAATTCCATTAGACTCAGGTTCCCTTGCCCATGAAGCCAATGCCAGTTAGACCCAGAAGATGAATGCTATTCAGAGCTCTGCTTTAGCATTCTGGTCCTTAAGAAAGGGTGCACTAGTTTAGGACATCTGCTGCCAATGGGAGCTTCCATATAGCCAATGGTGCTCCATGGTGCCATATCCCTGCTGCGAGGGACACCCTGCCGAACTGTATAATGAAGGCCAGCCAATGGGAGTTCAGATTTTCTCATTTCCCCTTTGGTCCCACCCTCTGCACTTGTGTCCGGAGGTGATAGCAGCAGTGGAAACAGACTCCTAGTTCTGGCTCCCGTTCGCACATACTGCATAGAAGTCAGAACCCGCCCTACCCTGCATGCTCACCTGCTGTTTTGTGGCTGCAACTTCCCAAAGGCTGGCATTCACGCATCCAGGAAGTAGTCCGCCCCCTTTGTAGATAGCTACGGTAATGACCCACCCGGGACTGCTCGGCACTGCGTAAGGTAAGGTGCTGCAGCACCGCGTCCAGGTGGAGCAGCAGGCAACATAAGCATTTCATTAAATATTGAAGCGACCGTTTTCAGTTACAGTGACAGGAAAAAAAGAGCTTTGGCTACATTCCAGGAGCGACTAAATATATGTCTGGGTTTTCTTCTGCCCCCCCCACCCCCCTTCATTCCAGTCTCTTCTCTAATCACATTCTGGTTTTACTTGACCTTTCTTCTGCTAATTAGTTGCCTTCTTGAAAAGCATTATGGGTAATACATCTTGGGCGAGGCAGCTTCCCACTTTCCGCACCGGTAATCACTCTAAATGTATGAATGATTTATTCAGAGGAGCCATTTCTCACAATCTTAAAATACACAAACCATAAAATACACCCCAATTATTACTTCACTCTTCAGGGCCGAGGAACAACACGCTGCACTCTCCGTAATTCTAATGAGACCGAGGGAGAGGGCATCTGTGCAGGGATAAACAAGGGGACGCTCCGGGGGTGGATGACTGCTTGCTGATGAGGGTGGTAATGGGTTTGCAGGCCACACCCTCGCTGTGTGATACACTGTTTACGGTCCTGTGGCCGCGGTGGGCACAGGTCTCTGTGCTGCTCCTCGTCCCTCGTTGCTCTGAGCTTGCAGTAGCAGTGCTGGCCTTGCACCACAGTAGACCAGCTATACAGATTGGCCACATAGAAGGAGGTGCTTGGAGACTGCCTGGGAGTACGCAGCAGGGTAGCCTGTGAGCTTTGTTTGTAAATGCATATTGCTATTTTACTGTTTTAATAAACTGAATGAAATGTACATTAAAACTCAGCAATAACCTTCTGTTAAATATAGCCAGTTGCTGCGCTTTTTATTTTGCGTTTTATTAAACCTTAAATTAATAATCAATCGATAATTGTCAATGAACGTTAGATACAAAAATCAAACCCACACTATATGTTTAGAAATGGCAATTTTTAATACACTTATAAGGCAAATTGCCTTTTATTGTTGGGAATGTTAATTCCTTTGAAATTATATCTGGTGACACATATGTTGCATGTTTCATGGCAGAAGCACGAGCTTTCCAGGCTACAGTATGCGTTAATTAAGCATGATGTAAATAGGAAGGAAAATTCATTTCTCAGAGGACTTATTCGATTTAACTCTATAATTGCAAACCATCTTCATGGCTAATATATAATAGTTTTTTTTTTGTATTTGGCACCAGCTGGTATGGAGTTAATGATGGAAGCTTTGTGGGGGGGGCTGAAATTATGTCTTACAAGATGTAATTCTGTACAATCGATGCACAGTTCAGTCCTTTTTGTTGTGTATGACATAGGAAATATTTCTGTCTCAATGAAATTTTACACTGAACTGTTTTATTTTCCAGTGCATGTAGGATAACATGTAGGATGGAAGTTGCCAGTGTGATAGCACGTGCTGTCATCCATTAATGAAACTCGTGGGAGTGCTGAGGTCTTTGGTGTTGGAGTAGCGTACTGACTGCCCCATTGCCTTGCGATGTGCATATGTGTTGTTGGAAGCATAATGCTCCGGATGGCCCAGCAGCTGTGGGGCTCCCAGCCTTCCTGCCTTGTGCACTTCATGGAACATCTCAGTGTCAAAAGCATACACAGCCATGTTAAGTGTTGGTTTCACTCGTGTTGGAGTCCCTCCCTCCGCACAGCCTGGTGCCATATTCTAGAGAGAGAGGCTCTTCCCCACTGCAAAAACCGTGATGTGTTTGTGGGGCCCAGAGAGCTGCATCGCCTCCCCCCTTCCCGCAGCCCCGTGCCGCGAGAATGAAGCGTTAATCACGGGCCCTGCCAACAGCCGCGTGGCATCCATCACCGGCACGCGGTGCGGAAGGCCGGTGGCGGGGAGCGCGGCCTTGGCCGAGCCGGAGCACCACTCCTGATGCGCGAATGCCGTTGAGCAGCAGGTGCCATATTACTGTGTACAGAAAAGCAATTAGGGAGCATATTGGATGAATGAAGAGTGCATTAATATTAGCAAGTGCATTTGTCAGTGGCTTTGATGTGAGCCTCTTTCTTTTCTTTATGCAACATTAAGATTGTGGCACTCATAAATTCTCTGCTTAAATTGCCATCTGTTCCCTTGTCAGGCCACACTGAGAAAAGGGGGTGAGGCGAAAGGAAGAGCAAGGGGAAATTTTTTAATAAATATTTTTTGGAGGAAAGGGACAAGCAAAGATATGCTATTCAGACGTATCCTTAACTTTTTGTTTATAGCCTGTCTGTTCCAAATGGGAGGCATCCTTGCTATTATTATTGAGAAATAACTTGTGCTTTTGAATCCTTTGTTCTGATGGAATTATATTTCTAGAACTTATGTTATTAATTCCAATAAATAAGCAGTCAGAGGGGATATGTTCTTCCCCGCACAGCTGGTGCTGGGGAGATTCGGGCGTATGTGTGAATGATGCTGCGCCATCTCTGTCACGTCTGCTTTCTGTTTTTTTTTTTAAAAAAGGGCAGCTTTGCTAATCCCTGGGTGAGTCCAGGCTGCTGAATCTTTGCTCTGTCACTTCAGCCCTAAGGACACCACATCCACTAGCTGTCACTAGGAGAAGTCTGCCACCAATCCCTGTATTTGCAAACGGGCCCTCTCCATGCCCCGGCTCGGACAAGTCACCACCGGTGTCCTTCATACATTTCCCGGCGTCAGCTTTGGCGACACCGCTATGCCCTAAGCTGCCATCAAGCACTGCTGAACCGTTCCTGAACCGATGCCCCCACATTGCAGCTTCTCTCCTTCATCAGCAAAATGTCAGGACGTTCTCTCCGTTTGGACAGGCTGCTTAGCCGGAGATGCTGCCCAGCAAGATGCCGCTCCGACCGCAGCCTCCGAGAGTGTGCGCTTCACATCAGCCAGGAAGCTCCGAAGTAAATCTCTCATTTTTAAAAGGCCCCTTCTGCGGTTAATCTTGTTATAATGTGGCTTGCAGTGGCTATCGTAATCAAACCGGCGGACTGTTAGTCCTTCCCTGAGGAACCATTTTTAAGAAACGGCTCCATTATTGAGATATTTAGTCTTCTGAAAATAATTCAGAAAAATCTCCGGTTCCAAATTTGTCAGCCAGCGAAGGTTTAACAGACTTGTCAGTAGCTGCTGCCATAATCTGTGCAGCAGACACTGGCCCGGAGATTAAAGATCAGGAGACTTAAAAAAAAAAAAAAAAAAAAAGTTTGGGTACTATATGCCAAAATTCCTCTCTAAATAAGCATGTTTAATGTGGTTTGCCTTTACGGACCTCCCCGGTCGATGTTTATGGTTGTAGAGCTCCAGCGTCCCCTTTGAAACATAAGGCGTACTTGGCACATTCTCCCTATCTAGTGTTCTGAATTAGTCTGGCCCTTTCTTCTCTCTCTCCTTTCCATACTCTCTTTTTTTGTCTTATAACTTGTGGCCTGCCTCAGAGCACACTCATTTATGAAAGCTCTACTGTACAAGCTTGCCGTCTGTGTGCTGCTCTCAGCAAGTCGCAGGTTCAGCGGTCAGGGCAGCTCGCAGCTCAACAGGTCCCTACATGATCCAGTTCTGACGCTTTTGTATTAATATTCATTAATATTCCTATTCATGTTCTTCACGGTATCAGATTTCCAGCCCCCCCCCTCCATGAGATCCATTTAAGAATTGCACTCTTTTAGGAGTGGCATCTAATTGATCTAAATGATCTAATTCACTGTTATGTGTGATCTTGAAGGCGGACCTAATAAAAGTGGTAAAATCTCCAGTGAGTTGTGTTTGAGGATTGGTGGTGGAGGGGGGCCCATGCTGATGTAACCGTCCATTGGTGATGCCATTGTCACCAGGGTTGTCACTCCGCGTATAGTCCTCACAGAAAGTCTTTGGACGCTTGTTGAATTGTGTAGCAATGTTGCAAATTCATTGTTTTCATAACAAAAGGCCTTTGACAAGTAATGTTTAACGTATCTGCACAAATTTTCCGCAGACTTTTTCTTTTAAGTGTCATAATTCTTTGACTAACTCATTCGGTTCTGGTCCTTCCGTTTCGCTATTAATTGCAATTGTAGTCATTGGCTCTCAAAAGGATACTAAACACAAACGTTTGGTGTTTTGTGTTATTGCAAAGGTGTTACTAATTAAAAAGCCCCCAATGAGACTGCTTTTCAATGAACTTTTTAAGTCGGAACAGCTCTTTTAGAACTATAGTTTGGGTTTCAATTCATTACTACTTGAAATGAATGTTCTACTTAAAACTTCTGGTTGTTTCCAATGTGATATATATTTTTTGTAAATATATGAATTAAGTAATAATGTTTGTTATAAAAACCAATACATTTGCAGTATTTTACTGATTTAAGCAAGTGTCCCAAGACATTCTGTAAACACTGTAGGTGCATACAAACCATCCATAAGCATCTGCATAGGCACTCACTCTAAATGCCTCAAAGAGAAACACAGGTTTGCAAGTGGCAAAACACACACATGCCGATGAGCTCCTACTTTGTTGAAGGAACTCTATTACACACAAAACAACCAAGATGTCCACAGACTTCAGGTTAGTGGCATATATATGTTTTTCATCTTTATCCCTTTTTTTTTTTAAATATCTCAGATAAAGTTTGCACTTCATGCTGAAACCAGTGACTTTGTGGTAATTTGTGGTTTTATGTAATTTCTCATAAAGTATATAAATCACCAGTAATATATGGCAGAATAGCACAGTTCAGCATAGATTCATATGCATATTGTGAATGAAAGAAAGATAAGTCTAGCAATGACTATTCTGTATTCACACTCGGAGGTGTTTGAGTATTCTTCATTTCACAGCTAGATTTAATAAAGTAAAATCTGCATAAGGTCAAGGCATTTGGAACAAAGGAAATACTAGGTTCTGCTGTGTGGAACATTTATTTAAAGCCTTATCTGACCCTGGATGCAGAGAGTCACACTATTGAGGCGGCAAAGGAAAAAATAAAGGGGGAGCTGGATGTGCGCATTCCTGTGGTTTCTCGTCGCCCTGTCCGGTGATTAGCATCTAGGCTGCTTTCCGCACACGCTTGCATTATCTTTTGCACAGGGCTCACAGCGGATGTGAAGGCTGTGCAGGTTGTGGAATAGGATGGGGGTCTGTGTGGCAGCTAACTTCAGGCTCGGAGCTCATATTGTGGACATGGCAGTAGATTTGTTTGCCTTTTGATTCGGTGCTTTTGATCTGTGGCGCGGTGACAGCAGCAGGCGTGGTGGTCTCCCCGAGACCTTTCAGAGCGCTTCTTGCCCCCCACTCGGCTGGCAGAGTCACCACTAAGAGCCAGCACATTCTGCACCCCCCTATGCCGAAGATGCTCCTATTTCGCTGCTGAGGATCCCCCCCCCCCTTGAAATGTGTTATTTTCCTCAGAGGCGCCACATCTGCCGCCTTGTTCGCTTCTCGTCGTGCCCTTTTCCCGTAGCTCGCCGGCAGCTCCTTCTCCACGCGGCGCCTCTCGTGAATCACGTGCCAGACCCCTGATCTGAGGGGGATCAATTTGCTGCCAGTATGCCTGAGCAAGCAGGGAGCTCTCTTCATTCATTTAGAGTGACCAGGCGGCCGCTTCTCTGTCAGCCGCTGGGCCTTCGGCTCGCCAGGGGAAGGGGAGGAGCGAGAGTTGCCATGCGGCCTCATTGCCTCACCCCAAGAGGCTGGCAGAGTGCTGAGAAACCGGTGTAGGGTGAAAAGGCTAGCTGCAAACTCATTGTTCCACTACATATCTGTATTTAAAGCCACTTAAATTGCCTCCAGAAGATTAACATGAAGCAAAACTTTCCTGTTTGCTTAACCAGTGATCTGCCTGCCATGCTGTTCTGACGGCAAAAGCATCTGCTCAGAGATGTTGGGCCCCTCATTTTGTGCCTCTGCCCTTCGTCCTGTTTCAGGGGGTGTGTTTCCCCATGTGAGAAGAGGAGGAGGAGCCCATTTCACACCCGGAAGTATGAGCGCTCCCATGACTCCCCCTGAAGGTAAGTGCAAATTCTCTGTACGTTTCTCCACAGTTGTGAAGGCTCAGGCTGAGATTTGCGGCTTTTTGGGAGCTTCGGGTGGGATAGAGAAGGCAGTAGTGATTGGGGGGGGGGGGGGGGGGGGGGGGCGGTCAGTGAGGAATGGAAGAGGCTGGTGCAGAGTCAGGCCTAGTCTCTGAGTCTGAGGAAACAGGGAGGCATGGAAGCATGAGCTCTCTGTCTTCCCCTCCTGCCTCCTCCCACCAGTCTTCCTCCTTGTTCCTGCTTTTACTTTTTTCCCTGGGAACCTGAGGTGGGGTAATCCCTTTTTAGCTCAGCATCACAGACACCTGGTCAGCCCCTGGTGGGAGGGTTAACATGCCAGAGTTGTCGCTCAGAGTCGGAGTGAGGCTGTATGAGAGCAAAACGCAGCGGGCTGGTGGTTCCCCGCTAGGCTCCATGACCGTGTGATAGGGCAGGTAAGAAGCAGACAGACAGACGCACACCCACACACACGCAGACCGGCTCCTCCCTCCTGGGCTACAGGGCCTGACCCAGATGTGTTAAAGTGGGTCAGGGGGGCCGCAGAACTGCCCGCGGGAGGCCTGCCCTGATTAAAGCCAAATTGCAATTGGGAATTGAGCGCAAGCCCCTCCCAGCCCCTCACCTGCACCACTAATCACACTTAAATCACTGACTTTATCCCGCCAGTGGTGGTGCCGCTCATTTCACACACTCGCACATCATTCCCTCTGTATGGAGGCCATCGCTGCATGTGCCCTAGTAAAAACTATTGTCCTTGCAGATCATCGCGTTTAAATCATATGTGACCATTACCTCCCTCCCCTTCCTTTGTTATGCATAAATATGGTTTGTTGTCCTCTTTGATATGCTATTGAAGTTTGCCCCACTCTTGGAAAGGGACTGGGCGTTGAACTGACATCAGCCGGGTTCAGCACGACCCTGCTGGCTGTTAAAGCTGGTCGTTCCCAATGTAACTCGGCTATGAAGGCTTTAGGAGGCTGGGGGGGGGGGATTTGCGATCAGAGCAGCCAATGCCAGTAGCCTTGTGGAATGTGGCACACATTCCCCACAGAGATGGGGAGAGAGAGAAAGAGAGAGAACGAGAGAGGGTGATAAAACTCCACTCATCATGAAGAAGACCTGCACCCCCCCTGTCTTGGTAGGTGGGGTGGGGTACTAGGTAGTCACAGTGACAACCTGCCTGTCATCACAAGGGTGGGGGCCTTGATTGAGTGGTGTGGGGCAGTGTACTGGGACTCAGCAACGGCCTGCTTTACTCCCAGTAAAGATAGCGTGACATGCTGAAGTGAGGGCCATGTGTCTATGGTGAACTCACCCAGAGCTGACAGAGAGACAGAATGTGTGCTTTGTCCAAACTGGCCCGTTTTCATAGTAGCTGAGTGGTTCATATGCAATGCCCAGGAATGTGCTCTCAACATCCATCCAGATTGGAGGGACAATGGTGATTGTTAAAGCGATGAAGTTTGTTGGGCCCATATGTTTATCACCCTCATCCCGCCTGAAGGATCGCTCGCCTGTGGTCTCCCTGGAACAGCAAGGGGGGGGAGGGGGGGACACTCGGTAACAGGGCTGCTAACTGGCTGGCCTGCAGCCAGCTGCTGCGAGACAGACAGGAGCTGTGCCAGGCCGCGCTGCCCCCATCGATCGTGCTCGTTGACATTCATAGCTTGTTAGCTTCTATTAGGACTGTGTTTTGTTCCTGAAATTAAGCAAATTTGATTTTGCCGCTATAAATGGGAGCTCGCCATATAGAAACTAATTACATTGATGGAAAATTCACATCAGTGCTGGAATGAGTATCGGGGAAAGGAGAGGAGAATTGTGGCGGCTGGATAGAGAGTGGTCAGCATGGCCATCAGTGCTTCCCGTGTGCTGTTCTCAGTAATGGCTGACTGCTATCTGGTTTTGTCCCTTTTTAGTTCCTTCACCGCGACTGACAAACATCATATAGGGAATTTTATATCTCACGTGAATAAACCAGCTACCATTGTTTGTTGAACATGTTCGGCCATACTGTTAAATGCAGCCCTCGAACCCATGGCTTGTTGTAAAGAACAGCCATCGTGCTGGATGTTGTACTGACAGGTAAATGTTGGGTCTTCTGGTGCCCCCCCTGCAGGACAGCTACACTTAATCTGTGTAACAGACAGAAAAACATGCTCATCTGGTTCTTTTTGGAGGAAGATATTCCAGATGTCTGATTGACACTGTCAGAGAGACAAGTTATTTTCCTTCTGTGGGGAGTTGTTAATATTCGTGGTGGGGGGGGGTGATGGTGACTCATGACTTGTGCTTTGATGGGCCAGGGTTGAATGGTGGTGAGGACAAATAAGTGACTGTGGCCAGGTAGCTGATGACTCTGTACTCAGGTGGTGTAAATCTGGGTCTTATTCCTAGGATCAGAACCTATTTACCGGACCCTCCAAGCTGTTTTGCTGGCCCAGCAACAATCCTGGACAGGCCCCGCCAACTCCTACACTGGGGCTCCACCCGCATGGAGCAGCTGGCCTGGCATGAAAGCCGGACCTAACTGGGACGATGTTTAAACATTCCTAGGCCTGTCATAGGGGCATGGAGGTTAACTGGCCTACAGAGAGGCGAGGGGGGGTCTCTGATTACCTGTGCCAGTCGGCAAATCCTCAGAGAGCCCCGTGCTCATTTGGTCTCCGCGAAGCCGGACCCATGCAAGGGGCTCGCTGGTTTGATACCAATCCAGGGCCTAGCAGTGAAATGGCAGCGCGCTTAGCAGACTTGCAGCCAAGCGATGAGCGCTCAACACGCCATCCTGTAGATTTGCAAAGGATAGGGATAAGCGTTCGGTGGGAATTCCTCACATTTTTAAGGTACGTACTGGTAGACTTTGGGAGAAGCAAGCGAAATACACAGCCAGGTTAAAATGACTCATAGAGCGTGTCCAGTAAGAAACATGCAACCAATTGCTTAGTCCTCTCTTTGTCCCGATGTGCTACATGCTATTAACCGTGTTTCATATATCTTACAGTAATGAGGAAAACAAGTCCAGCACCTGCAGTGTGTAATTAAACATATAAATTTTCCCCTGGTTGAATTATTTGTAGCCATTGCACATTGCATTGATTTATTTGGTTCTGCAAATTGCAAAGTTGGGGCTATTTTCTTTTCCTGAAGGGGAGCGAAGGGAAACACATTCATCAGTGGCCTCTGCCAAAATAAGCTTTGTAGAAAGTTGACAATACATAAATAGTTTTTCTTTTTTTCAGACTGCTTTTTATTCGTTACCTTGTTTAATTAAAAAAAAAAAAAAAAAACTTCTTCCTCAAGGCAAATCAGTGGGCTCCTTATGTGGGGGTGTGTTTCAGCAGACATAAGCAAGGGGGGGGGGGCTGGTTGGCTTTGTTGTCATAGCACCATACTGATTGCTGTATAATGAAAGACTGCCTCTGTGACAGCCTTATGGCCGCTCGACTGTGTGTGTGCTTATGTAGGTCACTGCTTTCAGGAGTACAGGTTAATTCTGGTGTCTGCTGGGCACGGCTGTGCGGCTTTAAATAAAGCACACTCCTGCTTGCTCTCCTGGTTTGTAATTCAGTCTGCCCCCTTTGCGCGTGGCTTGGCCATCCGTTGGCAGCAGATCAGGCTCATGTGACTGTGTGTGATTTTTGCGTGATCGCGTGTATACGCTCTGCATTTGCATGGCAGCGTTTGCGTATGGGTACTTCTGCAAGTGTGTATTTGTGTGTACGCAGTGTGAGTTGTGTGCCATGTGCCCATATGTACGCTTGGCATGTTGAGCCTGTGCAGGCCTGTTTTACCCGCTGTCTGTTGACGCTGCCCATCCAATGAAATGTGCCACCCACCTTTGTCCCTAAAAACCTTGCTGCTCACCTACCCGTGTGGTCAGACACTGGGAGCTCTCAGGAGGTGAGGGACAGGCAGGGGGTGCAACCTCTAAGAGTGTCAGCAAAACCACCCTGTTTCTGCCGCTTCCTGTCAGCAGCATAAAGTGCTCTGGGAATCGGTGCCGGGGGTTGTGGAGGCAGGATGGCGTGAGCGTGCCGGCGGATGAGAGAGGAGGAGGTGGCGCAGGCTCGGGGCGCGTGCCTCGGTCGCCGCAAGCTTGTTTGTCTTACATTATTAATCCCATCAACGCACAGGAGTGAGTAATGAACTGGCCTCGATAATTCCGAAAACACCCCACCTCCTCACCTGGGAGGGACTGCACTTTGAAGATGACTTACTGTGGTGTTTATTATTTATTACATTGCAGGGATTATTAATTGATAATATCTTAATGACACAGAAGAGCAGTAGGGGGTGGAGAGTGGGCTGCTGTAGGGCTGTGTGTCCCCTTGTACTAGGGTGTGTGTATGCGTGTGCCGAGTCTGTGTGATACATGTTGTATATACATTTATATATGTTTCCACACTGAATTGTGTATGCGTATTTGTGTGTGTGTGTGTGTGTGTGTGTGTGTGTGTGTTTGAGTACATGTACATGTACATGTGTTTCAGCAACCCAAGCTTGGCTCCCCTCCCTCGCTCCCTCGCTCTCTCCAGCAGGAAAGCCCAGGGACAGGCAGCCGGCCCTCCCTCTGGCTATGTTTTGTTTTCTTCCTCTGAAGTTTCAGCTGTTAGTGCAGTCTTTCCCCCCACCCCAGCCCCCACTCTCTCTCTCTCTCTCTCTCTCTCTCTCTGCCAGAAACACTGACCTCAATGGAGAACATTCCTCCTCAGCTCGCACTGCCGGTAGTCGTGTCGCCCCTGTTGGCTGGGGTGTTAACGTCGCCTTTCTGCCCGCCCAGGGTCCGCAGGCTTGTGGCCACCCTGCAGCCTGTCACCTTTGTCAAGTGAAAACCGTTGTGCACACAGGCTATATTCACCTGAAACAGGATTAAGCGAAGGGATTATGTTTTGCTCTGCCACCAAATGGTGTCACCTTACCTGAGGAAGCACAGATAATGGAGACAGTTTAGGTGGTGGGGCTGAGGTGTCTGATGCCATTCTCAGTGACCGCAGCTCGGTTACAGTCCCTCCTTCAAGGCATCCCCTCCCCCCCCCCCCCCGCCACACACACACACACACACACACACACACACACACACACACACACACCAGCCCCCGCCCCTTTCCCCGTGCTTCTCTCTGGGTGACAGCACCGTCCTGGGCCTTGTTCCACTGAGCTCCAAGCTCTGGATAATTACATTGAAATGAGACATTAGCATTTTGTGCGTTTTCTTTATTAATTGCGCAGTTCAGTCACCATGATGTCTAGTGATCGAATCGGGAAACCCTGTTGACCCAGCGCTGCCAGGCGTATGAGCAGAATTCTGTTTTTCTTCAACGGAGATTACATTTCTTTATTTATTTTATTCTGTTTAATTTTTTTTTTTTGCTATTTTTTATTTTGGCATTTTGAGGAGTCCTGCTGCTTTTATTACATTCCTGACGCTTTTGTTAATACATCATTGCAAAGTTAATGAAAATTGCATTCAGGCATATCCAGAATGATTGTGTCCTTTGTCATGCTAATAAATTGAGAGATGCTGGTCCTATGGGTGAAAACCTGCCCATTGCTGTGGAGTTTTTGATGTGAGCCTGTTGCACTTCCTCTTTCTCCTCTTCTGTCCCTGCTTTTTTTTTCTGTCTACAGTGGGATGATCTCTCCCCCCCACCCCCCCCATATTTAACTTGGAGTTTTATTAAGAAGAAACTAATAGCATTTTATGTGTGCATTCATGTCACTGCGAATGGCAAAAATAAAAAGGGGAGATCTTCTGTATGTATCACATAGCTACAGTACACAGGTAGTACACAGTTAGCCCATTTTAATGAATGATCACAGGTTAGGTAGTTTCTTTTGGGCCTTGTCCACACCTATGCGTGCATTTTTAAAAACAGAGCTTTTTCTACGTGTTTTGGCCTTTCGTCCACAGGCAAACGGCATTGTATGTCACTGAAAAACAGCTTTTGTAAAACGCCGTCCAGGGTGAAGATTTTCAGAAACTCCGTTTTCAGTGTTGACGTGTAGACAGGGAAAACAGAGTTTTTGCCTTGTAACATCAGATTCTGCGCTGTTGTCCACTTTGTTTGACGTCAGAGCGTGTGGTGTTCGCTGTTTGCATTAGCTGCTTTTAACTTAGCAGATCTGGTAATAAGGCTTCTGATTGGCCAACATAGCATTATGGTTAGAGTTATATCGCCACCTGCTGGTTTGGCATGCTCTTGTCAGTGCGTTTTAACGTTTTCATGTGGATGGAGATTGTTTGCTTTTTTAATAATGGAGGAGGAAAAACACCATTTTTTAAAATGTACGTGTGGACAAGGCTTTTGGGTGGTACCGGAATACACAATCTTCTGGCATTCCTACAAAACGCCTGTGTCCCTGTTGTCATTAGCGGTGTAACAATTCATCAATTCTAATCTATATATCGAATGTTAAGGCCATGATACAATTCAATCAGTTTTGTTAACAAATATCGATTCATATCATTAAACCCTGACAATGCGGCAAATCACTGTCACAAAATCTACCACACAAAGCAGTTTGCAGGTGTTTTCATACATATCCAGAAACAGTTCTTTGTTGTTAAAGCACAAATACGGGACGGATTGTTTTTTGTGTGGACATTTTGTGTGTTTTTCAGACGCATAGTTTTTTTTCAACATAATCTATTGTTAAAATGAAAATTAAACATTAAGTGTTCAGTTCAAATAGATTCCACTAAAATCAGCTTATGTTTCATTGTATTGAAAATATCGACAGGATATTACTGAATTGAATCAAATCGTTTTGCAGTAACATTTCAGATATCGTCAGATTTCAGATGGCTGCCTTGCGAAATGGAAATGGAATCATATTGTGGCAAAGCTTATAACTTACAGCCGTAGTTGTCACACAGTTCAGCTGGCGGATGGTGACATTCAGAGTTTGCCGCTGACCTGACAAAACAAACCGAGTGAGTGAGTGAGTGACCAGTCCTGTGGTTGTTCCTGGGTCACCCAGGGGGTTTAAAATGTAACTAAAATGTAAAAGTCAAAATGAAACACATGGAGAATTTTTGCATGTGTGTCTGTGGCTGCACCAATGAATCAAAGTTATGATGCCTAATTTATACTAATTTATAAAGGGGGGGGTGATTTTACATCAGGCTAGTTATTTAAAAAAAAAACATTTAAAATCTTTTTTTAATCTATCTTTTTCTAAATAATCTGAATATTGATCATGGATGCTAATACTTAAACCAATACATCACAGAGCATCGTAGAGGTGCCTGTGAGTGACCTAATTCATATTCCTCCTGAAAAGCAGTTTCGCTTTGTTCTACTGCTGTGTATATACCATATTATACTATATGTACCGTATTATAGGACGGTGTGTGGTTTTTATTGAGTTTGGCCTCCATGAAATTTTTCACCCCTCTAAATGTCCCTCCTGGACATGAAATTTGCCTTGCAGAACGGCCGATATCTTTGCAGTGTCACCGAAACTGCAGATGCCATCCATCGAGCTCCTGAATATGGCCGCATATTTGGTCACACGGCAACTTAAAAAGCTGAGGAGATAGCGATGCTTCGCATGGATGTCATCCCGGAGAACATTTTGCTAGAACCCTCTTTTAGACCTCATGAATATGTCGCATTCAGTGTTCCTCGCACGCATTTTCTGATAACACAGCCGGAGGTAGCCTGCCGCCGACTGCCAGTTCTGCGGCTTTTGTTGATCGTAGAAATACACTTATTTAACACGGAATGATCTGTATTTTGTTGTAGTTTTTTTGTGTCACGTAAAAGAGGGTTGATAAGTAAAATGCTATATTAAAATGGCCACTGAGATGGTATTGGAGGAATGTTTTTACCCTTGAATGCCACTGTTTCTTGGGTGAGGTTAATACTTTCGTAATGTGCCACAACTGATAGTTTTTTTTTTTCTTTATTTGAATGTTGTCTGTATTTTCGTGATTAATTGTGATGCTGCGCTTTGTCATACTCAGCTTTTACCTCTCTGAATGTCTATAAATGTGAGGACTGGCCATCAGAGCTTGCGGGGGGGTGGGGGGGGACACCCAAAAGTGGCAAGAAAAGCTGGTAGTGTGTGGGAGCGCCTTCGTCGGCCGCATCAGATTCCATTAGGCCACTTAGGGTTTTATTGGAGAGGAAAGCATCCAGGTAATTAAAGGACTCCTGAAGGGAAGGAACAGGAATCATGCTGGCCCTGGCTGGGGAGACATCTGTTGGCCTTGGGGGTCAGATGCTGGGGGGGGTGGGAATGAACGGCGAGTGGAATGTCGGAGGAAGGATATGGAGTGGGGGCTGGACATCGTAAGGTGGGCTACAGAGGTGCCTGTACCTGTGGATTGTAACTTTCTCAAATAAAATTACTGAGTAATGTAGTCCTGGTTCTCCTTTCTGTTATAATGTAAATACCTCCACTCCATAGCTCATGCCAGCTGAGCCACACAGGAGGAGGAGATGAATGACAGCACATTGTGCCTATAATGCAATTATGAATCATAATTTACTTACTGACACACCCAGCTTCCTGGGACATGTTTTCTGTAAGTACACCTGAAATTGCGTGGAATAAAAGTTCCTGACAAAAAGGTCTTCGGAGGTGTTAGCAGCTGTTGATGGTGACATCCTGATTGTCAGAAGTCAGATTTGCTTTGGAAGAAATCTCATGCCACTGTGTACACTCTAATGTCCTGCCATGGTGACAGCAATATCTGAAAATGCACAGGTGGATCTCGGAATCAATGGGGCTGTGAATTTAAGGCAAGCTTCTGCTAAACTGCAGCTATGTTTTGTGTGGGGAGGGGGAATTAAGGGAGTGAACTTTGTGTGTGTGTGTGTGTCTGTGTCTGTGTTTGTGTGTGTGTGTGTGTGTCTCCTATTGATGTGGAGAAAATTAGCCTTTTTGCTAGAGTGGAGGCTTGATACCCCTATTGATCTGAAAAGGGAAAAATGCAGAAATACTCAGTGTAAATCTCTCAGCCCCTAATAGGTTAACAGCCGCCATCTTTTTCATGTAAACCCACTGACTTAAGAACTGTATTTTTCCAGAAGTGCTGTAAAGCACCAAGCAGCTTTTGGCTTCTGATTCTGTCAGAGAACAACAGTGAACTGCTTATTAATGTAATAGTAGAAGTAGTAACAGCAACAGGACAGTTTTCAGTGGTGTTGTATTCTGTTCTACTCTGTTTTTCATTATTTATTGTCAGCTGCTGTACTTATTGTCTTTATTTGGCACTATGGCCTGCTGGAAGCACTCAATAATTTTATTGCACTGTGTACACATGCCAATATGTCTTTGAATGTTGAAATAAGAGGAGCTGGTTTTAGGCATATTACTATACTATATCTTAAAGTAGCTGTATTAGTCTTATTTCTCAGTATGTACCTAGTTGTAACTGGCCTGTAGCCATTAAATCCGAGGTCTCTGAGCTGTAGCGCATGGTGGGGGTGATCTCTCACTCCCCTGTTCAAAAGACCATCCCAGCCCGCTCCTGGATTATCATAACAAAAAGGGCAGCTTTTCTTTGTTTCATGGCCTCCTCCACTTTGCATCTCGTCAAGAGTGTGTCTTCATGATGCATGCTTGCTGAACATCTCAACACTGTTCGGTCCTGTGTGTCACATGACTCCCCTCCCCCCCTCCCCCCCCCCCCAGAAGCCCGCAGCGCGCGTGGCAGCATGACCCCAGTCCATATCTGCATGCCGTGCACACTGTGGGTGACTGACACTCCACCCGGAGGCACAACTTCATTTCCTCTGAGACGTACGTTAAAGGGAATAATGAGAATATTAAAAACGGCACCGCAAAAACAAAAACAACCACCTCATCGAGTTTGATGGACAGCTCTCTCAGGGTTGGTGGGGAGGGGGTGGGGGGGGGGGCCCTCCATGGTGCCCAGGCCAAGATGGCCAGCCTGGGCAGACAAAGGCTCAGTGGAGCCACAGATCATAATTGTTCATCCAGCTGACTGAAGAAGCCTCCTTACCAGCTGCAGAGACAAAGAACAGGAGCCCCCAGTTTAGGTCATGGATGGTTAGATATGGTGCCTTTTGCAAAATAAAGAAAAATAATATTATGTTTATTGCAGTATTAATTTTGAGAGTAAATATAGCCTGTAGAATTGTCATTTTATTTTGGAATATTCACCTTTTAGTATCAGGTTTATGTAATCCACAGACACATCTACTGTGCTTGGTGTGTTTGGATGTACATAGAAACACAGCACATCGCCTGTGTTTAGTGTGTGTAGAGTGTGTGGACACACATGCACATCTGCTGTACTTAGTGTGTTTGGAGTGTGTGGACACACATGCACATCTGCCGTGCGACAGGGGGCCGTTTTCCCCACACTGCTGCTGCTGTTTGTTGCTTACTCCAAGTGCCAGCCTTCTACACTCTGGAACACAAGAGACTTGTTTTGTAAGATTAATGAAGGTCACCAAAATTCTCAGAAGTATTCTGATAATTAAGGCTTTGTTTATCAAAAACAAGTTATATTAAGAGCAAAAAGATTCATGGTAATTATTCATAATCTTAACAATTCAAGTGTAGCCACCTCATTTGTGCATTTAATTCTTCTTGTTAATGTTTTGCATAAATCTGCATAATTGCTTGAGTTGCCTGTTGTAATTTTGACAGCTACTCAGTTCATGTGCACTAAAGTATATCGAATGCTTGATGTGCTGCATATTTATAAATGGACGTATGGTCCAAGGATAATATTTTTCCAAACCAATTTCTTTCATTTTTTTTCACTGCTGCTGCTCCATAATGCTGAGAAAGAATGGGTATTTAAATCAAATGCATTAAATTAATGGTTTGTCCACAGCGGGAAAGCGGAGAAAAAGGAGGGGTTTTTACGAGCGAGGCGTTCCTGAAATCACGCCATCACAATATGCGTGTGAGCTCAGTTATAAATCCTCCCCCGAAACGAGCCCTCTCCTCACGCGGCGTGCTAAAGTGTGCCGGCGTGGAGCAGGGGCTAGCGAGCCCGCTAATCAAACATCGTTTCTTGCGTAATAATCTGGATGTAAAAGGACACGCAATGGAAATGTGAGTGAAGAGTTTACATAATCTTGTAATGACCTCGTGTATTACACTGTCTGCGATATTGCCTCTAATAGATTGTTACAGTCCCCCCCCCTCACCACCACCACCACTAAAAAAAAAAGAAAAAAAAAGCCCGAAACAAGAACGGTGGTTTATGAAATTAAATTTTGAGTGAAGGCAGGCCTATTAGTACTTTGACATGAGTGATTTAATTTGCACCATGCTCTCCAGACACCTCTTTCTAATGCTTATTTAGTATTCTCTAAACATTCAAAATAATGCTCTCATTACTGGCTGGGCCCCGGCTGGCCCTTTTAAACACACGCTCAGTGTCAGCGTGAAGTTCACCCGTGTTGGAATTCATCTGCTGTGCTGCCCCTGTGAGCCTGCTGAATACTGAAGACTGAGTACTGAGTCAGTCACTAGGCAGTGCACTGCTCTACAGCTAGAAACAAGAGGGGAGCTTCCTGTGTGCGCAAGGTTATTTGCATTCACTGCGTGACCGATTTAAAGACTCTTCATTTGCTGGCACACCTGCGTGGTACCATCACCTTCTTTAGTGTTTTCAGTTTTAAGTGGTAAGTCTGTGCTTTGCGTGACTCTAATTGATCACTGGTCGTCCTCTACTGGGGCCCTAGCGTGGGAACCTAAAACTGACACACCCCCAAGGGCCGACATGTCACTAACCTAGCAGGTGTGGGGGCTCCTTTATAAATCGTAGAGAGTCACTAAGTCGAGTATTTAAGGAACATAGCATGTAACCTTGAAGAATCGAAGCTCAAATTCCTGATGGGCTTGGGCTTTAATACTCATGAAGCTATCAAATTATTATTATTATTATTATTAATAATAATAATATCATTGATAATAATCGCCACTTTTAATTTTATTATTATTTTTCTTTGGCAGTTTTTTGTCAAAAGAAACTTAACATTTTGTCACATTATTTTGTTGAATTTTTTAATAGATTAATTCAGGTTAACTGTCTTGTTCAAGGGTACAAGGGCATAAACCCTCTTGGGATGTCTAGGTTAAAACTCTGTTTTCTTGCCAAGCAGCTAAATCAAATTAAAAGAAAGAAACAAAACAGAATGATTGTCCTGTGACACTGCTGCCACTGATTTGTATGCATGACATGGTGATGTCTGGGGACAGGACACAGCCCGTCATGGACTTTAGTTTCAGCGAGGAGCAATTTCCCGCACAGCCCTGTGGAGGCCAGCAGGAGGCAGCCCTCGCGGCATAAGAGGCGGCCGCTGCTCCACAGTGGGGTGGGAGAGCTGTGCAAAGCCCAGTGTTAATTGAAAGTTGTCTAATGAAGTAAACTTGAGAGGGAGGGGGGAAGAAAGAGACAAAGAGAGGGCAAGAAAAAAAAAGTTCTTTAATTATGTTTACCCAACAGGCTTTGCTGCCTAATTTAAATAGCATAAACATCTGGACTGGAGCAACATTAGAATCGTGGCAGTAGTCAAGCAAATCTTGTGGAAAATAATGAAATTAGATCCCTTGTGTTGTGAACGAGGAAGGGCACGATACATCCGTTCCATGTTAATAAAATTTCCATGAATGACTGAATACAATTAAGGAATTGTCAGTTGCAGCAGTGAACTTTTGTAACTCATAGATGTTTGCATCATTTGATTATGGTGGCAATTTAAAATTGTTTATTAGTGTCTGTATTGGGGTATTAATTCTGACCTTTATTATTGGCCACAATTATGGTAGTTTGTCTGAGGTTCCAGTGGCTTCCTCCTGGGGAGTGTTACTGCAGTCATTCAGTGCATGATGTAGGCACCTTTAGCAACATACCTACAAAAGATACAGTTGTATACTGTTGTATGCATTGTGCAGGGCGAATAAGGCAATCAATCACATAATGCGGATGTGAAGTGATTGTGAGCGAACCCTCCTATATTATGATGGGGCTTATTACAGTACAGACCTTCTCTGGTCCACACAGAGCTGAGAGAGAGATGGGACCATGTACACTTACTTTAAAGCTAGGCACTTGAACACCTTGTAGCCATCAATTATATCATAAAACAGGAAGGATGTTTTGGTCTCAGATGGGGATATTCTATACAGAGGAGATTTGTATTGTTTGTTGAATGGCCAGATTCCCTAGGTCTAACGAGGGACAAATCAAGAGGCGTATACAACACACCACCTCTTAATTTTACATGCAGGAGGTTCCATCAAGTGCTGTAGCACAATACATCACTCAGTGCTGCCCACAGCAGTATAGGCACCCAGCTGACAATAAGTGTTATGTGTGTTTCGGGCTGTGATGGTCTGAGCTTCTATTCCAGGGATGTTGACTCACATTCACACCCGCCCACTGGCATAGTGGTCCAGGGCTGGAGTGGAATGTGGGTTGGATGATACAGACAGGGCCACCACAGAAATGTGAATGAAAAGGGGATACTTCAAAGACACAGAGAGGCCATATCTAATTGCTTCCATCTTGGTTTACTGCTGCAGACTGAAGAAAAGTCTGTTCAGCAAGATTCTGATCAGCACAATCTCTTTGTGGTTTTTCAGGTTCTGATCCAGCAACCTACTGTGTTTCGTGATGACTCCAAGTGGCAGGCATTTTCGCAGAATAAACAGTATTGGCTCATCAGTTACATTCTCCTTTGCTACAAAGGAATCTCGGTGTCACTCAGTTCATCCTACAGCCTGCTGTTCATACTCCCTTTGTCCTTCCAAACAGTTGGAAACTAAAAAAGATATTGACTATTAAGACAGTTTTCTGCAAAGACCCATTTAGCTTACAACTGTCCTTGTTCTTTCCATGTTCTTTCAAATTGATTATATTGAGATGGCAAACTAGCAAATCTGCAGGCTTCCTGTACTTGCAATTAGCCAAATAACGCTTCTCGGAATTGTGCTAAATAAGTAATCCTTACTCATTGTACTTTGCAGCTAATGCTAGCACCACAAAAGTAAAGATAAAGTCGTTGTACTTCATAGACCACGGTTCCTCCATCGGTGTCAATAGCAGTTTACTTGGTGGAAGTTGCTAGAAGTCAGAGTGTGCTTGTATGCATGCTGATGTCCTGTCAGTGACGTCCTCTGTGTTTGTATGCAGGAATTTTTGGAAGTTGTGTTGGGGTGGTTTATGTGGCAGGGCTGATAACTTTGCTCCAGTCTTAGGAGAGTGTCTGTCTACCCTCTTCTCTACCAGTGTACCATGAGTGAGTAAGTGAGATGTCATGTGCATACGTCATAGAGGACACAACCTACAGATTGTGCACGGTGGGTATGCACTACCAACAGCCTGTATGGCTTTCCCATTAAAGATGAAAAGGGGGAAAATTACTCCTCACTGCAAATGGAGTTTATTCTTTCCAGGGACCAAAAGCAGAGTCAGACTGATATGTCAGTTAATCTCATTCAACCATTTACAGATGTATTTCCATGTCTGCATAGAGGCGTATAAATACACACATGCAAGTATGTACACATAAAGAAGGACAGACATATTCACGTCGTGATGAAGCTGGCTCAGGGCAATCCGGCACATTCTACTAATTGTCTCTGCCTTCCCTCTGAAGTTTAAAAAGAGGAAGAAGTAGACGAACATGAGTCTTGGCCAGAGGTCTAAAGTAAATCACCAGAGCAGAGAACCAAGTGAGGGGAGAGGGATTTCAGAAACTGGCAGTACCATGGAAACACTGACCTCTCCCACAAAGCCCCGTGTCTCTCTGCGCAGAAACAGATGGGTAATAGCACACGCCTGGAATCACGCTCTACATAATGCCGGTCCGATGATTGCAGACCTGATTAGCCGCCATATGCTCGCTGAAGGGTTGGGGAGAGAATGGGGCGGCGAGCTAACCCCCTCCGATGCGATGTTTTTGTAGCGTGGCTGCTCTGCCAGCGGCCAGGCCCTCGCAGGCGGGGGGGAGCGAGCCAGGGAGCAGGGCTAATGGACCGATGAAAGTCAGCGCTTACGGAGCATGGACACAAATCTGTCCACAGGCCACAGACGGCACACAACACAGCACAAAATACTGCATGGCATGGCTGTACGTGGCACAGCACAGCACGCACCACAGATCAGTACAGCCCGCCTCTGCACTGGACTGTAACAGAACACATTAATCCCCCCCTTCGCTATCGGCTTGGAAGGGGCTCGGATTTAAGTGCTGGGAACTAAAAATATACTTTAGGAGGGAAGGAAGGCCGTCCACTGCCAGCGTAACACTTCTGAAGTTTTGTTTGTGTGCATCTGAGTGATCTGGTGAAACGGGTCTGCTAAGATGATTGTATGTCCGCTGCTTATTGGAGGATCAACTTACCTGCTGGTCCCCGGGGCTCTGGAAGCAGAACTCCAGCCCTCTTTATTGGCACGCAGTGAGACACCATACAACACAGCAACACACAGCACTGTTTAAACAAAAATGACAGCGGAGGCTGGGATTTCACACTGGTGTCATGAAATTTATCCGTCTCCCATTTTCACATAGTCCATTGAAGTTTTTTTTTTTTTGCATAATCTGTAAGCACCTTTTTGGCCTACTTACCATAACATGATTCCTCTGTTCGTAAGATTGTATTTGGGTCAACTTCATTTTAATTCTCTTTCATTCTTATTCTGTTCCAACAGAGTCCTGCACACACTACAGCGACATCATTAATTCAAATGTAGGTCAAGCTATATTTTATGAACTAGAACCGGTATTTACATTTTTAATTAAGACATATTAGTTGCCTAGAGATTAAAACAGATTCTTAGGCTCCTTGGCAGTTTTTTTTTTTTCTCAAAGAATTTGAGGAAATGATGTGAAGCTGATTGCTGGGTGAATCTTAAAATCATCAAAATGGAAATAGCGTTCCTGAGAGCGGTTTTATATTTAGCTTTCAGCTGCAATGATGATCTCCCGTCCATGATGCCACGAAACGCTGGGATGGTTATTTTGCTGCCATGTGTTTCGCATCACACTTTGCCACTTTGGGCGGTAGCTTGCCACTGCCGTGTGCCACATTGCCACTGTCTTGTGCCACCCTGCCACAGCCGTGTCTGTCTGTAGTCAGTCGGCTATACTGAGAGAAAGAAGCCATTTGTTGCGTTTGAGGAAACCTGTTGACTATGTGTGGTTGTATATGCCAGTTGCACATATATCTTTTCTACAAAGCACTCCTACGAACTGGGTTTTTGAGGAATGGTTTGAGGAACTATTATCAACATGGTCTTATAGATTAGGTTGGCAGTTATGAAATGTGAAGTGTTACCTGAATGATAGTGCTGTCCAGTGGCTGCAAAGGAGCCGCTACTGACTAAAAATGCCCTTCATTTGCCTTTCTTAAATGTTTACATAGGTTGCACAGAGATTTCATGACAAGATAATCTGGAATAAAAAACAAGAGACATAGAAGACACAGATACACGTATGTGATATTGTATGTCACACTATACAGGTGCCCAGCCAAATGCTTAAAGAAGTTTTTTACGCGTCTTAAGAATCTGTAAATCAGAGTGACGTAGGTAGAGGTTGGCACCCCCCCAGCATGCCCTGTGCTCCCTGCTACAGGCTCCAGGCTTCCTGTGACCCTGTATTGAATAAATGGTTGGAAGATGTATGGTACAATAACAGGAAGTGTATATGGTGCCAATATACTGATGTATAGGAGTGTAAGGTCATCAGTGCACGACTGTCAAGAGAGATAGGGGGGTGTGGCAGTCACTCTAGAATCAGTGTACATTTAATTCAGGATATCTTGTAAAAAGAATTGAGCTCATGTTAACATTTAATTACCCCTCCCACAAGTGCACGAGGAAGTGCTGGTTTCCCAGGTGAACTAAATTGTAGTGTCCTCCTGCAGAACATCTGTATGCATGTGACCGCTTTATTGCCGATGACGGTGTATCCGCAGTGGGTTTGGGGGTCGGGCTCACGCTGCGTGTGTGTGCGTTGGTCAGCCTGTAGTGGGCGGCCTTGGCTGTATTAGTAAGCCATGGACAAGGTATCCGCTGTGCCCGCTGTCTTCGATTAACACTCATGGTGCACCTTTTTACAGTGCCAACCGAAACTCTGTTGGTGCCTCTGCAACAATGCTGCTTGAGATGGCTAAATCAATTGTACAGCTCATCACCTGCTCTTAAAAACAGCAAATGACTGTGGCTTACCTTTTCAAAGAGAGAAAATGCACTACTTTGTATGCTAAAGTAATGACAGGTATTGATTTTTTTCCCCCCTTTTTTTTTAAACAAATTACATGTTTCCTGCTTAATTGCTGCGGATGATGTTATCTTGAATTTGATGTGGGGCACAGGTTAAACCTCGGAGAGGGCAGTGAGGAGGAAGGGTCAGGGGCCGGTATACAAAGTGAACGGGTGTGGCAGCACGCCACACCAGTGCTGGTGGGGCACGTGCACGTGCACGCGTGTGCCCGCCAGTGACGTGTCCTCTGCCTCTCCGACATGCGAGGAAAGCACAGGGGGATGAAGCGGGAATAACAATAACAATAAAAATAAGCTTGTAGCGTCCTGATCCCACTCATCTTGACAGAGCCGTGCTGCCTCCTGTTTTAGTCTGAATGTCAACGAAGAGCCACATAATCAGAGTAAAGAGTTTATCTTTGACGAATGTTCCGTAAGTGCCATTAGATCAGTGACAGGGAATGCAATTCTCAGGTTATTTAAATGCAGCGCTGCTTCTCCACTGTGGATGATAAGAGGAAGAGATATGGTTCAATTGTCCCTTGAATCAATATTGCTCAGCGCTGTTTTATTTATCAGGGACATGTGTATGGTAAGTACTTGGCAAAAGGACTTTTGTTTTGACATTCGTGTAGGAAAACAGATATGAGCTTTTTAAACATTTTTTTTCCCCCTATACCCCTTGGCGAAAATCCTGTTGACGTTTTAATTAGCTGCCATTTTTTTTCTGTCTTCCTTGTTGCAAAGTCCAGTTTCCTTTGTGATTTATTAGTCGGCCAGGTGCGATACGAGAAGCTGGGGTGCTTGGTGCAGGAGCCTGTGGCCATAGGAGGATAACTTTGGGAAACAAAGTCTGCCCACCCTTTGCACCTCGCTGAAGTGGCCGCAAGCGGCGCATCCTTATCTTGGGGCTGCCGCCTTTGATGTCGCAATGATGCTGCGCTGCTGCCGATGTGCCCGGGATTGACACTGTGCAATCGCGCTGATCTCCATCGTTACATCTCCTTTGACATTAATGTGGCATTTCGTGTCGCAGGGAGGAAAAGTGATGTACAGTTCAGGGAATTATAATTCTTATGCCCTGAAAATGGCATATTCATATGAGCATGGAATTAGCTCAGCGCACAGAGGCTGAAATCTACTGCCGGCGGAGTCGCGCCTGCCCACGGACCCGTCTTATCTGTGTGGGCGGCACGGGATGCCTCCACCCGCCAGAGCCATCTTTGAAAGACAAGTCATCTTCTGAAATTCTTTTGACATTTTCGATGACTATCTGAGCTGAGCCATGCGACTGCAAGATAGGGTGCAGCTTCAGATTATAAAGGTACTTGCGTGGCTGTTTACAGGCCGAGGACGCCGCCGTTGGGCTGCGGGTCACGTGTGTAGGGGTTGGGGGAGAGGGGTCGAGGTCACTCTCAGACACATGTCTCCAGGTAATTTGCATGCTGATGCCCGGCGTGTCCGTGAGGACCTGCGGGTAATTTGGGGAGATGTGTCCAGGATGGTGTTTTATATGCAAATGGCTTGTTTGCACGGCAAACGGGATATTGGCAATTAGGTTCCTCCGTGCATTCAGGTTCATTCGATGAATTATTCATCAGTGGGCAAAATGGTTGTGTACATTTTATTTTTGAGTAAACACGGCACATAGATGATCCTGGGATTATAAGCAGACCTTTTTTATCACTGTTGAGAGAGGAGGAAAGCAGGAGTGTGCAGCATACTTGCAAGCGTGGGGGTGGCAAGCAGTGAAGGACGACAAATGTGAGGGACGACGCCCAAGATGGTTTGGGGTGAGAGTTCACATGGAGGGGTGGGCTGCCCCTTGCTTTTAAAGAAGCCTTCTTGTATTGAGGTAGAACTCAAGCTTATTTCCATTCATCGCACCCCCCCCCCCCCCCCCCCATACACACCCAACTCATCATAATATCAGAATGAAAGTTATGACCCATGTGAGTTGTTGCAGAAGCGAAGCTGTTGGATTAGGAGTAATCAGCCTTCGGAGTATAAACAAGAAGATAAAGAGATGTGAAGCAGCAGAGAAAGTTTGCTTGTTCTTTACTTCCTGGTATCCAGGAGGGGGGCCCGTTTCTGTCACCAGCAAAGCTTTTTAGATTAGAGTGGGACGCCCAAGGTAAAAAGACAGCGGGCTCTTATCTCTACTGATAATCCCTCGGCACAGTGCAGCGCGTGACCGCGTGAGAACGCATGCGATTGCGTTTGATCACGTGTGACCGTGCCTCGAACGTGCCTGCTTCTCACACCAACACTTGGACTTTCCCGGATGTGCTGTCTGCTCCTGTTCCATATTCCATGTACTTCACATGCCAGGAGCACCGCTGGCCCCTCTGCTCACATGACACCGGCACGCTGTCAGATATGGACCAGTGGAGGGAGCCGGTGGGGCTCAGTGCTGGTTGTTTGGGTCCTTCATCATTCGCTGGGAGGGAGCAAAAACCTGGACCATCTGGGGTTCCCTCAGATCTAGTGGAAGCACATTCAATGTTCAATATCATTCAATCACGGAGCCCAGGAGCCATTGACGGGGCCACAAGTTTGTAGGAACCACAAAAGCAAGTGGAGGATGGCCGAGACCCAACACACCATGTGCTTAACACACCGCTCTCCATCCACCACGGAGTACTCGGGAATAGCAGAGAAATCTGTAAAAACAAACAGTTAAACAAGGCTGAGGAAGAAGAAATCCGGCGGAGGGAGAAGCTAATCACAGGCGGATAAAGCGATACGAGCAGATAATCCCCCTGCATCATGGGAGCCCTGCTGAATTCAGCCATGAAGATTATAACACACAGCAAACATGTGACACCCATAATGGCAGAGCTATGGGGGAAGCAACACTTCCCTTCGAAGTCAAAGTGATGCAACATGTAATTAAAGCAGAGGCGAGCGGAAAGCATAAGGAAAAGGGTAGTCCCTTTCTTTGCAATCATGGAGTAAATTACTGTATACTGTTTAACCCCCTCGGCTTTGTACAGCTGGGATGTAAACAGAGTTGTACTGTATTGGAGGGAGAGTCTTTGTGCCCAAAGTATGTGGGGATCGCCTCCTGGGCCATGCGACTCCTCGCGAATCGCCTTCTGATCCGGGCCTCCCCTGGGACGGCCACACACAACGTGTCAGACTGGCCCCCATGTTTCCCCACAACGCGAACCCCGTCCGGCTGTTTGGTTACTCTGCAAAGCCTTTTATCCGCAGCTTACGCAACTTATAATGAGGTGATTTTTCCCCTCTGCTCGTTTCCCGTGGTTTATTACAGTTGGATGTTTTAAATCAGGATGTATGCATCGCTCCCAGCAGCAGGGTGCTTTTTGGGACTTGAACCCACTGCCAGTCGGTCAGTTCTTTGGCAGGTGTGCCATGCTAGCTGCTCCATGCTGCTCCATGTGCCACTGTAGCACTATTACGTGTAGGCACTGGGTCACCGCCCGCAGCCGTGTTACCTCTTGGCTTCCCCCTGCTCTGGTCAGTCCCTTACCCCGAAATCCGGGCCGGTCCCAGTGCCCCAGCCCACTCTCCTCATGTATCCAGACCTCCCTTTTTGTCATGATCTTAAGGATTACCCACCAGCCCAGGTGGAAATGCAGGCATCAATGGAGACTTAGCCGTGCTCCAGCTCCATGGAGGAATTGTCAACCCAGGGAGAAAAATGTATGTTATGTTACACTGATCATTCAAGCAAATAATGGAGCAATCATACACTGGCTTGTCAGTCCTCTGTTGTAGCATTACAATGACTGCACCCATTGGTCTGCTTCCAAGCAATGACAGTACCTCCTTATTTTTATTTTTCATACTCTTTATGTTGTGTGCCAAGCGGTTGCTGGGAGACCTCGTGTTTGTCATAGTCTCTTGTAGCTGGTACATGAAGCAGAAGCTAATTCATAGATAAACCAGCTGCTGTGGTAGCCTCTCACCTTACTTTTACATGAAGCTAATCTGCTCTGATGGAAATGATTGTATTCCCATGTAAGAGAGAGAGTGCCGAAACTACATTTTCTATGTTTAGATTATTAAATGGGTGGAGTCGCATTTTTCACAGCTTGATGGAGCAAGCTGTGTTCTGGGCATGATTTTGAACTGTATCTTCAAGCAGCTCTCCAACTTGCAAGGAAAATATTTAGGGGCTGGTGGTGGGACTGGCACTCCAGCCAGTGTAAGAACTTCACACAGCTCTGACAAAGCAAACAGGAAGGCTGCATGCATCATGAAGGGGATGGTGGAACGCTCATGGGAGCCTCTTCCCCGGATGAGTCGAAACCACTGGAGAGCCAATGGGGTCAGGCTAATCACCTGGATTGCAGCAGCTACAGGGGGATGACACTGCTCTTAGTGCTGAGTAAGGTCCTTGCTAGGGTCATCCTCAACAGGATCACTTGCTCGCCTACCAGCAACCGGTACAGTTTGGTTATACAGCTAAGAAGTCAGAGATTCCCCCGAGGTTGCTGTATGTCATGGCTGTGCTGAGAGTGCTGTGCAGAGTGGAGGCAGAACCTCTGCGTTCTTCCCAGTTGATTCCGGGGTTCGTCAGGGGTGTTATTGCTCCTACTCTGTTCAGTGCTTGCATGGACTAAGTGTTGGGCAGGGTCATGGGGTCCAACAGCTGTGGGGCATCTGTTGGTGAAGAAAAATTCATAGATTTTGACTGTGCCGAAGATGCTGTGATCTTCATGGAGTCCCCGGAGGCTCTGATTGGGGCTCTTGAGAGACTGAGTGAGGGTTCTGAGTGTCTGGGCTTGTGAGTGTCCTGGATAAAAACCATGATCCCGGCCGTTAATGACCTCTTGGGCACAGCCATCTGCAGTGTGTCTGTCTGCAAAGAGAATGTCGACCAGGTTGAGAGGTTCGCTTACCTTGGCAGCGACATCCTGTGAAGTCCGTAAACAAATTTGCAAAGCATGGGGGGTCATGAGGTCACTGGCGCTTCCGATATCTTTGTAAGAGGTCAAAGGTCCAAGTCTTTTGAGTTCTGCTGCTCCTGGTATTGCTGTATGGCTGCGGGACATGGACGCTATCCACTGAGCTGAAACAAAGACTGGACTCCTTTGGTAATATATCTCTTTGGAGAATCCTTGGATACCGTTGGTTTGACCTTATGTTGAAGGAGCAGTTGCTCATGAAGTCCTAAATGAGGCACATTACCTGCATTGTGAGGGTACGTCAGTTATGGCACTACGGCCATGTGGTGCGATTCTCAGTGGGTGATCCGGCTGGCAGGATCCCCATTGCTGAGGACCCAAGTGGCGAACGAGAGGCCCAACATTTGGCTGCGGCAGATAGATGGCTGTTTCCAGAGGGTGGGACTGGACGATATATTGGGGGGCGGGGGGGTCACCAACTGGGATCCCGAAGTGTTTTGTCATGTGGAGGGTGCGGCAAAGCGCTGTATCAGTACATGCTCCTCAACCCGACCAAAGTCTGATCTTAATTCTAGTCCCAGCAGAAAGAATGGCAAAAGAATCTCTTTAGCTATCCCCCCGGTCCTTCTTTTTCATAGCCTGAGGTTGTTAGTTGTGTTGAAAGCTGCTGTTTATTATCACTTGAGTTGTTTAAATATGCATGGTGACTTTCATCCCTCTTAATTATTCAGATTGCTTTCTATAAAGAAAAGAAATATCATAGATGTCTTGTGAATATTCTTCATTAACGCAGACTGGTCAAGGGCTCTGTGCGGCCTTCTTCCTTAAATCTTTAGAATGTTATTGCTTGGCGTATGTGTGCGTGTGTGTGGTGTATGTACCTGGATAAAAAGAGCTCTACCCGTTTCATTTGCAGATTTTTTTTTTCGCACTCTCTGTTCTTACCTACGTCGCGGCATATTTTCAATCATTATTAGATGCAGGCAGCTGAAGGCAGAGCCGTAACCCCTGGTATGTTTGGCGTGTGATAAAATGAGAGAGCACTATCCATCTTTATTGTCTGTCCCGCTCACTGTAATTGCATTCAATAGTCCACTGATTCTCTTGTCTGCGCTAATGTCAGGAGCAGGCAGAGGCAGATGCTGCGGAGAGATCCCCCTGCCCCCGCCGACCACTCCGATAACTTGGCAGCACCACTCCGCCTCCCGTGATGAATTGTTGACAGGATGGATTGTGAGCAGCTGAACGCTGGGAGTGTATATAGAATCCCATCGCCGGCTTGTAGCAGCGCAGGCCCAGTGATGTCAGCGTGAGGGCATGTCATGTATTATTCAAATGCATCTAGTGCTGGAGGAGTGCCAGCCGCCGATTGTATCTCAATGAATAGTAAAAAGGGAGAGCGGGGGGCTGTCGGGCGGGGCCGATGTGGGCTTGGGGGGCTTTGGGGGGGGGGTGAAAGGACATTGGTGTTGCCAGGACAGCAAGGCATAAAAAAACAAAAAATGGACAGACTTGAAATGGCATTTAATAACTTGGATATGATTGTCCTGTGAAAACGCTTATATTACCTCAGGTTTATGATCATTGTCGTCCCCCCCCCCCGATTATATTTGCCTGTCAGCCCTAGCTCGATATGGTGCCTGTATCATGTACGCAGCCAGCATATGGCGGGTGTCTGGCTTGATGAGTGTATGTATGTGTATTTAACATATTTAGGCCATATAGTAAACAAAATGGGGCCATGCGCATGTTTTAGAAATTCATGGTGTGGGGCAGTGTGTACATTAACCACATGAAAGTAGGTGTCACTCCTATAGGGATTAGTGGGGCTTGGATTGGTGGACCTGGAGAGTGAGCAGAAGCTGTGTGGTCAGCTGCACTCGCTGACGTTTCTCAAGCGTGCATCTGGGGGGTCGGGTGACTAGTGCGTAAGTGCTAGCCGGCAGATCCTCTTCACTGCAAGGAGTTGGGTGCCTCACGATGCTAGACTCTCATGTGGACAGCAGCACATGCTGTCGTCCCTACATGGGAGTTTAATAAGTAAAGATAACTGATCCGCATGATAAAACAGAGTTCTTTGCGCCTCCCTGCCGGAATGCTGTGTGTGAGGCCCGACCCACCTAGCCAGGCAGGGCAGAGACGAGGGTTGTCACTTATAGCCCCACTGCCAGGTTCACACTGGAATTCCGACTCGAAGAACATTCAGTTTTTACATGACAGAAGCTAGAGAACTCTAAAGGCAATTGTAACATTATTATTATATGGTTGAAAGATGGATGGATGGATGGATAACAGGTAGTATTATTGCAAGCAATTTATTATTTATTATTGTATATTATGCTGGGGTGAATACCAGATTTTCTTGGGAAAAATCTCTATATAAAGTATATTGTCTGCTGACACACAGAATGTGAAGGTTTCCTGCCTGCCTTTTCGTTTCATTTTGACATGTTTTAAGCGAGTGTGTTTGTGCAGAGTATGTCACTCACAGAATTCCCATAAAATTCTCATGGCCAGTCTCGTATCCATCGCTTGGCTTAAATGAATAAAATATGGTCCTCAATATTGCCACTTTATGCATTTATGTATCTGTTGTGCACTTACAAATAGAAACATCTTGACCCACTGTTAAAATGTAAATGGGAACGATGAGATAGATTTCAGCACTTGAAAATCCCAAACCCATTTTTCCTCTCAGAGATACAACTGTGCTTCCGTAATGTAAGTAACATTTTCCGCAGCCGCCTCCTTCGAATGTTAATAAAAACCTATGCGATGAATTTGTGCACTTTATTCAGAATGCAAACTACATGTAAATGCATTAGTAATGAGTGCTCTCTTACGGGGAATGCATCATTTTGTTTATGCTACATTTATTTCTTGAATTTCCCATGAAGATGATGGATGCGGCGCAAAAAACGAGGATGCTCCCGAAATAAACATAATCGAACATAAGGCGGCAAAAGCGTTCCTCTGAACGACTTCTGGAGCCACCAGAAAACATGTTGGTGCCGTGTGGGCAGACCTGCTCCTCCACAGTTCCTTGCCCCCCCCTCCCCCCTTCCTGTTGCTTGCAGTCTCTCACACCCCCCATTATCAGCCAGCACCAAACATACATGCAGGTTTTTCGCAGGTACCAAACGTGGAAGCTGGCTTCCGGAAAACTCCCTTCGCCTCCGTGTGCTGCCTCATCTGCCAGCGGCCTAAATATGCACAGCTGCCCCCCCTTGGCTGCAGGATTATAAATATAACATCCTTCACCACATCGACATTCTTCACACATCATAAATTCACATTGGTCGCATGTCATAAACGTATTTCGTTTTTATTTTATGCCACTATGGTGAGATTTGCCGGCCATCTGATTATAAATATTTGTTTAATCACGTCTTATTAAAGTTCAGCCATTATATGTATCAGATGAAAATATAAGACTTGCCTTTTAGATAATCTGAGTTTAAAAAAGTGCTGTGTTTCCACAGATTTAAGAGAAAAATCATAATAGAAAAAAAATTCACATGTATTATTACGACATTCCTTTTAAAAAAAAAAAATTAAAATCTGGTGGAAATTTCCTCTGCTGTCACACGGGGGTTCTTTTGCCCTGTCTCTTTCTCTGTCTTCGCCCCCAACATCACACACTCCGGCACATACAGTGCATTCAATATTTACAGCAATTTTAGTTTGTGTTTATAAGAGATTGAAAAACATTTGTGCCCTGATAAGCACATTACATGCCTTTTAATTTATGTGATTGAGTTCTAATCCAGAGCGTATCTTGGCTTCGAATGAAGAGGTGGGGGGGACTGCGAAGGCCATGCCCTCCAGCAGAGTGCCAACAACGACGAAGACATAAACTCCCAAACCCCCCACCCCCCCCCCCATTCACTGGATAAACCGTGGCTGAGCAATTTCGGCCTGTGAGCAGAGTCCTGTATACAGATAGTTCTTGTGCTTTTGTGCATTGAGGTCCCGCTCAGTCCTCGACCTACACCCCTGCAGTAAACGACTGGCTGCTTGAGCTTTAACAATGTACACGTTATGAGCTGAGTAAGTTCCTTAGCTTGAGCAAATATACAAGTGACGTCGTACTTGGCTTACAGATACACGTGATGCAGTTTGTGTCCCAAGCCAGGGACGTCTGCAGGGCCTCAGGCTCATTCTCTCTGAACTTTTTTGAGTGCCATATCTGGACTTTATACAAGCAAAGTGTCAAGCTTCTCTCAGCATGTTTACCAGCATTCCTGCGCCGCAAAGCAGATGTTTAATTAGGCCTATAGAAACTATAAAGGCTGCATCTGTTTCAGCTACATACATGAAACGGCGGCATTGGTAGGCTGTTTCTCAGGGTCCTCTCCACACGTGCTAGAAAGGAACAAAGACCTTAAACGCCTGGCAACAATGGTTAGTTACTTTTTATACTTCCTGGAATACCCTTCCAGCAGTGGTCATTAACAGCAGTCTCTGTTCTTGACTTTATCCGTAGTGCGGCTTTACACTGCTGTGGTTCTTACCTAAGGCTCGGTCCCCTGTGTGCCTTTGGACACTCTCTTAATGGTTAGAGAAGCTGTGCAAAGCACTGCACACAGACCGGCTTCTCCCAGATGGGACGTCTCCCCCTTGTGGTGGAGGAATTTGTGTGTCAGCTGCCTTTCTTTGTCTCTGGCAAAGCTGTCAGTGTAAATGTGTTTTGTACATGGACTTAATAGTATGTGCATGAATGTCAAATATACTCTTGACTTCTGTTGATGTTCCTCATATTTGACCTGCAGAATTCACTTGTTATGTAAAAGATGTATGGTCTTTTAATTTTATTATTATCCCTAAATGTGTGCCATTTCTGGATTATTGAAAACTGGTAAAGGTATATGTGTATGCCGGTAGCCAAATGTCTGTCTGTCTCTATATTTTGTTATTTATTTATTTTTTTCCATTTCTTATGTTTCCTCTATGGAGAACACTTAATATTCAGAGAGCTGAAACTTATTTTACTTGTCAGTGTCAGGTCGACATTTAGTTTATGATATTATATAGCTGCTATTAAACCTGTCAGTCAGCATTTGCTTTTTAGTTATGTTTGTCTTGTTTTTAAATATTGTTTTTGTGCCATGTGTTAAAATGAATGCACAAATTTAACAGCTGCAGGTAAATGTAAGGTTTGGTGATAGCAGAGCATATGAAGTTTATGAGGTTTGCAGAATTGCAGATAGGTCAAAGCCCAAACCCTTAATGGGATGAGCAGGTTTTGCATGATGCAGTGGGCTGCCTGTCTGTGCATCGCAGCCGCTGCACTGTTTACAGTAATAACGCATGTGACTGCGGAGGTTGCTGTCTCTGTCAGGCCTGATCCCTGAGATGTGTTTGAAACACCCCCCCCCCCCCAAAAAAAAAAAAAAGCAAGCAAAAAAAAAAAAACCTCAAACCCACCTGGGTCACCCGCCGCCACGGCAACGCCGCTCGGAGCGCCACAGACACTCCCTTTGTTGAGGTGTCACTGTCGCATTCGTATTATAATAATAACCATACATTGCTCCTTTATTAAATATTGAGGATCTGTTTGAAGTGACAGCTTGTTAGATAGCTGTAGGGGTAACGGCAACTGGTAATTATTCATGAACAGAACATCTGAAAACAAACTAATTATACACCTTGGCATGTCGATGGATTTATATATTTATTTATCCCTCACAGAATGATGCTAAAATTCCCTGTGGCCATTTTCAACTCAGGTGTAAACTCCAGAAAGGTGTCAATTGTCCGAATTGTAGAAAAATTTGGTGCCGGGTTCCCTTTAATCCCCCAAGGTCCTTGAACGTTTCTCCCGAAAATTAGACAGTGAGGAATGGAAAAGGGGGAGGGAAGAAAAGGTGTTTTGAATCTGTAGGATACGCTTATAGAGGGGCGTGTACACATACAGAAGCTGAGACTCATACTTTTAGTTGTACAAACAGACACGCACGTGACTCGCCGTCACACCCCCGCATGCACGCCGCCCTAGCCTGCAGGCTTCATTGAGGAGAATAGAAATTATTTAATTTACTTAATTAAAACATATTTGCATATGGAGATTGTCTGAAATCGTATTAATTTGTGGAAGACAAATGACAGTGGCTTCTTTTAGATTAAAATGAAATATCACAAAGAGGGGAAGAAAAAACAGAATGAAACCCAATGACAGGTGCTGATGTTGAACTTTGATGCTGAAATGAAACTTTCATCCAGCTTCTTCGCTCCTGTAAGCCTCCCTTGTCAGAAGCCCGGTTCCCTGGTCACTCACCCCACCCTGCCAGTGTCTGTGATCTTGTCCCGGGGTAGTGACATGAGAGGTGGCGTGGGCGGCAGCGGCGGCGGCCGGTACCGTACTGTCAGACTCCTCCCACACCCTCACCGTCACCCCACCTTCTTTCCTGTGCCCCTCAAAAATACGTTGCCCCCCCAGTATTCCTCCGTGGCCTTCTCTGCCCCTCCAGGCCTGGGCAGTCAGTCAGTTTTTTTCCCCCCGTGGCTCATGGACAAGCATGAGAAAGAGCCACGTACCTGCGGCCCGATTCCTCCTGCCTCCTGCTGTGTCCCGGGGAACAAGAGCGAAGAGACAAAGAGCAGGACGAATGGGGCTAACTCACACATCAGGAAAAAAAGAAGCCAAATTAATTAAGAGCAGTATTGGAAGTAATGGGATATTATAATATAAATTGCTACATTCTGGAACCAATTTAATCCAATTACTGAAACCCCTCATGAATATAATACCTCAAAAATCACTCCTTAAAATTCTTAGGGGAGAGAAATGTCAGACTATTTTCAAAAAAGATGGGGGAAAAAACTCTCATTCTCTTTAAATTATAAAACTAATGATGATTTGCTAATTGACATTTGGGGTCATTTCACCTGGGCGGTCCCACAGCGCTAAGTGGCTCCGTTGCCCCTGCTATGAAAGCAGCTGTCGCGTTTGGTTCGTCAGAGCTGAACCTCCCGTTTGCAGTGTCTGGGTCTGACTCCATCACCAACCAAGCCGTTTCCACGACCGTTACGGCAGCTTAATGTGTGCCGTATATATACTCGTAAAACTTAATGTACAGGGTGGCTGCTTTGTAGGAATCTATAATATACGCTTCTTTACTTTTTGTTTACAGTCTTAAGACTTTGATGCAGAGGGACTTGTAGAAATGAAGTTTGTGCAGCCCATGGAGGGTGTCTCCCTGCAGACAGTGGCACGGTGTAACTGTGTATTCTTCTGAAGTAATCTGAGGATCCCCTGTGCTTCCTCTCTGACGCAATATGGGTGCTTCAAGTGGTCCTGCGTCCACAGGAAGGGGAAGTCAAACAACGGGGTCTTCCTGCTGGGTTCCTTTTGCAAAGGCGCCACCGTTGGAACCGGCACTGAAGCGTGTGACTTTACTGTGAGCGATAATGTGCTGGCAGTCCACCAATAAAACAAATAGTCACAATTAAAGTGCACGTGCTGAGGAAGACCCTCTTCGGAGCAGAATATTCACAGATATTTTGGTCAGAGGTGGACAGTGATTGAGTGTCTGCAAGCTGAGAAGCGTATGCTGTTCATTTAAAAGAAAATTATCCAGGGCAAATTCACACTGTAATAAAACCCCCAAAGTGTATTTAAATGTGCAGAAATTCGGTTATTTCAGCGTTCTCCTTGATAGAAACTACTAGCTGCTCTCAGATTGTATGTTGTGTGTTTGAATGGATTTAATTTTTGTGATAGATGTGGTGTTTCTACAAATAGATTAACTTTTAGGCAATCAGTGAGATCTGTGAGTATATACAATATGCATTGTTTGTATAATAATAAAAAAGCACATTATATAACACGAAGCTAAGAAGATTTTTTGTGTAATATTAACAAGTATATTCTTGTCTAGAATATTTGTTGGCCCGTTTGGGAATTATTCAGTGACAGACTAGCAAAAACTACGCAGTCATATAAAACCAAAATGGCTGCAGTGAATGGACCTGCCATGTGGGTGTATCAGGGGTCCGATCTTCGCTGCTTTCCATCTTGGTAAACATGACCCTCACATGCAGTATTGGCTGCATTGAAGTTCTTCAGCTTTCCCATCTTGCCTTCACTTGTCTCCTAACATGGTTCTTCATTGTTCCCATGGACTTGCTGGTCAGAACTCCTTCTAGAAATAGCATATGTTATTTTCTGTGAGGGAAGGTTAAATGTTACTTTGCTGATTACCACACAGAAATTAATCGTAATTGCCAAAACAGTTCTCTTAATTAAATAGAAGTGTCTTTCAATAAAAGTTAGTTGTTCTCCTAATTAAGGACTAATTTATCCGCACTGTAGTGGCTAGTTAATTAGATTCCATTTGGATGGGAATGCAGGAACGCTCGCATTTATGGAAATGTGGGATGTCTGTATGGAATGTGAAGGGCCAGGAATAGACAGTAAAGGTGTGATCTGTGGCGTTAACAGCCGTGGGGAAAAATCTCCTTTATTATTGAGAAACACCTTTTAGTGCTAAGATATTTGCTGGGTTTCAGATGAAAAGTACACAAAGTGAGCTGCTATAATGATAACTGCTTTGTTAAGTCGCCATGCCTTGATATTATTGCTATGATGTCGTCCCCCCGCCCCCCGCCCATTAAGCCAGAGCTGGCCTCTGCTCTGCTACTTGGTTATCATCGACACCATAGTGCTGCTGGGTAAGATGTTGCTGGTTGTTGCACAGAAGTCCTGGAAATACGACCACTTTAAATATTAAACATAATACATACGTGCGTTTCAATGTATCTGTATAGTAACAAGTGGGAATTATGTGCTTATTGATATTTATTTATTCATGTAAGTATATTTTGCTATGTAGCTGATTTAAAACTAAGGAATATGTGTAATTTTTTTGAAGGAAAAACATCAGCCTTTGTTTATATTGTGTAGTGAACAATAAAAACATACACACACACACACACACACATATATATGCTTATATGTCAGCAATAAATAAAGCCTGCGAGTGTGAGCTGCCGCTGAGTGCACACATGGACCTCCCCATCCCCCGTGCTCCCCCCCCCCCCCCCAGCCTCCCACAGCTCTGGCCCAGAGCGCCAGGCCAAACCGTGGCTTGGAGAAAGAGACTTTAATCAGCAATCAGGACTCAATTTGTTTTCCCTGCAGCAGGTGTGCACCGTTGTCCCAAGGTACAGGGACAGGGAGGTGACCAGAGGCACCTTCGTCATTAGCCCTCTTGTTTCCACTCATTTCTTTATTTATTCGTGGTGTGCTTGTGCTTCCACGTCAGAGAGCCAGATGTTGGTTGGTGCGGGGGGGGGGGGGGGGGCGTTTGCAGTTAGGTGATCACAGTCCTAAAGGGATGTGCCTTGCGTTTCGCCCTGGAAAACCAGAGAAGCGCGCGCTCCTCAGAACAGAAGAAGCACATATCGATCTCTCTTTGAAACTTTACACACAGCAAGTCGTTGTCTTTTTTTTTTTCTTCTCTCCATGGCGTCATGTAGCGTATGTTCGCGAGTGTGTTTGAGTTTAAGTCCACGTCTGTGCAGGAAGTAGAGCCACATCTTTTCAACAGTTTGCTTGAATGAAGGCTTACGGCTTTGATTACTGAGCATCTCATCCTAAGCAGACGCTTTCGTCCAAAAGCAGTGTACAGCTGAGAGGACAGGGTCAGCCAGTCCTCAGGGGTTCAGTAGTGAAATCACTGCCAGTGGTGGGATGTGAGTCGGCATCCTAACCCGCTGAGCCACACACGGGATGTTAAGCAGGGTTTTGGGGGGGAGCAGAGATAATCAATACCAATGCACGGTCTTTAGTTCATTTAAAAAAAAGAAATGATGTTTTTATCATTAACACATAGTCTTTCATGCTTTGATATGTGATCACAGAGGAGTGTGTGAGACCTACGCTTAGCAAAGACTGTTTAATTTACAGGGGAATAATTCAAGAGGGTGGATGGGTAGATAGAGTATTATCTGGAATAATTAGAGTTAGCAGAATGGATGGAATAAGTGTAGTAGATGGAATGGGATGGAATGGATGGAGGTACAAGGCCTGAAGCAAGTGCTTAGCCTGTTTTTGGCTGTCCCCTGTTAAAGACTAAGCGGGAAAACTGACAGTGAGATTTGACCTTGCATCAAGATGTCATCAAGCTAAAGAGTATCGTCAGAGTCCGGCTGTTTTAGCTATTATGCAAATCCAGCAGATCTCCATCAGTGATATTAATTTGTGTTAGCTTAGCCTCCTGCCTTCTCTTTGAGATTTCCTTCTGCAGCGCTATGTGTTTTTGATTAGACCTGTTAGCTAAACAAGCCACACGAGCATTGTTGGCTGGGCCAAAGTAGTTTATTCTTCGTGGCAGACTTGCCGATAAACGGTTAATCCTGCGATCAAACCTTCCCAGTGGGCTCTACCCGCCTTGCGGCCCACAGTGGACATCTTCATTTGCGGCCAATGAATCCGGCCTTATGTCAGGTTTAATGTTGGGTGTCTCTCGTAATTAAAAATCGAGGTCCAGCTAGGCAGAGTTATTTATGGCTCGTGCCAAAAAGTAATAAACATAAAATGCTTCTAATCTGCAGCTAATGAAATCTGGACACGAGCAACTTTATGAACTGGTATAATCCATCTGAGTGTTTCAGTAGTGCTTTGTGCTTCTAGTCATTATTCAAAACCTCAGCAAGGTTCACCGATTAGGTGGTGGGCTAATTTGCCAGAGAAAGTCAGTGGGTTTTCAGCATCTTGAGCCTTCATCGGCAGCTGGCTTGATTGCACGGGAGCTATACAAAGCACCACTCATAAATATATTTATTAAGCTTAATATTCTTCAAGAAGATGGGACAGATGTTATCTGCACAAAAGATGTGTCATTAATCTTTCTGTATCTGTTGAGTTTGTGAGAAAAAGGAGCTAAGATAACAGGCCTTCGGTGAGAGGATGGGGGCCGGGGGAAGGGGGAGACCTCCGGCGCTGCCACCAAGCTTCATAAATTTATCGAGCAGAAAACTCAGAGATAATCAAAGACAATCATTTCTCAGCAGCTCGCGCGCTCCCTGTGATTGCAGGCAAGGAAGGCAAACAGTCAGATATACTTACATCTGCTGCGGTAAAACTTCATTTGCAGCCCACGGCTTCGGCGTGCGGGGAAATGGAGAGTGTCTAATGTGGAAGGCGTCGCGCGCGGCTGACACGAGCTACGCCCGCCAGTGCCAAATAAATACGGCGCGGGCGACACTTGGGGAATGGGCACGTTTCTCAGAGTCGTACCTCACATTCGTGGCACTGCCACGTTCCTCTACCTCTCTGCCACGTAAACTTTTTAATCTCGCCTTGCTCCGTTCTTTATGCCGTGCTCATTTTAAGACAACCAAGCTGTAGGTTCACTATTCTTCCCCAGGCTGGCTTTTCGGTTTGCTATTGTAACCTCTGTCAAATGTTACACGTCTTGTAGACCTTGGTTTCTTGTGGGCTACCAACTTGACTTTGGCAACACACTAATGCACTGTTGTACTATCTAACTCTGAGCAGCTTAATATTAATTCTCATTCTGGCAAAAACGTGAAATTTTCTAAAAGTCTAAGGTTCCCTCTTGACTCAGTCCAAAATAAAAAACCATATCGTTTTAATTTCTGTGTTTGTACAGAAGAGATAAAAATGTGTACTCAAACATGAACAATGGCACCAAGGAAAACAGTAAATCATGTGTGTTTAATGAGTCGTTATATTCACATCTCTTTAAACAGCATGTGTGTGAAGCGGCATATTCTGCCGTTTGAGTCTGCCATATGCGACACTAAGGATCCCAATACCCCCAAGCGCTCAGGCAGAAACTCCTCTCATTTCTGGGGAATGATTCTGAATTAAAAGCGGCTCGCCTGTCTTAGCAGTTGTAATGGTGGTCAGACTCCCAAAATAAGCCTGTCACCTGTCAGCCGGTGGCCAAGAAGGAGCATGTATCTTTGAAAGGAAGATGTTACGTGGCACCTAAGACAGGTCACCACGTAGAGCCAAACACCTTTCTGCCCCATGCTGTTTGGCAACAGCTCGAAGGGCCTGGACTGCATCATCATGTTATATACAGCTTTGTGAGTGTACACATGCACATAAAGTAAAAACTGTAGCAGCAATTAATATTTCATGTGATGCTGTGGTATGGTAAGGTTTGAGGAACAGACCTGTATCGTTCTATAGAGCGGCGGAGCTCTGAGTGTGGAGTGCTGGTACTTTTGCTGTGCTGTGTTTCGGGACGGGCGAGGGTCAGGCCGGATGCTGCATGTGTGTGTAATGCTGCCACTGACATTGCACCATCTCGCCGCATCCGTCCACAGCACACCATCTCTAAGCGTCCCCCAGCTCGAGTGGCGGTCGCCCCTCTGGTTCCTGCCGCCATCATCCCTCAGGCTAAAGCTGTGTACGAAGCAGCTGCTATGCAGAACAGGCCATAAATGTTTAATCCTTTCTGTTATTGATGCGCTTTTTTGTCCTTCAGTGTGTGTGAGGGCCTGTGTATAATGATGCCGTAGTTACATCAGAGCAGGTAAAGTCACACCTCTGGTCCAGCGGAGGCAAAAGTGTTGAAATGGTTTTAAGCAAGAAGTATCTAAGCACCAGACTCAGTTTGTTGTATAAGTTTTGAAAATGGTGATATCTTTATATACTTTAGGTTATAAATATCTATATAAATTATATATCCAGTAACTCAGTGTTATTTTCTTATGATGGCTCTCTCTCCGAGTGTGGAGCACAAGTGAAGGCAAGACCAGGACTACTTCTTTCAGAGGACATATCTAAAACAAAAGCTTGGTTTAGTTTATTATGGTCTGGGTGTAAAAATCCTAGATTGCAAAGGGCAAGATGCCTGAGGCAATCATTGGATCTACACGACAATGCCAATATATTGCTGCAGTTTGAATAACTTTTTGTAATTAGTAACCTTATTCTGATCGTTTATGACTGTTTTTTATGTTACGGAAGCAGTTTAAGTGCTCGAACCTGCCTTTGAAAATATGTGCTGATCTTAGCATCAGTTTTATCATGTCCATTTAACATCTAGATGGATTTGGTCACAGAGTGAGATATTTAGTCCTAGGCCTACTTTTTAACTGTGCTAAATTTTTATTTATATATAAGTGTTATGTTAGTATTTGAACTGACAGCTAAACCTGGTAATGGGAGTCCATGAAGTCAGCCCTGATTGGCACAGTAATTGGATTGTCGTTGGGCTGAAAACCTATTATCTCTGGATCATGCCCCATGAAATTTGTTGGAAAAACTTTGCTGCCAGTCATTAAAGTGGCCATCATGGCTTGCAAATGAGGTTTAACTGAAAGAGATTTGTACCACTGGGAGCTTCATTTCACTGAATCACAAAATACAATTCCATTCGTATTGATTAATGATATTAACATTGCAGGTATCTCTTACAGCGTGCTGTGTTATTGCCCATTGCTCTGGGCAACCGCTGTTTTGGGAGTGAGAGATGAGAGGAGAATGCGAGTGGGGGGAAGTAATGAGAGAGCCTCGTGGACAGGAGGGGGAAAGAGAGGGAAATTACGGGCCGTTATCCTGCTTGAAAGTGTTTACGTGCAACACTCAGATCTTGCAATTCCCCACGCCCCCATGTGCATGTGTAGGTAGCCGAACACACACCCATATGCACACTCCCTGGCAGTATACGCAGCACTCCAAGACTGACAGAAGTCCTCTCTCTGAGTACCTTCAGACAACCAACCTAATAATATATAATTTGTAACTAATGGTGTCAAAATGTCATCTGAGGACGAGACAACCTGTGAGTATAAGAAATACACAACTAATTATGAGATAGTGGTCTAAAACGGAATGTTGTCCCCCTCATAAAAGATCGAGAGCATGAATTGCTGTGCTTTTCTGCTCCAGACGCATTCAGACGGATGTTCTCAAGCTGTCACGATAAGCGGATACTAGCAAGTGATCCCTGAAAGCTGTAGTTGACTACAGTAATTGGTTGAGAGCTGACAAGCTACAAGAATGGTTCCTTTGAAAGACGACCCACTTTATTTTTAATAAAGTTCACAAAGTAAACACATTACATGCCACGACTGACATCTAGAATTAGCTGTGCTGGAGCCGGGTGTCTCTGCAGTCAGGACCACAGAGCTCACAATATAAGCATTATTTTCTTTTTCTAGACTACAGGCATTACATCCTTTATCATAGGGAGTCCTCGCCTGATGGGGAGATGGGGCAGAATGTGGCAGTCGTTGCTTTCTTCTACATAGCAGCTACTTATTATGAAAACTGTAAGAGAATCAATTGCTTGCGCTAAAAAATAATCTCTGTGGCAAGTGTAGTGTCTGCCGCAGTCTGACCTGCCGCCTCTGCTGCTGGCCGACCTGCCCCCTTGGAGGTAGAGGGGGGTCAGAACGGAGGGAAGCCCCACTGGCAAACAGGAACCAGCCTGCTACAGTGCATTGTGGGAGGTTGTGTGGCATCATCCACTTACTGTGCCCCATCCCAGTGTTCATTCTCATGGCTGCTTTCGCAACAGTTTTTAACTGTTTTATAGTTAAAACCGGTAAAATAATGCTATTTTGTCCTTGTTCCTTATCCGCTATATTCCCTAGCTATGTCGAGCATCTGTCAATGTATTGCATCAAAGGCAGTGTGTGTGATGTGTGTGTGACATCATTCCTCATGGCTGGGCATGGTAGCTAGCGATGTTCTTGATGATAAGTGAAGTACAGGCCAACTAAAGGTAGCAATTCACGTGTGCCTCAGTTGCATGCTTGCCATAGAGGCAGCTGGATGGACGGGCGGGCATCATCCATGTTCCTCCCCAGTGGCACGCCGCACGCATGCAGGAATGCGCATTCACACCCCGGCTCCCACCCCTCCGAGACTGTGCCCCCCTGGGGGGCCAGGTGCGAGCTGGCACCGCCGCCTAATCAGATGAACCCACGCAAAAGGCACCCCGCGGCGAAAATGATTATTTTTCTCCAAGCTCCTGCGAACAGGGGGCTGCGGAGGGGAACGTGCCTGCAAATGGACCTGCTTATTTTGGGGGCCTGTTGCCCGTGTGGCCTTAGCCTGCAGGAAAGGATGGAGTGAGTCGATGCATTAGAGTCAGATCTGTGAGCGATATGCCTCCTGGGCCAGATCCTGCTGGACCTTGATGTTGCCACAGACCGCATGCAGAGTGGCAGCGACGCGAGCTGGTAGGCCATGGACCTGGCACCTCTAAGGTACCTGTGTCATTGTAAAAACAGAAGCCCTATTAGCCCTATTATGCTAATTTTCACTGTTTATAATTGTATTTTTGGGGGTCAACTAGAATAGATTTACATGCTTCAGTGTTTCAAAAACACATTATTTTTCTCATATGGCGCATCTCGACTCATGCTGTCTATAACTAAACGCTCAGTTACAGCTTTAAACCCCACCCCCAATGATGCCAGGGTGCTCTGATTGGTCAGCTTGCCCTACAAGTTCCATCCCTGTAGTCTGCTGATACTGTAGGTCCTCGCAGGAGGCATTTCAGACAGAGAAGAGTGGTTAGAGTCACTGGCTTTGGGCCTTAAGACTTTTTACATGCGCATAAAGTGTTTAAAGTATGACCACACCACATGAAAGGAAAAAAACAGAAAAGAGCAGTAGGGCCTATTAATGAACAACACGAGTTTGTCATGCTGAAGCTGCTCATTCATGGGTGTGGGACAGAGGGAGTGATGCCCCAGGAGAGCAGGACATGCTCATGTGTGTGCAGGGCATACAGGGGGCGCGTTCTCACGTATATGCAACTGTCGCCGCAGCTGTGGATCTGTGTGCCCGCATTGGCAGGCCAGGGCACGTGTGTTACCGCCCCGTAGTATGTGACCTCATGATGTTTATGCTCTACGTTGGCGAATTTGGAGTGTTCAGATCCTGACACACTCATGTACTTGTGGGCGTCTGCGTTTCTTGGGCTGTTGCTGCTCATGTGCACATCTGTGTGACTGTATTCCACGAGCCTGGCTCCGCGGCTGCGTTCTGTGTGGGAGCCCCTCTACAGGAGTTGTTGATCACCACATATCAACTGTCAGCATGTTTGCATTGCAGGGACGCATCATTATTCCCCGCCCTGCATGTCTATAAAACACATTACAGCTGTTTCCTTGAGCAAAATATTATTGGCCTGCCGTCGAACACATCATTTGTGTACCCAAATTGTAAAATGTAAATTGATATGTAAGAAAATGGCCCATTAACCTTTTCATTAATGGTTATAATGCTTTTTCTGTGTCATAGGAGGAGGGATTGGAAGCTGCGACTGAAACCCTTTGCAGGGAGGGCCCGGGGGGGGGGGGGGGGGTGCCCCCCCCCCCCCCCCCGCCGGTACGAAACGGGACGCTTTTTTAAATAACTGATTCTGTTGTTGAAGGAGAGGGTCGGCATTAGAGGACAAACTCCGCAGCTTAGCTGTATGTCAGGGTACAATAATTCTGCCTGGGTTCACTGGGCTTTTTGTTTTTTTTTTTTTTACTGCCGTGTCTAAGAAGCAGGGAAGTAGATATTCAGATACGTAATGCCAATGATATGAGCGATACAAACCATGGCGTGATTAAAAATGATTTAACAGGATGAGTGTCAGGCTGTGTAAAGACGAGTGGCCCGCTCCGCCTGCATCGCCCGCTCCCCTGCTCCGCCTGCATCGCCCGCTCCCCTGCTCCGCCTGCATCGCCCGCTCCCTTGCTCCGCCTGCATCGCCCGCTCCCCTGCTCCGCCTGCATCCCCCCCCACAGGAAGGAGCCCCACGGCCTTCCTCTGCAGGGCTTTGCATAACATTAAGGCCTCTGCGCTGTGGCGACCGTCGCGGCCGTTTCCTTTAATACACTTAACAGCAGCCCTTAATACCCGAAGCTCATGTTAATTCAGGTAATTCAAGAGGTGCTATATCCACTTTTTTTTCACCTCCACTCAATGCACACTCGCCCGTCGCGAATTCCAAATCGCTATTCTTAGCGCCTTCCACAGGGCAATTAGCGTGGAGTGCAGGGGCTGACAGGCGTTAATGGCGCTCCTCGGCGCTGGGCGGGCCCGCACACCCGGCCTAGCCGCCCGGCGGGCCTGTCCGTGCCGATCCCACCCCGGGGCCACGTGTGCGTGAGCCAGCATCTGTGTTCACCAGCGCTCTCTTCTCTTTCAGTTGTGTCTGTGTCGGTGTTTTTCTGTCTGCGTGTCTTCTGTGTGTGACCGATCTGACAGCTGGGATCACATGCTGCTGTTTCCCGCAAAGCCCCTGCAACATTGTCAAGGGGTTAACAGCAGCAGACGTTTATTTTTTTCCGGTCGTAAAGGAATATAACTCCCCGAAAGTAAATCCAAAGTAACATTTACTCCAGAGATACCGGCAGTGAAGGGTAATTAATACCTGAATAAATAACTTGGCGAAAAAATAAATGAACGCGATGCATATCTGTGCAAATGACAAAACAACTTCTCAGAGCGACAACCATCAGCGTGCAGGCCGGGCTGCTGTTGGCCTGGCAACGGCCCCCCCTCCCACTGCTCCTGTATACAGTGATTGATTCTCTTTAATTTTCTGCTGCATCTTGGAAGAGAAACACGAAGGGGGGGGGGGGGGGTTACGGGCAGCCTGTCCCGTCACCCTGGCACAGAGGCGTGCGTCTTCTTCTGTGAAATTTACCGATGGGGAGCAGGGTGCTGTACAAGACCACCCCATAAAGCTGGGGCCTCCGCGCGTAATCTGTAACCCAATGTGCAGATTATGGTGCGCTTGGTTATTTAGAAATGCCTCCTGCAGATGTTTTTGATGGTACGCCGGGCAAGATGGCGGCGGCGCGACAGGGAGACCCCTGAATGATGGGGACCCTAATCTCCCGATCTCAAAATGGCCTCCGCTTGCCGCTGCGGCAACAGCCAATCGGAATAAAGCGTCGACAAGGGAAGGAGAGACAAGCACGTGAATAGACCTGTAGAAACAGACTCCTTCAATGCCCATATTAGAATGAGAAATTAAGGCTGGTAATAAGGAGAGGAACATGCAGCAGAGAAGCGCTTGCTTTAATGTGCATGTCGTAGCGTATCTGATACAGGGGGCCTTCCAGTTAAGCACTGCTCTTAACTGTGAAGCGGACCTGATAGAAGCAGTGGGATCTGAAGGCCGGGGCACCCCAGATAGCCGCCCGGCGCCTTAGCGCACTGCCATGAAAGTGCCAGTGCGGCCGCAGGGCACAGTGGCGGTGCGGCAGCTCCGCAGGAAGGGCCTGGCAGAAGGTGTGCGCACACACAGCGGCCTGTCTGAGCGGCGTAGCCCCGGGGGCCCGGCAAGGACGGAGAAGGAGAGGGGGTGCCATCGGGGGTCGGGGAGCACCTCTCACTACGGATGCAGATCATGTGACTCCCCAGGGGGAGTGTGACGCGCGCGGGAGTCAGATCAGCACAGGGAGAGGAGATTCTGTAGCAAGGCACTATGTCTCCTTGTTATAGCTGTCCCTCTTGTTCAGAGGAATCGAGGGCCCCTTCAGGGAAGACGGCCTGCTGCCCCGGGACTGTACCTCGTTGTTATGTTCTTACGCACAATCAGATGCTGTCTCTAATTGTACCAGAAATAGTCCTTAGCTCCCAGCCTGTGAAGCGCGTTCACTGTTACCGCTTTGCAGCGTGTGCAGGGGCTGCGCTATAATTGCAACTCATGGGATGTGACTTTTCCTGCGCCGCGCACTACCTTTGCTTTGCGGACAGATCTGTTTATAGTCCCGTGTTCCTGAACGGCCGCGACGGCTTTGCTGTAACTGGGGTATGGAGTTAAGCGAACTGACTGCCCCAGTGCCAGGTCGGCCGCAATGTGCCCTGTACAGTGAGGCCTCTCGCTGAGCGTGTGGGCCAGGTTCTGGGGCTCCCTGTGTCAGGCCAGCGAGATAAATAAAACATCGAGTTCTGGGCCCCGGCCCCAGTCCCGTCACATTTGGATCTGCTCGTCCCATGGGAGTAGCACAGAATATCGGAACAGACGGCCTGGTATTTTTGGGTTGGGGTATCGCCGGTCGTGGATGTTGACCTCCACTGGCCGGCCCTCTCCTCTCCTCCCGGCTGATTAGTCGGCAGCGGTGCACGGGTCCGCCGGTCACGTGTGTGTGCGCGGCACGGGGTGGCCCCTGCGAGCCGGCCTTCCTAATGAGTGGCGGGGAGACCCTCAGGCTGCACTTAAACTTTAAAACATCTATTATTAAGTTGTGAAAAAACATTGTAGTGGCCAGCGTTGACCTCACAAGAATTTTAAACTGTGCTTGTCTCCTCTGCTCTCTCTCTTCCCCCCTTCTATCTTTCCTCCCGCTTTTGGAAAAAAAGGAAAAGGAGAAACCGCCTAAAGTCAGAATTATGAGCCGCGCTATGGTGGCCACGGCGTTGGGGTTATTAAGAGATGCTTCTCCAATGGCTGCCTCCCTCTTTTATGGCTCTCCCCGAATAAAATTTTTAAAGGCCATTAAATACCATCATCCTCACCAGGCGAGGTGCCACTCAGCGTACTGCAGAATCAAGTGTCTCGTTTCTGCATTAGTTAGAGATGGGGGGGGGCGGGGCGAGGGAGTGTTTTGGCCAGCAAGTGACACTGGCCACTGGGAATAATTCCTGTGCTAGGGCCACCAAACGTGGCTGTAGCCGGCCTGGCAGCACTGGAATAGCATGTGATGCATGTGTGCTTAGAGACCTGGCGGCGGGTGCGGATTAGGGAAGCGGGCGAATGTCTGCAGAACAAAAGCAGTGGAGCAGTTCGGACTGGTCGGGTGAACCTGGGCCAGGTCGGGGGGTGCTAACCAGCTAGTCAGCTCTGTTTTACTTAATTGTTTCTAACCTACTAGTCTGCTCCGTTTCTCATGCATCCTGCTGATGGCCCCCCTGCCCCCGGACAGATGGCGGAGAGCAGAGGATATGGTGCAGAGGAGAGCCCCCCCTGCCCCCCCGCCCAGCAGCAGGCAGGGAGGCCTGCAGCCCGTGTTCCCGGTTGGAGGCTGCAGTTGTTGGCTCAGTGCCTCACTTTCACATTTCGCTCTGAGCATGCAGTGCCGCAGGGTTATTTTTGTCTGATTAGCCCCCGAGTTAAAAGTGTCGCCCCCCCCCCCCCCCCCCCCCCCCTCAGTCTCCTAGGGCCGAATAGATCACCGGCAGGCGTCGCGGGACGCTTCGATGAGCCAGCGTCTGGGCTGTTTGGATGTCCGCTTTTTCTGACAGTGGGCTATCCCACGATGCCTTGCATGCGGGCGGCAGCGTCTGCTGCTCGATCCCTGGTTGCCGGTCGTCGCGCATAGTGCCACGTCGCGCCGAGGCTGACATCACAGTCACGCCCGCAGACTCTCATTACAAACGCTTTTCAGCTCGTCTCGGGTACGAAAGTGAATTCCCATGGCAAGAGCTCTTGCGGCCTGCTGACAGACCGGAGCAGGAGGCTGAAAGTGACCCTGGCGGCCCACGTTATTAATTTCTGTTTCCATACGATACCCCTGTCCCTACGCAGCAGCCCAGGCGGGTCACACATGCTGCCTAGGTGGCCTCTGTGTGTCACACTACTGTATTCACTATCGTTTGCCACGGCTGCCTCTGCCCCCATCACTGTTCAGCATTTGGCTAATTAAGCTCCTTATGTCCGCAGCCATCCACGGCGCAGCACGAGGTGACAGAATGCCAGTGGATCACCACCCTGGTAGGATCTAGCCCAGCACCGGCTGAGTGTTGCCTCTACTGCCTCGCTGCCAGTCTCAGCTGGCTTCTTCATCATGTAAGTGATGGAATTATGGCAAACACTGTTATTGCTGAAAGCACTCTTGAGTTCTGCTTGCTGAAATCTGAGGAGTTAATCTTGAAAATTCAGAGCTCTGACTACATCTGCGGTCTTAACCATACAGCTGACGTTTAGGCCCAGTTTACATCTGTGGACGTCAGACACTTTCAGGTTAAACTGTGAGCCATAAATGAATGTTCCCTGTTTGTAACAAGGGCTGTCTGATGGCATTTACCTCCTTGTCCAAAAGTGTTTTGTCAATAAGAGCCTGGTCTTGCTTGCCTGGTGGATCCATGTGTCCCACAGGGATCAGTGGCCCAGTAAGATCTCCAGGTTGCTCCACATAATTCCATCGAATAAGGCCCCAGTTAGCTCATTAATATTTTTGTATGTAAACAGTCTCATATATGAGGAAGATACGAGGTGGAATTTGAGAGAGTTTCCTGGGGCCTGTCAGCAGAAATGGCACTTCTGTCTGATATTACAGGATGGAAAAGGACACCTGTATACTGTATGATGAGGTGTCTGCCATAAGGGTGTTTATATTACGCTACGTTGCATCACATAAGTCACACCACAAGGGGTCTCCACTCTTTTTTTGTGGTGAGATATTTCATAAAAACCGATCAGGTCAAATAACTGGATAAGTGGGTCAGACCCAAGCATCCCCAAATCTGGCCTCTAACCGCCACGCCCCCTGCTGCAGGAGGCAGGAGTGCTGTGAGAGCCAGCGTTGCGCCTGCTCTATGTTTGTGGCTGTGTTCCACCGGGGGGCAAAGTAATAGCTCTAACAGCGTAAGATCGGCCCATTCTCAGACGCGTATTGATCTGCAAACTACCTGTTGTGACAACAAGGCTTATCCTTGTCACATCTACTTACCACTGGCAAACACACAAACACAGACACCTGGCAAGCCCTATCTATGGACAGCATTTTTTATAATATATTTTTCAAAAGCGTGCAGGAGTATTACACTACTCAGCTGACTCCTGCACTCGGCTGCCTCATGTAGCTGTTTAGTGGCCATTTTGATCCAGTTACATTAGTCGTTAAAGGTCTAAAGAACCATGATCTTCATTAACCTTGGCTTTCCAATGTATAGCTGAATGCGATGCACACTTCTAATCTGGGCTGCTAACGCACTTTAGTCACTGTATTATTGTCAGATATTGCTTTCTGCTCCCCCCGCCCCACACTAATTAAGCTTGGAGTACAACCTCAGGTTCTTCTATAAGCTATCATCATTTTAAATTTATTTTGATTGATTTGTGTCAGCTTTAAGTATGCTTTCTGGCAGATCGATAAATAAAGATCAATACTTTAATGTTTTCTTCAGAACCTTTATTAAAAAATAGATTGGCTATAAAGAGGGGCGAATTACTGGATGGCTCTGACTGCTTCCAATGCATGTCAGCTGGAATCTAATTGAACAACACTGAACCATTTGAGATTAGATGAGGGATGGGGGGAGAGCTGGACAGGGGCCGAGTGGGAATGTCCAAGAACGGCTTATCATTTACCTGGGCGATGGAGACAGGAAGGGAGACGGAAGATCAGTGCTGAGTGGGCAAAACTATATTTCTGCCGCTCGCTGAGCATTATTTATTTATTTAGGAGCCGACTTTATCGGGGGTCACTTATGCCGCTCGCAGTTTACCCTTTTAAAGGATGTTTGCTGAACATCTCAGGTCAGTCACCTTAAATGTCAGGAGATGGTAGTGCTCCTCCTGACTTGACCCCATGACCTTCTGGTGCTCCGGTCCACTGCCATCTCATTGCTGGTAGTAGTGGAGGTCTGGACATGTGTGACAGTACTTCTCTGAGATGTGGGGCTTGGCTGCTGTGCGCCAAGCCTTGGCTTGCCGCAGGTTCTTTGTGCTCGCCGCCGCTGGCGCCGGATGCTGTCGGTGCGCAGCGCGTTGGCTGCAGCGGAGGGCCCGGCCTGCAGCTGCGGGCTGATAGCCGGGACAGCTGTGCTCCCTGGCCCAGCCGGAGCCCATGGGGGGTGGCCAGGTTAACGCCACAGAGGCCGTTGCCCCACATCTTCCTCTAATAGCCCCAGTTTGACCCCGCCCCACTCTCCTCTGGTGATTAATGGCGCGGGATTGCCTGCGGCCAAGGAGGAGACCACCGCCAAGACTGCAGGGCTGTTGGAGCCTGTGCAGAGCCTCCTGCTGTCGCTGGAGCCGGCCACACCGAACTTTCTGCCAGCACACGCGCACATCCAGTGAGACTCGCTCACCACATCGATCTGACAGCCTGATTGAGTCTGTGGGCCCGACCCATTGATTAGGACGCTGAGGTTTAGCCATGCAAAGTGGCAGCTTCAGTGCATCAAACTCTCCCTCTTTGGTAGATGCTGTGCGTCATTCTTAGTGATATACAAAATGTGAGAGTGGATGTATACATGTATATTCAATTAAATTTATGTAGAGCCTTTCACAGTAGAGTTGCCGAAAGCCACTTGACAAGAGTATGTGTTAGTCTATTACTACATCATTTATACAGAATGATGCATAAAAGAGGGAAAAATGGAAAGAAAGAAAGAAAGAAAGAAAGAAAGAAAGAAAGAAAGAAAGAAAGAAAGAAAGAAAGCAAGAAAGCTAGATGACGATGGAGGAGATGAACCAAAAACTCCTGAGCTGGGAGACAAAAGCCTCTCGGGGTCCAAGGTCGACTGGCTCCTCAAACCCTCCCGGCATGATAATATTGCTTTGATAAAAGCAAGGTGCGAACTGTGCATCCATCTGTGAGCCAGTTCTCCGTGCAGGTGCATGTTAGCCAGCAGATCGCAGGCTGCAGCCACAATGTCACAGTTCTTAAGCCACGTATGTGTCAAACTTTTTGAATTACTGCTTGCTTGATATAACGTATGTGCAGCTATATTTATATGCACATGAGGCGGCGAGCATGCGCCAGTGTGCGCCCTGTGCTGCTGACTTATCCTGCGAGCGCATTTGTTTTCCTCAACCTTTGTTGTGCCGTGTCCTGAGCGGCTCCCCAGCGAGAACACCTGCAGTCCCAGGTGGGGACAGGTGGCCGCCTCTGACAGCCTGGGCATGCTGACCCCACACTGCTACCGCGGCAACAGCGGGGGCAGTCCCTCTCTGCCTTGACATTAGCTGGCTCTGCTGTCCGCTTTGCTGCGTCGTCAAGAAAGAACTCGGGCTGCCTGGAGTCCTGCTTTAGGAAGCACCACCAAACATTCGTACGCATCTCACGCCGACCACTGCAAAACTTATTCATGATGTAATGCTTAATAAAATACTGCATTTACCCCAGAAATAAAAAGCAATTTTTGCGTTAATCAAAGTTTTGGATGGACTGTGCTCCTTTCAAATCGTGTGTTTTTGTCAGACGTGCCAGTGGGCGAATCGATAGCAGCATCAAACAGGCCATTGGCTGGTTTGATCACGCTCTAGCAGCAAAAGCCCGTACTGGCCCGTGTTTCAGGATGTTCCCAGGCGCCTAAGCCCTCTGCTGCGTTGACACGGATCAGACGCCTTTCGTTCAGCCCTGCTTAGGATTCCAGCCTGCACCAACCCTGCTCGTTTGTGCGAAGGAACCATTCCAGTTGAGAAAAGTGGTCGTCCCCAGTCAGGACGACCTGCGGCGATTGACTGCGAGGCTGCTTTTTAATGCAGGGGTGTTTTACAGGCGGTCTGTTTGCTGTGAGGGTTTTCGCTGCGAAGCTGTCTCAAGCGAGGCCGCTGCGAGGAGCCTAAATGTGAAATCCACAGACTGTTTAGCTTTAGCTGCTTGACTGTGAGCTCGTTTACTGTGAGGGTGTCTGCGGTCACACTCCGTGAAGCTCCTGCAGGCTGCAGGGCTCCGCTTCGGGGCCGGAACGGACCTGCCCGTTTTCAGGCGTCTCTGCCTGCAGCGAGCAGAGAGCAGTTTGGCTGAGCTTGTTGCAGAGGTTTCGTCTCATATTTCCTGAACAGGTTAAGCTGGCGAGGACGCTCAGAGGCACGACCTATGGGCTGTAGTGCATTTTGTTGTAATGGTGTCCCAGTTGCCTTGTCAGAAATCAGTTTGAGTTCAGAGCCGGTTTGCACGAGGAGGTCAAGGCTCCAGCAGCCTAAATATTTTATCTTCAGTACTCGTCTGGGGCTTTTAAAGGAGAAAGCCGGCCTGTTTTCGCATTTCCCTGCCACTCCGGCATGATTGGCTCGGCCTCTTAGCCAGTCCAGGTCAGGGCCGGGTTAAAATCAATTACAATCAATTATTAAGAGTCTTGTGTAGCTCTCCAAAGTTATAAAGGGAGCTAGTTGGTAAAGTCTACACTGTTGTGAGTGCATTTTTATTTATTCAATTGTCTTTTTTTACTTGGGACAGCAAACACTCAGGACCCACTGTGACCTCTCAAAAGTATTTATTATTACTTTTTCGTTTCATGCAGGATGTGTTTGAAAAGTCAGTGCATACGTTTGTCTTATTTCTGAGGGATCTTTCGAACGCTGCGGAGTCTTTGGGAAGCGAGGCCATCAGGATAGTGGTTTCGCTTGCTGGCCTTGCTGGCCTTACTGGCACAGCAACACACGCCTCAGACTCATCTCTCGTTGTTCATTTTCTTAACGGAGAGAGCGGTGTGCAGCGTGGCGCACAGCAACAGCACCCCGGCGGCTACATTACATCCTACAAAGCATACTCAACCCATTCGAGTGTCCATCCATCCATCCTGTTACTGCTTATCAAGCACTGGGTGGCGAGGGGGGCCTGGAGCCCATCCCAGGCAGGCAGGGAAGTGCTTTTGATGGGACACCAGCAGATTGTTGTGTCTCACAATGCTTTGCCTCACGCCTTTGCAGCAGATTCACCGTGCGCTGTCTGGCTTGGATACCAGAAGCAAGGGGCCTATAGGGCTGGGCTACATGCTTGATTTGAAGCTGATTTCGGCTGCTCGCTCCTTTCTGGGCATTTGGAGGCTGCCAGGACATTTGTTAAAATTTTTATTTGCTTTCTCAGTTTTGATAGAAGCGCAGATTGGATTTTCCCGGAGCCCAGAGAAGGCAGCTGCTTCCACGAACCGGGCCGCGACTCGCTCTTGGCGCCTGTTCACTCGGTGAGCGCTGCAGCCGCCGCGGCCCTTTGATGCTGCTCTTTGATTGGCTTATCGGGTTCACAGCCCACGGCCGTGCTGGCCTTTAGTTAAAAGGGAAGGCGGGTCGGCCAATCGATCGAGGGGCCCGGCGGACGGCCTGGAAGAGGACGTGCTCAGCTGGTCAGTCAGTGGCCACGCCTCCCCATCAGTGGCTCTTCCATTGGCCCTCGATGGTGGGGGTGGGGCTTGGCTGCTTAGCCCAGCTGCGCCCAGCTCATCTCTGTAACTGCTTACTGAGGCAGGTGAGGCCTTCACCTCTCCATTCAGCAGAGATTCAATAGTGGAGTCACTCTCAGTATACCACACATGAGCATAGCCAGGAGGGTCCTGGGCTGAGTCTTACTGGATGAAGGTTGTTGCCGGATTGTTAATTTCAATTTGATTGGCAGTGCCGGTTTCTAATTTGTTACAACCGGAAAGGCTAATGTTCCAATTTGTCACGATTGGTGTTCAGGCTGCATGCTAATCAGCCGTGCTAGCCTTCTTTATGCGTGGGCTGCTGCGCTCGTGCCCGGTGCTGGGTTCCCACGTGCTGACGAGCGGGCTTTTAGCCTACCGCGTACCCGCTGACTGTTATTGATGAATACTCATCCGGAGAGGGAAGACACAGTGGACAAGAACCATTTTACAGTCCAAAAAAAAAAATCAGACGAGGGGCTCGGAGAACGCAGCTTTAATTAAGCCCAAGTGGAGTGGCTGCCTGTCCCTGGTTAGCGGCCGGGCGGGCGGCTGACAGGGCCAGGTCCGGGCGGCGGCGCCAGTTTCTACAGATCGCTAATGAAGAGCTCTGCCGCCATCCATCCATCGCAGAGAGCGCCGTCCAGGGGATTACCCCCAACCCCCCGCTTGTGCTGCAGAACGCCGAATTAATCCGAAATCTCAGCGATTAAACGAATCCCCAGAGCTCGCTTAATTAACCTAATAAAAGTACTAATAGAACCATTTCCAAAGGTAAATTTAATTTACTTGTCAGGATTGTACATAAATAGGAGTAAGGACCGTGGGCACTTAGCCGTCCCTGTTAGCATGCAGGCTCGGAAGGAATAAATAACGGCCATTTACATGTTCACTCAATTCCGCCGCCTGTCCCTAGCTCTGGTCAAGTCATTATGGAGAGAGAGATGGGGGGAGAGGGGAGAGCTAGAGAGCGGAGATGGAGAGAGAGAGACAGGGACAGGAGAAGGAGAGAGAGAGAGAGAGAGTGAGAGAAGAGAGAGAGGGAGAGTTAGAGAGGGGAAATGGGGAGAGAGACAGGGACAGAAGAGGGAAAGAGACAGGGACAGGAGAGAGAGGGGGGACAGGAGAGGGAGAGGGAGAGAGAGGCGATGGAGAGAGAGACAGGGACAGGAAAGGGAGAGAGAGAGAGTGGAGAGAGACAGTGAGAGAAGAGAGAGGGAGAGCTACAGAGGGGAGATGGAGAGAGACAGGGACAGAAGAGGGAAAGAGAGACAGGAACAGGAGAGAGAGAGAGGGACAGGAGAGGGAGAGAGGGGTGATGGAGAGAGAGAGAGACAGGGACAGAAAAGGGAGAGAGAGAGACTGGAGAGAGACAGTGAGAGAAGAGAGAGCGAGTGAGAGCTAGAGAGAGGAGAGAGAGAGACAGGGACAGAAGAGAGAGGGAGAGCTACAGAGGGGAGATGGAGAGAGACAGGGACAGAAGAGGGAAAGAGAGACAGGGACAGGAGAGAGAGAGAGGGACAGGAGAGGGAGAGAGGGGCGATGGAGAGAGAGAGAGAGAGACAGGGACAGAAAAGAGGGAGAGCTACAGAGGGGAGATGGAGAGAGAGAGACATGGACGGGAGAAGGAGAGATGTAACCTGACCAGAGATTAGTGCTACGTCTGAGAGAAGGGAGACATTCACGTTTCAAAGCACGTCCTCCCCCGTGTTCTCGACCCGCTAATAGGGGAAATAATGTTTAAACGAATTAGGTTTGATTAAGAAGATTGCTACCCTTTTTATTTTAATAGGGGTTTAAACAAATGTAGTTGGCATGGAATAACCATAAAAACTTACTGACAGGAACTTTTCCCTATCGTTTACAGCAGTGTTCTACAAGAGCCGTTAGACTCCTCTCATTACTGCCCCCCCAATGACTGTGTAATGACCCGCAATCATTTGTAAGTGAATAACTATTAAAAGCATTTCCAGCGCAGAGGATGCTTTTAAAGTCAAATTAAAGCACGTGGGAGGCAGGTCTCTACTCTGCTTATTATGGATATATAAGACGGATAAAAATCTCATCATTTTTTACAGCCGAGGATACGCTGTTATCAGAGGATCGGGCCGTGGTGAATAACAATCACGGCATTTGTGCTCTGGCGATTCGCCTGGGGCCGAGGAGGGGGGGGGGGGGTACTTGCTGACGGAGAGATGGGAGCTGGCAGCGGGGGTCCATGCACGAGGCCTGCCCTCGCTCCCTGCTGGCTCACTGCATTCACGTCATGATAATCATACAACATGTTACATGTATGTTTAACCAGAGGAGTGGATTGATATGCCTTCAGTAAGTGACCCTGTAATGGGTAAATTAGCAGAAGATGTGTGGATGGATACATATGACCATTTATATGTAATGTATGTGTGTGTGTGTGTGTGTGTGTGTGTGTGTGTGTGTGTGTGTGTGTGTGTATGCACATATATATATATATATATACAGGAGTGTAGCTAGAAATTCTGGCCCCCCTGGCACACGGTCAGCCTTTGGGTTTTGCTGAGCAGGGGGCCCGTAAAAATTGCCAGGCTCCCTGAATCTGTCAGGGTGTCCATGCCCCCCAGCGCCCCTGTATATATACATGGTGACGTCATGTCACCAAGGATTCCCACCCCCAGCTTTGTGTGCGGCGTTTACATGCCCATTCTCTGCTTGTGCAGATTTCCTACAAACATGCTGTTGAGTGGATCAATGTCTCTGAATTGGTCCCAGTATATGAGTGTTAATGCCCTGTGATGAACTCCCCATTCAGGCTTGTCCCCTGTCTCGTTCCCTATCTCATCCCTTGTCTTGGCCTGGGTAGGTGCTGGGTTTACTACATGAGATGGAAGATGGATGGATGGATGGATGGATGGATGGATATTTGTTTGACAGTGACATTTCTATGCTTCAGAACACGTGAGAACTATGACTTTCCTTCCTTAAATCTCCTACCATGGTAAAGAAATTAACTCAGCGATTAAATTGTAATTCTGCAACTGTTTACTAGAGTATGGTTGTAATATAATTTAAAAATAGACGTGCCTTCTCCCAGAAATTAATAAATGCAATTTATAAGGAATGTTAACTAACAATTTAATGCTTTGTGGGCAGCAGCCAAACTGATTAAATAATAATTAGAGCAACTTGCCAGTGAAAGGGGTTTGACACCAGCATGTGAAGTAAGCTCATCTAATCCCCTGCTATGGGTGTAGCACACGAGGAAGCCATGAGAGGCGCATGGGCTTGAATATGTCGTTTTGCCTGCCCACGTGTTCACCGGCGGTCAGCAAAAGGCTGGTGGGGAGTGGGACTGGGATGGGTCATCGCCATGCACTGCTACTGTAGCTGTTACCACCCGCCTTTGCCCCCTGCACAGTCCACATTTTTAAATGCCATTTTATGGAATTTAAAACACTCTTCACATTCAGCCTCAGTGCGGCCTGATCAATATTTTTTTATTAGCAACAGTTTAACCAAGCGAAGGAAGGTCATGTTACCAATTATCTGTTTGATACGCACATGCGGACAGACTACTGAGCACCCGTAACTCTGCTGCGGTCACGCACCTGGGGGGGGGGGGGGGGGGTCAGGGAGGGGGAGGCAAATTTCACAGCCACAGGCCACAGGCCAGTTACAGCGACACAATGTGGACACTCTGTTAGCAATACTATACTGTAACCCAGCGCGGAACTTGACGATGACGAGTTCTGTCGGTGCTCTGGAAATAGACATCAGTGCTTTACATCTCTGCATTATGTCGAGGGACTGCTTTATCATTGGCCTTTTTTTTTTTGAGTGTTATGTCCTTTCAGACTCACTTCGGTGCTGTCGGGTCACTTTAAGGGGAGGCTAGATGTAGTTGACACAGGATTAACAGTTTCCGTTTAAAATTTCTGTATGAGTCAGCCCTATTTATTTATTTTTTTACCTGGGAATCTGATTGGGTTCTTCTGCAGATGCTTACTGGGTGAAACATCAGCATGTGTACCTGCTTTTAGAATGCAGCACCCAGACTAATGCTGGAAGAGTAAGCAGCTGTGCTGTGCTATTACGGTTACAACTGAGCACAACGGAGGGAGGGACATGCCAGTGACGATTCCTCAAGGTGATCGCTAGAGTTCGGTTTCCCGCTCATTATTGATGATGTCATTTACATCCAATACTGTTACATCATAGCCAAAGCGTGACATCATCCACCATGGCCACACTGTTCCGTTTTGACATCATGCAGCCTTAAACCTTGGGTGTTTCTCAGTATGAGTATTTGACTGTACTTGTGTTCTTGTGTACCCATCGTACATCATCTTCCACTGCCGAAGACCAGTTCCAATACTGAAGAACAGAAGTACAGAGGACAGTAAACATCCCCGGATGTCCTTCTTGCCCCGCCCTAAATATCAAGGATACATCAATCGCATCCTTGCCAAACGAGATCCCATGACTCATTGCGCCCCAGGTTTGTTCTTGGAAGCCGAGTAAGCAAGACCGCTCTTGCCAAGACCCACAAATACCATCTTTGCGCTCTTGGTATTGAGAAACACCCCTTCTCTCCTCCTAAGAACATGACATCATCCACTGCAGCCAGTGTTTTCTGGTTAAACATCATGCAGCTTGGTGGCACTGTGGCTTAGTGGTTAGCGCTGTTGCCTCGCACCTTCAGAGTTGAAGGTGTGAATCCCACCTTCAGTGTGTGTTTGCATGTTCTTCCTGTGTCATGCAGGTTTCTGCCGGGTATTCTGTTTGTTTTTTTCCCCCTGAGCTTGAAGGCAGACATGTTATTTGATGGCTCTTGGTTTCCGTAACATTTGAGTGTGAATGTATCCCAGTATTGTGCCCTGTGCACAGCCCCAAGACCCCCTGTGTCCCTGACCAGATAAGCATTTAAAAGATGGATGGACAGCATACAGCCGTATACTCTCCTACTAGCATCAAGTCATCATCCAGAATATACTGCCCTCTCTCTTAGTCTTTGAAGTTGCTTTTTTTAGTCTTTTTTCTCTTAAAGATGTTTCAGCAGAACTGACAAGTTGGATGGACTGATAGGTCCCTAATGATTTCTTCGGACAGGCCTAGTGTTGTGTCTCAATTCTATTCAAGTGTGTAAATCTTCTCTTTCCCCCCCTTTTTTCATGGCAGTGCTTACAGATTCACACTGGGACTCTGGGAGTGTGTGACATGAATGTTTCTGCAAGGCACTCTGATGGAGCGCGGATCTGCTTGTAAGGAATCTGTCTTCTGTCCATTCGCCTCATTTGGCCACATGGGCGCAAGTTTATGCTAATGACCCTTTGGGCAGTTGCTAAATGATTCTGAACGGATGTAGCATGTATTAGCACTGATGTTTATGTGCTTTCTGTTGTTATTATATTAGATTATATTATGTTACAGAGGATATTCCGTTTTTAGACAATGGGAAAAAGGAGAGTAAAAACAACGGTGTAGAGTAGAATGTGGAAATTGGAACCAAACACTTGTGCTCAGTAAATTTGCTTAGAAATGTATGTAAATGTGCCACATCAAAAGAATGCCAATGTGTTTTGCAATAAAAAAAAATCGTCTTTATAGTCATTGTTACTTCGGAAAACAACTTAAGTTTGTCACTGTAGATGTAGATGTTGGTGCTTGTGTTGTGTTGTGGTGCATGTGCAGATGGGGGGGGGCAGTGTGAAAGACAGAAGCCTTGTTCTCTCTCTCCGCTGTGAATATACATAACGCTGACCCCTCACTCACACCGCCAGTGTCATGCTGTGAATTCTATCTAGCCAAAAAAAAACAACTGGAAATTGTTATGCAAATGATTATGTGGCAAGAATGCTTGTGCTCAAGAAAACTGGCGTATTTATGCGGATGTGCGCTTTTGTGTGTGTCTGAGCCCTTGTACAGCTGCGTGTGGTGTGGCGGGTGCGTGTGTGTGTGTGTGTGTGTGTGTGTGTGTGTGTCTGCACTAGATTTAAAGAGATGCTCTGTTTGTTCAGTACATCACAAATGCAGCATGAATTGCTGGAGATGGTGGCATTTTGGGGGTGTCCTGTGTAGTTGTCGGTATCGTTTGTTTTGTTGTTTATTGAACTTCCAGAAATCGATACGGAAGGTCATTCAGTGGCCCTTGCACAAGAGGTACTACTGAAGTATGTTGTGGGGGGTAGCTTGTAAAAGTTTATCCCACCAGTGCAAGATCTAGGAAGAGCAAATAATGGGAGCAACTGCACTGACACGCGTGACGCAGTCTGGAAAATTCAACGCCCATTTTCAGCATGCGTACTTATCGCTCTATGATAATTGATATTAAGTAATAAGTATAATTAAGCATGATAGTATAATTTTGACATTGTGATAATAATAAATAATTTCAAGTCATTTCCAAAACCGTTGCCATTCACAGCAAGTCATGTGTCAAATGGTGAGGCCCAGCACGCGTTTCTGATTTTGGTGAGGCCGAGGAGGCGTGGCCAGAGAGTAATTACACCACATGACTGGCTGATGTGGGGCGTGACGAATCTACACCCTCCTGGAGAGCAGGGAGAGTGTTCCTCTTTACCAGTGCTCCCTCACTGTGATTCTTAAAAAGCTTGTTAATAACTTTCAAGGACTAGGTATGACTCAGAAAAAGGGTTGCTTATGTAGTTCTGGTCTTTTGTCCCATTTCTCTTCCATTTCTTTTATCTTTTTATTTAGTGCCCCTTGCAGAAGAAACAGAAACAGATGCTTTGATATCTTACAATTTGGCCGATCGAAGCATAAAATGCGCAGAGTGGTCATTTTCATTTTTTTTGCAAGAATGGTTCTTTGCGGCCATAAGCATCACTTTCAGGGAAAGTTTGAAGTCAGTAGAACTACTGACTGAGGAGTTTATTTGAACACTTGCGCAAAACCCGATGTCTGAGCGGATGCCCCCTATGGCCTTTTCAGAACCCCAGTCCCATTTTATTTCCCTGTCCATCTCCTTTTATTCTGACTTTCTCTTCTTTTTTCCCATCATTTTGTTAAACCCACTCTAATCTTTTCATCCTATTCCATTGTAAACAATAAGCAGCTCTTACACATATATATATACAGATACGGGTAAGATGTATAAGAGTATGTAACATGAAAACTTTGGGGTATATGGTGGAATATTAATTGGTATTGAACATTTATGTATCATTATTATGTTATTTAAAAACTCACTGTACTGTAAGTGGTGATTTAATGGGCAAAGCTGGGGTTGTTTAAGCTCGATAATCCACCTGTAAGTCGTAATTTAATTGTCAGTGCAGTTCACTGTTGGAGTATCAATCCAGCGCTGTTTGACCAGGCAGGGCCCGTCAGACAGCGACTGCCCTAACCCCCCCCCCCCCCCCCCCCCAAGCGAGATCCTGCCCCGGTCTGTTACGAGTTATGTGCCCCCTGTCCTCCACCACTGTCAGCTGCTCCAGCCTCCTGTCACCACCGTCTCCCACACCTGAAGCCTGACACCCACAATGCCCATTTGCTTCAGACGCTCTGCTTGTTTGCTCTATGACCATCCGTCCGTCCATTCACCCCGTCTGTCTATCCATCTGTCCATCCATCCATCTGTCCATCCGTCCGACTGTCTGTCCATCCATCTTCTAACTGCGTATCCATTGCTGTATTGTGACGATCCCTATGTATAGTAATAATAAAATTTGCTGTATTATGTAACGGCATTATTGGAGGTAGCATTTAGTGGAATTATTATTATCATTGTCGTTGTCATTATTATTAGTAGCAGAAGCCGTGTTATTGTGATTGTAGTTGCCGTTAGCGATGATCTGTCTCTGCGGCACTGCCTCATTCCGTTTGGTAATGACGATTCACGGTTGAAAGGGGCCGTAATTCAGTGTGAATGGCTCTAAATCAGAGGTGATGATTCCCCTCGCCATCCTCCTCTGCCCCCAGCGCGAAGTATCCCGCCCTGGTCACCAGGCTGTAGGCACGCCCCCTCCCATTCCGATCGGAATATCAAAAGCACGCTGTGTTGTTTTAATTTTTTTGCAGGAATGGTTCTTTGCGGCTGTACAGATCTCAGGTTGGGGCAGAACTAAAAAAAAATTTAATAAAAGGGCTCCATAATGATAATTGATAATTGTATTAATAATTACCCTCAGCCTCAGCTGAGACATTGTGTTTTAGTTAAGTATTTTAAAGAGGCGGCTTTCTCCTCGGGATGAAATGAAGTCGACCCCATGCGGCTCGCCTTATCCTTGCTCCGGGGCCCGGAGCAGCAGTCACGGCCCGGCTCTGGCCCTCGGCGCGGCAGCTGCCCGGGGAACAGCAGGGAGAGCCGGGAAGAACGGCGATAGCTATGAACCCACATCCCGAGCTTAACACAGAGGGGACAATAACAATTACAGTCAAACCTCACAAGGGAGCAGTTTAAAGCAGCTAATTCAATACTGTACTTGACAATGGTAGTGGGGAGAATGCCTGTTGTAGTAAGCTTTTAGAATGCTCAGTCGTAGCCTTGCTTGCACACTTAATGAAGATATTTGGAGTAATCATACCTTGAATTGCTGTACGAGAGTGAATAAACACTGATATTCTCACAGGAACTAGATAAACCAATCTGTTCTGAATTTACTGTGCTCAAGTCGCAGTCTGCTATTCCAGCACGCACAGCATGGACCGTGAAGGTCTTTTCTCCGTAAGAGCTTGTGTTTTTCACTTTCTATGCAGTGTCCTTTAATGACAGATCTTTGTTGTGTGGTTAAGAAATGGGACTTGCCAAAGAATAAACTCACAAATAAAATTCAGTGCGGTGGGGGGGGGGGGGGGGGGGGGGGGGGGTACCTGCTGTCGTCAGTAGATCATTTTGTAAAATGTCCAGCTGTGTGAACTGATGTAAATAGAGGTCCTGGCTATTTAAGCTACTGTGAAGAAATCAGCCTGATAGAAATATGTAGCAAGTGTATAGCAAATTATTAGAAATTTTACTGCAGAAATTATCCAGTAACACATTACATGCAATGGAACTTCTGTCTTTATGAAGTTCTGACAAGGCCGGCGATGTTTTTAATTGGCAGTCAGTAGGTTCCAGCAACAGGGGTCAAGAGTAATTTACTAAAATGCTAAGTCTTTTCATCCATTTATTTATCTGCTTTTTCTGTATTGAAATTCCTAGCCAGGCTGGATTATAGGGGATGATGATGGCTTAATCCCTTGTTAATTAACACTGTGTTTCCAGCAGCTGAGGAGAGATATAGGATTAGGGCTTAAGGCCTGGCTTCGCAGCGGCCAGTCGGAGGAGGGAGACACCGGGAGTGAGGTCTGAGTGTCCATCCTGCCCACATGCAACCAGTACACATGGAAGGAGGGCAGCCACTCAGCAGAGGACTGTGCTCACCACTTAGGGGCTGCACTTTTTTATCTGCTCTAGCAGATGCCAAGTTACAGCCCTGCACTGCCTGAGGACTTTCCGGTCTTTTCTGCACACGGGGCCCTCATCCCCAGAGGTCGCTTTAGCGTAGAAAGAGCGGGACTTATCATTTATGAGTCACTGGTAAGCTGCTTAGATCTGCAAGTGATTGACTTGGCCAGACAAAACAGGCATTTATTGGCACATGCTCACTATTTTTTTTTTTTGTTGAATGCGACTCAGACGTTTCTATTTTAAATCACGCGGTGTTGTCAGTGCAGGTTTAAGCGGACAGCGTCACTGACGAGGCCGTGTTTATGAGGCGCGGCTCTGAGTGCCCGACGGGCTTCCTCTTGCTTGCGGCTCCCACTTAGCAGAGCGAGAAACGTGGCAGCCGCCCGAGGTGGGAGAGGTGTTTTTTTCTCTTTTTTTCTTCTGCAGTTCTGGCAGAAGGAGAAGAGGCAGTGGGCTCAGATGAGGGGCTGGGGGTTTGTGGGTGGTGGTGTCACTGCCAATCGGCCAGCAGTGCTGGCCCCTCTAGGGTGCCAGCGACCCATCATGGACGGAGGACCACAGTGGAACGTTTTGCCTCCTTGAAAAAGCGGTGGGCTCAGGCCAGGAAGTAGCCATGGTTTTATTTTTAATACCAGCCATGTGAATCGGTTTTCTGCCACATGATTCTGTCCCTGTTTATTGCTCTTGCCAGTGGGGAGTGAGTGTCTCCAGCTGACCACTGTCCATTGCGGGGGCTGTGGTGAATCCCTCCCCCTTGCGTGTGCGGCGGAGCGGTCACTCGCGGGCCACTCCTGACAGCTGATTATAGCTTCTGCTGGTTCGGCTTAAGGAAGGGAGGGAGGGGGGAACCTGATGAAGGGGAGTTAAGTGTGTTATGGGCACTGTTATCATGCACATATCATTTGTCAGGCCTACACCTGAGGGAAGAGGCAGCTTATTTGCCCAGATAACGACCACGGTGTATTGCACTGTTCCGCTAATAAGAGGAAAACTGCTTTTCAGCGTCTTGTTGAGATTTAAAGCGGGAAAAATATATAAATATACGGAATAATAAAGGAAAAAGCTTCTAATGGCATGGCAAGCGATCATTATTTCAGAAATGAGCTGAGCAAGGTCGGGGGGGGGGGGGGGGTGGGGGTGGCGGCAGGCACATCAGCTGAGCGTGGCCGACGTGGGCGGCTCGTCGCCACGGCACCCGCCGGGTGGGAACAGACTGCAGCTCTGAGATGGAGAGAGGAGTAGAGGAGAAGGAGAGGGAGGCAGCAGCACGGAGAGGACTCTGGCGGGGCCGAGAGCGGGGCACACTCCCCTCCGCTCCGCGCCGCAATTAGTGGCTAAACCGAGGCAGGACGGCCGTCCCTTTCAAACCCGCGGCGTGTCGACAGACGACAAACAAATAATGGTTACTGTGACAGTGACGGGACACCTATGGCCCTCGCCGAGCCCGGGGAAGAAAGAGCAGTCACTCACATGTCGCTTCCTGTGCTGACAAAAGAAATCTTCATTAAAAGCGTTTCAGCGCCGGGCTGCTTTCTAGCGGGACATCAGCAGCCGCCCAGCCCGCCGCCGGCCGCCCAGAGACACACAAACAGTGTGTAATTAACCCAGCCCCCACTGCTCTGCATGCCACCCCTCATCTCAGCCTTACACCGGCTGTATGGTGGGATACATGGATGATGCTCTCGTGTATCACTCTGCTGCTCCATTGTATATACACACACATACACACACTCACACACCTACGGTTACCCACTTTACCGTCGAGCACATTTAGCCATACACACACACACACACACACACACACACACACACACACACACAGGGGTGGTGGCTCTTCACATATGAACCTGATCCAGCTCTATATATTTCCCACGTTCTCCTCTCTGCTCCTGCCTTCTCAGCCTCCTTCTCCCCTTTTCTCCTTGCGTGTTTCATACCTCATATGTAGTTTCTCAAGTGATGCTCAATGCCAGGGGATCCCAATGTAGGGAATACACCAGTGGTGAATAATTAGAAGATTCTCAGAATATGTATTAAAAAAAGTAAGATAAAAAAATCTGTTTGGACTCTATCTGCAATTGGTCAATTGAAATGAATCTACCTAGGGAGACTGACCCCACACCCCCCCGGTCAGCAAAACATGGGTTGCTGGTCCCTGATACTTCATGGGCTGAAAGGTTTTGTGGCTATGCTATAAGCTACTTCATGTGCGCTAAGCTGCATGGCTACACAGTCAGGGAGCAGCGGCCGGGGGTCAGTGGCGCAGGGGGGCAGGCTGTGTTAGTCATGTTCCTCACTTAATTCACTGTGCCTTTGATCAGCCTGATTTCATCACCGACCCCCACTTATTGGCAGCTGTCTGCTCTCATTGGAGAGGGGAAATACAGTCATCTTTTCATCACACGCTCATGTTCCTCCCGCGAATTACGTCTGACGTTATATGGGGCAGCCAGCCCCGCTCAGCGAAAGAGCAGATATATTATTGTATCGGGTTTCACATCTGTAAAGCGTCGAGTCCGGACTGCAGAGGAGAGGAGATACTGGCACTCGAGCTGGAGCACAAACAGAATGATCTGTCATTGGAAGCAAACCCAAAACAGATGCTGGGACTGTGATCTGAAATTCTGCGTAATTAGCTATTTTAAAAAATATATATTTGAACTGAAATGACACTTAAGAGGTCAGGGGTTTGTATTTTTTTTTGGGGGGGGAAGGGGGGGTGCAGCAGGAACAGCGCTGTGTGGATGCTCCTGAAGGCGGCCAGGGGGCGAGCCCCTCTGCTCAGCTTCCATTAGCTACTCATTGCTAACGGTTTTATGCCAGTCCTTTTACCGCGGTCAGCACAGCGACCGCTCCCTCTTGAATCTACAGCCGGCGCGTTCACAGTCTCTTGGCAAACCGGCGTTCGCAGTGCCATTTTTCCTGGCCGGCCTCATCCAGTACGTGAGCAATAAGACCAAGCCGGAATTTTCTCACCACCGTTGCTTTGCTTTCAGATAGCTCAACAGCCCTCTTCACTTAGGACCCCGACACCCAGGAGCGAGTTCCTCTCTGGAAGCCCCGCACCCTTTTCCGCCGCACTGCAGCTGGCGGCATGACTGCCTGGCATTCTTCCCGGACCCCCTTGGAATCATCTCTGGATCAGGCCCGAAAAGGAGATTGAAGGACGTGGATTCCTCTTGGAATCTGAATTTCTGGGAATGCCGTCCAAAGTGCTTCACGACCACCCTGGAAAGGGGGTAAAAGTGCTGGGATTTGTTTCAGGATCAGGCTGCCCGGGACAGGGGGGTAGGGTGCTCTTGTATTCCCACTGTCCTTCGGGTCCTTCGTGGACGTCGAAATGGCTACCCAGTTTGTGAAACCCCAAGAGATCCAATAGCTCTCCTAGTCATCACAATGCGCAGGCTATTAGATACTGATTATTCCACATTCATTCATATGCGTTCATCCATCTATCTATGTTCTGTAACCGCTTATCCTGTTCAGGATTGTGGGGGTGTAGAGCCTATCCCAGGGACTACGGGCACAAGGCAAGGAAGAACCCAGGAAGTGGTGCCAACACATTGCAGGGCACCCTAACGTACGATCCACTCACACATGCACACCTATGGGCAGTTTGGTTCAAACGCTTTTATTTAATACAAAGTGCTATATAAGAAAACGCTAAAAATGAATTTAGTGCCTTTATTTCCATTTGACTTTAAAATTAGCTGGTCCCACAGAGAGCTTTGAGCAGTCTCATTGCTTCCTTCTTCATCTTCCTCGTGTGTACACCTGGCACAGGTGCCTACCTAGGGTTCCCCTGCTGTTATTTGAGCACGCTGTGCCGTCAGCGCCAGAGATCAGGATGGCGGAGGGACCCAGCCAGGTCATCGTCAGCGGCAGCCTCTCCAATTAGCGCGCTCTTCAGCAGGACCAGGCCCCAGTGCCATTGTTCTGCCACGATCGAATTAGGCCGGCCGACAGGGGCCGGGCGCTGCCCCCTTGGTGGGCCCGCGGCGTCCTTACAGCACAATAGCAATCACAGGGAAGATGAGGAGGCGCCTGACATGCTCTTCAGGGAAATTTACATGTCCCTATTATTTATTTCACTCATTTTTTTCTGGGTCTCAGGCTGGGAATAATTAATAATTTTATTTTATTTAGCTATGATTGAAATGCAAGCAAAATTGTATACTATGAAGTAATTTGATAGAAAATGTATCATTTTATATTGTATAATGTATTTTATACAATAATATATAGTTAAAGGTATGTGATATATGGGCGCTATTAAAATAGTCCATTCATATAAGACTAGGGAATTGGCTAATTGTAGGTTAAATGCTTGGGCAGGGCTGTGTGGAGCCATACCTGTGCTGTAGGTGGCCAGGTAGTAAATTACGTGGTTGACCCCTCCCCCCCCCCCTCAAAATCTGCTTTAGACCCCCAGTTGGCAAAATCTATGGAAGGGGATGTCCCCCTCCTCCCTTTGTTATGGATAGGGTTGCTGCCCCCCTGCCTTTTCTCCTTCCTGTGTTCACCGCCATTGCTGGACGCCCCAGTTCACTGTAGGTCAGGATGAATCAGCTCTGTGACCCAACGAGGGGAGAGATGGAAGGCCGGAGTCAGGGTGCCTTGCAAGTCTTTGCGGTGGTGCCCAATGGGCAGGTCCCCCTCAGCATAGCCCCCCCCCAGTAGAGCTGCGCATGCCCTGGTACCCCTCCCCCTCCCCAGAGCTGCATTTGTCTGATTTATCAAGATAAGGCCTGAGAGCTGATGTAGGCTGTTGTTAGTGCACCATGGGGTACACACCACTGCCTGCACGCTGCCACTGAGGGACGCATAAATCAGGTGTTCGGGGAGAAAAAGGCAAATTAGATATGCAGCATAGCAATTTTTACTGTCCCAGCCGCAGAAATTGAAATAGGCGAGATTAATGCATCATATCTTATACACTGTTGAACTGAATCAACTCTAATATGCTGAGCAGATTAGCAGAACAGGAATTTATCTAGTAGGTGCTCAAAGGTCCACAGTGATCCAAGGATCTGATTTGAACAGGCAGACAGGCATGCTCTCTCTATAATGGTGTGTGTCAGACAGACAGACACACACACTCCCTTTGTAAAGGTGTTTATCAGACAGACGGACATTCTCTCTGTGTAACGCTGGTTATCAGACAGACAGAAATTCTCCCTCTGTAACGGTGGTTATCAGACAGACAGAAATTCTCCCTCTGTAACGGTGGTTATGAGACAGACAGGCATTCTCCCTCAGTAACAGTGGTTATCAGATAGACAGACAGTCATGTTCCCTTTGTGAAGGTGTTTATCAGACAGACTGGTCTGTCTGTAAAGATGTTTATTAGACAGACAGACATGCACCTCTGTAAAAGTGCATTACTGACAGACAGTCAGACAGACATGTTCCCTCTGTAAAGGTGTTTATCAGACAGACAGACATGCTTCTTCTGTAAAGGTGTTTATCAGACAGGCAGACATGTTCCCTCTGTAAAGGTGCTTATCAGACAGACAGGCAGACAGACATTCCTCCTCTGTAACAGTGGTTGACAGACAGACATTCTCTCTCTGTAACGGTGGTTATCAGACAGAGAGGCAGACAGTCATGTTCTCTTTGTAAAGGTGTTTATCAGGCAGACGGACAGACAGACATGCTTCCTTTGTAAAGGTGTTTATTAGACAGATAGACAGACATGCTCCCTCTGTAAAGGTGTGTGTCAGAGAAACTCCACCCAGGCCGACGTTGCAACCCAGGATCCTTCTATGTTCTGCCTGAATCACAGCTCCACACTCCATCGCTGTCCAGCACCCGCCCCAGGGCCCTGACTGCACCTCAGCGTGAGATGATTGGCCGATCCCTGGCTCTGATTAACTCCTTGAGAATGAGAATGAGGCATAAATATCTCCGCACATCACGCAAAAAGCAGTTTCTTCGGGCAAAAGAGGATGGAAAAGACTGAGTTACATTCTGCTCTTGATGAAAATCGTCTTGCGCTAACCAGACTGATACTGTATAATGATTTTTGGATATCAGCTATGAAATGCTCATTGGTGTCACCTTTTATAAATTCTTAGTCTTATCACTTCTATTGTACTATAGTATTATAATCCATCTGAATATTGTCAGTAATTGCTTATCCGGCGCGTACCGTGGCATAGCGGTCCGTGGGGGGAAGACCGGCACTGTGAGCTGCAGACAGGACAGCGGGCAGCCGCCGAGCACAGATACATATACGCATAAGCCTTTTTATTTCTGAGTCACACATTCATGTGAACAGCATGGCACCAGGCTGTGGGCGGAAGCCCACATGCCAACTCAGCATCCAGAGAGCAGGGGCCAACTTCGAACCCTTAACTCCGTGCAACAACAGCGCCACCCACTGAGTCAGCGTGCCAGCATTGTCTCGTTATGGCAACCGTGTATATATATATTTCTTAAGATGGAAGAATTCCTGCCTTACGGCCGTCGGTAGGAAACAGATGTATGCCTGAAGCGAGGCTTCCTTCCAGTGTTTCATCGCGATGACGGACCACATCGCATAACCGTAATTCCTCACATGCGTTCATGACCAATACTGAACGTGTGGGCAGAAAATTCAAGAATGGAAGCAGCATCTTCCATAGCCTGTATCTTCAGTGGTAGTTGGCTGCAGTAAAGAATACTACGGAGGATTTTTTAAGCCTCTTCCAAAGCTGTTCCTTAAAGAAACACACGACGTGCCGCCAGATTGTCATGGTTTCCTGCTCCCGTAGGTAACATTAGATGGAGAGGGTGCTGTGGACACCTGGCAGCCACCACCACACACTTCCTGTAAATCCCACATGGCCCCCACCATCGGTAGCTGAACAGGAACTAATTGTCGCGATGCCTCCCTTACACACCCCCTGTGCTTCTGCCACTCGTCCCCAAGTGTTCGCGGGCTTATGTCATGAGAAAGTTTCCTGTAGGAGATCGTATGAAATCATCTGCGAGCAGCTGCTGGCCGGTTTCCTCGAGAAAAGGTCCCGGGTCAGACGCAGAGCAGAGATCCACCTGTCAGCCCCACGGTGGGTCCCGCTCCCAGCTGCGGCGTTGCTTAGCCCGGTACATTTTCCCCACGTTGCGTTTCTGTGCGTTTAAGACCCTTCATGCCGGCTGGCTTGTGAAAATGTCCTGTAGTAAATAAAATCTGACTGATTAAAGAGCAGCGGTAATTATCGGCATCACAATGATCTCGCATCACTGCCAGGCTTGTAATATTAATCATAATTTTTCTTTTTACATTATTTATCGCCGCCTTCTTTGTTCAGTGAATAATTAATGCGTATCGCTGATGAACAGAGCAGTAATAAAAACATCGTTGTCGTGGCCATATCATGACAAAATGAATAAGAAAACTGAAGGTTGCAGGATGTCTGGGCGTTATTGACTCGTGACGGTGTTTCCTCGGGCTGCCGTGCGTGATTCTCGCCTCGTATCTCCTGATCCCAGATGCCTGACCATCCCTACCCTGCCCCCCACTCCTCCCCCCCCCCCCCCCCCCCCCCACTAGGTCCCATGAGCTCCTCTGCATTAGGAAAACAGCGGGAAACAGTTGATTTTCATTTTCTGTTGCGAGGCATTACCGTGATGTCTTAACACTTGTAAATGAGAACTCCTCCTCCAATCTGTCACTTTAATGCACTATAGATTTTATTTCACCCACTGCAGTATCGCGTTCTCAATAATAATAATCAAGCGCCTCTGTTGTTTTCCTGCAGAAATTAAATCTCGCTGCTGAGTGCTCAACTAATATAGGCTGTTGCTGCAGGAAATAAAAAAATAAACATGATGAATCATAGGAGCGGGGACTTTTATTCAGACATGAGGGACAATTACAGGAGGAGCCGGAATCTCTCAGCCGCTCGTGGGTCCGACATCCCTGTAATAGGTGTGCCCGGGTCCCCACACGCACGTCGCCCAGGGCGACGGGCCATGCAGGCTCAGGCAGGATGCACCACGCTGACATCGCACAGATGTGTGCAGGATGGTGCGAGAAGTGCCGGCCCATGCCGTCGTGCGAAATAATAGTATGCTTTGCACGTCGGACACCCGGCATCTGTTGCGCAGGTCTGGTGATTCCGTTCCTCAGATCCGCTTGATGGAAATGGGAATTCCGCCGCCGCTTGAATCTAGTTTCCCTGCATCGTGCTCGGTTGCGCAGGAGATGATATGAGCGGCACTCCTGGATTAGCGAGCTAAACACATCCCCCCCATCCCGTGAGGGCTTCGCCTTCGGTTATATATTTAATCACGTCTGCCTCTGTGTTATATACGATGTTTGTGGTAACCACTTTAGTAGTATGAATGAAAGTGATGGTAAATACGCCTGGGCATTTCAGTGCTATCGCAGCACTGCGATTCAACACTTTTCTGAGCTGGCTGGAATGGAGAGTCACGTGTGGCGTATCCAGAGTCAATTCCTTGAATCGAAAAGGATCGTCATTATACCTGTATGTCACTTGCTTTAAATCCCTTCCTAAATTTAAAACCCCAACTTCCACTTGAAGTTCAATTGACCAGACTAAAGCCACCTTATTTTGGACATATTAGCAGAAGGCCCAGTGTATTGGGGAAGGCTGTAACACTGGTTATCAGACAGACAGAAATTCTCCCTCTGTAACGGTGGTGGTGGGGGGGGGGGGGGGGGGGTAGGGGGCAGTGAAAGAGGATGCTCAACAAGGCGATGGATGGACACAGCAATAAGCAATGAAGCTGGAGGAGCAGAAAGGGCCAGGTGACACCGAGAGTCTGCATCCACGTGACCAAAGTACCAAAGTGGAAGACAAATAAACATTAACGCAGTTTCATATGCGATGCCTAAGTGTCCATGTCGTGTGCCGAAGCTCAATTCAGGAGAAATAAGTCTAACTGTTTCATGTGAAAGGGGAGATGGGGGGGTGCTGTTGTTTTTACAGTTTTCTGCCTCCTGGGGGCCAGGCCCCTGCCGTACCGCGTACTTGCAGATCCAGCGCTTCGTCACGGCACTTACATCTCCCGGCAGCAGCCTGTCAGCCTGGCGGCCCGGCGCAGTTTCAGCTCCGAGCCCTCGCATCTCGGCCCCCTTGAAGCTGGGAGCCGCGGGGTGGCAGCGGCGGCGGTCGTGATGCATGTGGGCCATGAGCAGGGGCCCCCAGTGCGAGCACACTGCCACGTTCGACTGTCCGCCGCACACGCTAAAGCGCAGTGAAGAAAAATGACACGCGTGCATCCTGACAAATGGCGCCCCCTGCGTAAGAGCATCGGGAAAAGCCTCGAGTGCAGGGCGCCTGATGCCACGTGTCGGGGGAAAACTGCTCTCCTCACGGCGTGACGGCTGCGGGCTGGCTGGGGTCATGGGAGGAGCGGGCGGGAGGCCTAGCGGGATCTGAAGTGCAAACGCACCAGTAGCTTCCTGACTCGCTGGCAGGCCCTGGGCTCCCCTCTGGGAGAGAAGGCCGTCCACCCTGTCCAGGGAAGAGCCGAACGCCGGCATCATGGCCACCTCACACGTCACCGCTCTCCGGAGCGAGGCCGCCCACCATGCTCCTTTTTTAATAAACACCTTCATTAGCAGCACATGTTCTGGCTACTTCTGTGCTTAGGGTCGTCCCCAGGAGACTGACAGCTTACACGCCGTGTAGCGCTGCCGGCAGTAGGTGGTGTGATGGTTAAGGCTGAAGGTCTGAAAAGGGCTCGCTTTGGTACCTGTGGGAACAGCACTTAACACAGATTGTTTTAGTAAAAATATCCACCTGTAGTAATGGGTGAAAGGTACCATTTAAGCTTTAGTTATTAATATAACTTTCTTTGGGTAACAGCTGAATAATGAGTCACGAATGCTAATGAGTGCCAGAGGTCAGTTGTCCATGTGTCCCGCTGCCAGGAGGTCGCCCCGGTGATTTGTCGCGCCCTCTGATGCCCATGTTTGTTTACAGACCGGGGCACCCTGTTGCCTGGGTGACAGGCCTCATGCTCCAGACTCGCCGGGTCCGTGCTCAGGTAACACATTTGCTGATGGCTCTTTTTAAACAATGGTCCATCAGCCGGGACCCGCAAAGGGGCCGGCTTTCCAACTGCATGCCGGCAGCAAGGCAGTGATTTATTTTCCTCTTTGATGCTCTTTTGTTCTCTGACCCATTTGTGTCTGTGGCAGGGGGGGGCCGCAGTGTCACGGAGCAGCCGGGCTTCCCTCGGACCGGTCCGCTTCGTCTCCGTCGAGAGTGTGAGCAGCACCGTCCGAACAGAGATGGAAGCCGTGGTCGCAAAAGGTCGCTCCGCCGCATTCTGTGCTTTGAAAAGGCGGGATCTGTCATGGAGAGGGACGCTCGGGTTCGAAGATCAGAATTCGACGGTGCCCTGTCTGAAAACAGCAGTGACTGCAGTCAAGCCTTCGAAAATGAACTTGTAGCGGATTAGCAGGGAAGGCTTGTAATTTGATGTATGCGAGGCTTCTGACACCATTTATTCCTCAGCTTGTGTCACGCCTGTATTAGTATGTTTCTGAGGCCCAGCAGAGCAGATGCCACGCTTCCGGGTCGTCACCGGTTACCAGACAGTCCCAAACAAGTGGTGACTTACGGGAGACAGCTCTCCAAACCGACTCCCGCCTCACACTTCCGTTCACTACTTCAGCTTTTGCCGTCATCCTGAAGTGAGGCTCTGTCCTATGCATAGTACATCAGGCAATAAGAAGCCAGTTAAACTTCTGGAAGAAAGGGAAGAGGCTGGCAAGCAGTTACGTCCGTGTGCCCCCGCCTCGCTTGTGCCGTTTCTGAGGGACGTCAGACGGCAAATTGGGCTCTTTCTAGGCCAGGATGTGAACCGCTCTGCATGGCGTAATGTGCCTGAAGGAGTCGCAGCGGAGAGTGATTAAAGCCTTCTCACGGATAATTATGTCCGACTCCGCGGCCATCCTGAGCCCACTTTAGTTGAAAGAGATTTCTCTCAAATAAAGAGGGCCAAAGAAGGGGGAGGACCAGAGGAAGTGAGGAGGTTTGAAGTGCTCCGCCACGTCTTGGAGCCGCCCTCCGGCGACCCCGTTAATTCGGGAAGGCGGTGTGACTCCTGCGAGGCATGCTGGGCTGCGGCGTACATTGCGGGGCCGTGCGTGAACGCGAGAGCGAGTGGGTGCCATAGTGCGCTTCCTAGCCAGCTGAAAAGCACGACACAGATAAGGTCGCGGGGAAATCTCCCATTGTATGGGCTCCATGTAGCTGGGATAACATGCAAGGTAGTTGGCATTTTACTGTATTAATGACTCAGTGCTGCTTGTTAAGTCACTTGCAATTAAAATTTATTTATCACTTTTATCCGGAGCAACATACAGTTGAGAAAGCAGGGTCAGCCAATCCCTGGAGGTTAAGGGCCTTGGTCACGTAATGGTGACATCACTCTGCTGACCCTGGCATGCCCTGTATTTGTATTGTATAGTATTATAAGGTTACTATCAGTATAGTATTGCATAGCATAGTAATTAATGTGCTATGCTTGTATAGTTATTTATGTTATGTCACTATTGACAAGGTTCGAATTACACGCTGGCTTTTGAGGAGACCTATTATTCCCTGTGTGCACCACGAAAATAAAATATAACACACAAAAGTGGACAATTTTTTAGAGCCCCCCCCCCCCCCCCCCCCCCCCAAATACCTCAGGGAGGCTTTCAAGGAAGTGCATGTCCTTTTCAGGGGGGCCGAACTCTCTTCAGCACCCCCATAATTCGAACCATGATTCTGGAAGCAACTCATTACTCACTTGTGTGACTCACTACCGCAGTGACAAGCATAAATCCCCGGTCCTTGACCCAACAACCTTCCGATGACAGGCACAACATCCTAACCTGCTGAACCACACCCCATCCCCAAACTTTCTCTCTGTGGGTTCTTGCCTACAAAGTAGCGACCTTCCCTCAATCTTTGCGAGTTTACAACATCACCTACGACGTTGAGGCAGGCAATTAAAAGCCAGGTCGAGTAAGGTGTGTGATGGCGGTGGGGTGTGGTGGACTGGGAGGATCACAAACCCCCTGTAAAAGTGTAATAGATCTGCATGCTCTGTCACATGCGTCCCTGCGTCGAGCCCCAGAATGAGAACCCTGGTGCAGTGATGCATCGTCTGCACTCACCACTCGCTGCTGTGTTGCTCCATCCCGCATGCACCACCCCATACAAACTCACTCGCTTTATTGCCTCCATTTCACATGTCAAGATCTTCGTGAAACGCCACTTAATCAAGCTGCTCTTGAATTTATTTGCGGGCTACTACAAAGGTAGAAGAGGTATCAATTAATATAGCCAAAGATGAACCATAATTTATAATTAACAAATGAATGGGATGTAATAAACAGCAACACTGAGTGTAAAAGCCAACAAAGGGAGATAAAAAAAAAAAAACTATGTTGATTTGTCCCTTAGCTAATGAATAGAGCGCTTATCACTGACAGGGTTACATAAAACAGCTAAATGAATAATCATCTGTGAGTCGGAGGGAAGCAGATCACTAACAAGCTCAATTTGAACCTCCTGACACTCCCAGACTGTAAAAGATTGAGGACTGATGAACGTGGGATCTCTCGGCCTTCCGTCGTGCATGCATGCGTGTGAGTGAGGGTGTGTGTTCACGTGTGAATGCCGGTCTCTGTCGAACGTGAGAGACGCTTCCGTGTCTCTCCATGGCCTTTTACACGCATCCCTGCATCCATTCCGTATGCGTGTCGTCTTCCTTTGCGTGTGTGAGACTCTTACCAATGACCCAATTGATATGAAATAGTTATGAGCTCAGGACCATAAAAAGAGGAGGATTCAAGCCCCTATGACCAGCGCCTTCTTGGCTCGAAACCCAGGCAGCCTGTGGGTGGGGTCGTACCCACTTAGCCCCCCTCGTACCTTCGCCCCTTTCGGGACTTCTGTGGCAGGATGCTGGCGGATGTCCATGTTGGCACAGTTCCGACGCCCGGTGACATAACAGGAATTTGATTAACATTTTATCCAGAGATCTGCGGCAGAGCAGAGGGACGCAGAGACACTCTTGGTGCCGGGATTGAGCTGGGCAGGGACTCCCCAGACCAAACGCCCTGCTTTGCATCACATCCAGGGATTCGGGGGGCTTCTCTGAGGCACGAGGCGGCAGCAGTTAAAAGGAGGCGACTTCAGTATCCGGCGACTTTGTGAAGTTAGCGTTTTACGCCGTGCTGCATATATATTTCATCGGATGTGCTCGTCACCAAAGAGGCACTGCGAGCATGTTTACTTTCAGGGAGATTAGGAGACAACATCAATGGCTCACCTCCGCTTTCTAGTCGTTTGTTTTAGATGAGAGACGAGAGCTCTTTGAAGGGGCGAGTGCCTGACATCGCCTTTTCATCAGTTCCGGGGAACACGCATCTCTTTGGGCCGTTATTGTTGGGCGGATGAATAAATGATGAAGTCACTTTTTGTTATTTTTGACTTCTGTTGACATTTTGATTATTAGCTGTTTCTCTTTGTGCGGGGGGGGGGGGGGGGGGGGTGTTTTTAAGGAGATGGTATCTTCCGAAAACCTCGTAGGTCCAATTTGGTCGCTTTGCTCTCACACGGTGACACGTGTCTTTTATTTATCCAGATTCGTAATTGACTGTGATCCCATCGTGCCTGGGGGGCTCATTTTGTCCCCCCCCCCTCCGTACAGGTGTACAGGTCCGGTGGCCGCAGCCCATTAGTGACGGCGTGCTGAAATATTAACACCTGTTCCAGTTAGTCAAGAAACACTGCAGTTGTAATTATAAGGAAATCGGCTTATAAAAGGGCTGCATCTGAAACTTGCTTTTATCAATTCTTAATATGCTGCCTCCATATTAAAAATAAATCAAATACACAGAAGCGATACAACACCCTCTTTTTAATCTTGCTTTGCCTCCGAACTGGAATCGAGACGATTTAATTAAATAATGCATGACACAATAAAAATTGGTGAATGTGTGATTATATTCCCGATGAATACGGGTTGCTCAAGTTGTTGTCGTAGATTCTCCGGCTTTAATGTGGGCAATTTGTCACAGATTGCGGGGCACGCATTAGAATATATATACAGCCATAGCTGGGCTAAGCAAACAGCTAAACAATGGACTGTGGCCTCTGGAAGGGTGGGGGGGTGGATTCTGCTTAAATTTTAATAATCTTCTATGCTGGCCTTTCTTAATTCCCGCGGTCTGTTCTCCCTTTGTTCCCTTAGTGCTAAGAAGTGCCTTTCCTCTGTGGCCTGAGATTAAACTAGGTATCTCTAACTACTGTATTATAGAATGTTAAACACTCTTCCATAAAGACTGTGTAATAAACTATAAACTGTGATTCCCTGCTTATAGTATTACAAACTATGCTTCTCTAACTGCTGTATCTGTACTCTGCTCAGTCAACTACAATCAAATAAAACTCTTAAGCTGCCCTTGCATCGCACATCTAACACTTTTATCACGTGTAATGTTCTGCATGTTCATGTCTAATGAATGGTACTTATTTCCATTATCTGAGGTCGGACATGGAAACAAACGGGGCCCAGGTGACACCGAGCGGCCTGGCGCAGCCATGCAAGCGGGAGCCGGATTAAAACGAAGAGGAACGAGATCGCCGGACTATTCTAGAAGATGGCAGCTTTGTTCTGGCACTCCCTTCACCTCCTCCTTCCTCTCGGGCCATCGGTGAGCATTTGATCTCACGTCTTTGCGAGGGCTCTCCGCCCCGCGGGGAAGCGATCAGCTCCTGGGGCGCGTCGACTCCGCCGGTGCCGCCGCGGCGCTCGCATCAGGAGCATGGGGGAAAGGGAAAAAAAGGCATCTGAGGAAGTTAGATCAGGGAGCCGACGTGGGCCAGTTTAAACACTGACGTGCAGAGCGTCCGGAGTACCAGCTGAGAGGATTTGTGTGTAGTCCTTATATAATCTGCATTTTCGTCTGACCGTCCCAACTCGGAATGCTGCAGCAACCTCAATTTAAATTAAAGTTTTTAAAAATACATAATGCTAAGAGTTCTGTCTTGCAGTTCGTACTACAATGTATCGCTGAACGGGGGTGCAGTAGCCCTCCCTGCGCCGTGCCGCGATCCATGCTTTCCCCATCCACCGATACGGGCACCATTCGCACGGCTCGTTTTGGCTCGTCCATGCCTCCGGAGCGCCCCTCTGCTGTCCCCATCCTCGCGGCCTGTTATGCAAATGTCTAGACAGACCCTCTCCCCGCGACGGTCCCCGAGACCCCAGCCAAGCAGGCGATTAGCCGGCGGAGTCAGCATTTCCGTCCGATCGGGGGCCGCGGGCCCGTGCCTGCTGCTGGAGTGGGGCTTGGACGCGCTCCCGTTCCCCGCGGTGCGCAGCTTGCTCAGGCACCCCTGCCAACGCTTTATCTGTAATTGTCAGCTGGCAGCCGGCTCTGCAAGGGCACCGGCCCGTCCGCGCTGCCGCCAGCACTCACCTGTGCCTCCCCCCATGCGTCTCACCTGTTTGTTCTGGCGGCCCGTCTCTCCCGGCCGTGCCCCTCGCCCCCAGCGCCTTCCACAGGCTGACCCTGGCGTAGCCTCCCGCGGCAAGCAGTCAGGGGGCACGGCGCAGGGGCTCCCGTCTGGCCGGGCCGCGCAACATTAAGCTGGCAGGCCGCAGTCATCTGAAGTTTGTCAGTGGCTCTGCTGCGTTTGCTGGCGAGCGTGACTGTGTGTGTTTGCGTGTGCGTGTGTTTAGGTAATTACCACATTGTGGGGACCAGATTTCCCCGCAATGTGATTTAAAAACCAGTAACTTATTACCTTTTGGGGACATTTTTTTGGTGCCGACAAGTTTTGTGATTTTATAATAATGTTTTTTTTAACATTGTGTGACTGCAACTGACAAAAAAAAAGCACATTTGGCAATTTTGTTTGCTTACTTATGGTTAAGGTCAGAGCTGGGTAGGGGTTAAGGTTATCATAGTAGGATTAGGGTGAGTAGAGAGTTCCCACATGTCCAAAAGTGTGTGTGTGTGTGTGTGTGTGTGTCAGTTGACAAAGAGGGACAGTCTCTGTCTGATGCCTGTGAACATTTTGCAGACTCACAGACAGACAATGCACCTATCGAAGCGGTAGCGCTGTACCTGCGTCACCTGGGCTCTCAGCTCCCTGACGTGTCAGGGCTGTAGGCGTCGCTATCCATTCGGGTGATGGAGACCACCATGGGGTTTCCAAGACCAGTGCGTCCCCCACCCTCCAGAGGTGCCGCGCGCAGAGCCAGGTTTCCCCTGCAGGAGGCTCTGCACCGGGCGATTTTCACCGACCTGTCCAGCGCACCCCCCAGGCTGTGATTTCCCACGCCACCACTGCTGTCGACAGTCCTTCCTGAAAGACATCTGGTCATAAACGGCAGGGTGCCGGTGGGTGTTAATTCGTAGTGACAGGTCACCCAGCAGCAGGGGGGGAGGGCACCCAGACCCGGCCTGCAGTATCTCTGGGCTGGACCCTCTGCGTCCTGCCCCCGGCTCCTTGCCAGCTGATCCGGGGAGGCTGGGTTTGCTGCAGGAGCCTGGTTACAGCTGCATACAACAATTTCCACTGAAGGACTCTGATGTCAGTTTGGGCTCAATGGCTTCAGCCACACATGGGTGGGCCTGTGTATTCATCACCATTACTTTTTTATATAGTACATGAGAATTTCTGTTATACCCACCTTTAAAAGAGGACTGTCACTTTTGTGAAAAGAAAGGCTTTCTTTAATCAATAAACATGTTTTCTGAGTTTTCCCAGAAGTCCCAGAAGGGTAGATTTTATGCATATTTTTTTGGAAACCGTCAGCATTTTCCTTATATTGATGAAAAATCTCACTCATGCATTCCTGATTGTCTGCTGTCAATCTGTACGTGACCAAATCCTCATACAGTAATATGTAAATGAGTAAGGATGGCCCCTTTCCAGGGCGTGATGCTGAATTTCCCATGATTCCTTGGTGCTATGGAAATCCAAATGGTTTTTATTATAGGGTAATGCTCACAGCACGGATGAGGAGGAGATAAGTAGCTGATTGCAGTGCATTGCCGCACCCACCCCAAGAGTACAGCCGTGTGGCGGGCGGTACCTCAGCACCACACTAGTCCAAATGGAACAGTGTAAGTTTTTCCCCCAGTGGCTAGAGTACCAATCCTGCCACCAGCCCCTGTATGTTGTAGAACCTGCTTGCAGGGCAGGATGTACATTAAGATCATACCCTGGACAAAGCAAGTCCAGGATAAGGGCCTTGCTCAAGGGTCCAACGGAGTCAAATCACTCCAGGCATTTACCTGATTTGAACCAGCAACCTTCTAATTGCTTGCACAGATCCCTAACCTCAGAGCCACCACTCTACCCTAGGAAAGTGCAAAACCATTCATATGGAGAAGCTGCGAAAGTACAAAAATAATCATTCTATCACTTGGTGTAGATTCTTGCCACAATAAATATGATGAACATAGGTGTGAAATGACCCACAGGCCATACAGCATAGTCAGACGCTCCCGAATCAGTTTGTCTATTGTGTTTGGGATGGCTGATTCCTCACCATGGTTACGCATCCTCTATGAGAGGTTCCACACTGATGGCATCCGTATGCCAGTCAGACACTCCCGCGCTACGAAGGGCATGGTGACGCACCTGCCTGGTCACTGAGAGCGTTATGGTACCGTGTCCGTCTTCATGGGTCATGTGACCCAAGTTGCACAAGTGACACGTTTTTGCTACATTTTTCCCATTTTAAACCAAACCTTTGCTTTTTCATCCCTTCCCGTCACTCGGGCTGACATGCGATGTAGCAAGCCTTAACGTGCATCATGTGTGAGGAGGGTCTGCGGACCCCGTGCCGCACGGGGATGCAGCCGAACGGCACTGTTTCCGCTTTCCTCTGATCTGTGAGTTTTCTCTCGGAAGTGTTTTCCCCTTGTCCCGAGTTGTTAAAGAAGTTAATGGATTAAACACCAGAGCGGAGATAGGAATTGTTCCATTGTCTGCTTCCCACTGTTTTCCACATTTCCGAAGCCTGGACCACAAATTTAGCCGGAGAGGAGAAAAATTAGTGCCATGCGGTCATATGTGATATTTGTTTGCGCTCCGCCGCTGTGGATACCCATAAAACCGCCTGGATTTATTTGATTTCGACTGCGCCTCCCTTTTTAATTGACCAATTTTGTCTTCTCTCCGCACTGAGCCAAGGCTGCTTAATTATTTGATCCCTTTAAAAATAAATGTTTTCGCACTCTCTGGCGTGCATAACAGCCCACGCGAATAGGCGGGAGCACGTTTCTCGATCTCGCACGCGCCACCGACAATTCCCCGCTCCCGGGGAGCTCCCCACGAAGGTAATTCGCCCCATACACGGCAAAGGTAATGACCAGATGGTGCCATCGGAGATGATGACGCTCCCGTAATGAAGAGCTGATAAACAGGGCGGCCGCCCAGCCGTTGGGAGGTTGTGTACGGCCCGGGCGGAGGGCCGTCACCGGGCCAGGACCGTCAGCCAATCAGAGACAGCTGGGTGTTTTGTTACAGAATAAGTGCTTGCTTATAGATCCTAAAGAAGAAAACCATGAGGAGAAACACAGGTTTCCCTGATAAGCCTGGGCTTGGCACGGACCTCTGTCTGCGAGGCTCCCTGGGGTTTATGCTGTGTAAGGCATTGGGGCAGTGTTGAGCCACCAGGCCAGCACTGATAATGGCCGAAGAGCCAGGCATGGCCTCCTCCAAAGCAGGAACAATTTCCCCTGGGATCTGCAGCTATTCTGCATCCTCACTGTCTTGCACATCCCTGATTTAGGTAATCACCTTCCCATCTTCTCCATTATTAGTTATTGGGTGTGCCAGGAGTACAACATAATAGATACTTGGAACGGCTGCATATCGCACAGCTGGGGAAGTTTTCGAGCCGATGCTCCAAGGGCCTTAAGGTCTGACTCACCGTACAGGAGCCAAACACTTATGCAGAGCCCCTTAGTCTGGGGCCTTTCCCTTTAATATCTCATACATGCTCACACTGGTAGGGAAAAGTGTCTTTGTTCATGGAAAAAAAAGTTCAGTAAAGCCCGTAAGCGGCGGAGAGTCCCACGTTTAGGGAAGATCGCCTTTGATCAGCTTTTGTTTTATTTAGAAAGAAGACAGAGGAGGTGCCGTGTGTGTTCGGGACATTCGGGGCCTCCAGCGTTTGATACTGACTTCGAGAATAACACTGTCAAAATCACAGTGGATGAAAAGAGCCCAGTAACCTTAGTGACCTTCGTTAGATGTTTGTTTCCAGAGTTTTTGCCACAGTTTCTGCATATGCATGTTTCACCATCATCTGGAGAGGCTGGCGGTAATCTGTCCATCCATCCATCCATCCATCCATCCATCTATCCATCCATCCATCTTCAGACTGCTTCTCCTGGTACAGAGGCGCTTAATCGGTAGGATGTTGGTTCGTATTCTTTGGTTGACAGAATGATATCATCGTTGGACCCTTGAGCAAGACCCTTAACACCCAGTTGCTCCAGGGGAGCTGCCTGACTGTGATCGTTGGTCCTTTAGTAAGGGATTGGGTAGCTGGAAGTGATGGAACGATAATTTTTTGGCCATCTGACATCATTTGCATTGTTGAAAGACCACAGGGTATTACATTGAAACTGGATTAAGGAGGCTTACACAGCTAGGGAAAAAATTAAGGGACCACTCTGTATTTAAAAAAAAATCTGTATTTTTACATCCTGGGTAATCCTGGTTCTGATGACAGAAGGCTACACTGAACAGCAGGTTGCTTCCAGGCTCCTAGTTTCTAAGACAGCAGGACACAAGGACAAGGTGAAGGAGGAGACACTGGGAACGACCAAAAACCAGCTGGGTAGAGGCCAGAAGCGACTCATGTAATGTCAGAGATGACCGTCAACTTATCCAGCAGTGCCTCATAAATCGGAGGATGACATCAAGTGACCTTCAAAAGGAATCGAAACATTAAGTGGTGTGAAGTGCACGGTTAGGACTATTCATAACAGGCTCCTAGAAGCAGGACTGAATACCCATACAGCAAGGAAGAAGCCCTTCATCAGCGAGAAGCAGGCAAGAGCTAAGCTGTGGTCTCTGGATTTTTTTCCAGCTTCCTGGGTTCCGTACCGTGGTGAGGTCCTTGGGTCAGAGTCAAGCCACGATGCCGGCAGGATATGTGAATGGACAGGAACGTCATGCACACAAGCTGTGTGCCGGGATCCGCACCGATGACATCGCCGGATTGCAGCATGTCCTGTTGCATGTCACACTCTCCTATCGAGATCACTCTGTGTGTGTGTTTGCTTGCTGTATTTTCCGCGGTTAGAAAACATGACCCTCTCATCTGAGATCAGTGCGCGGGGGATGCATGTTACACATGACCAGGGAAGAAGGCACTGATCTGAGATCAGTGGTGTTGTCGGCTCACATTATGTTTATTGGTATCTGCTGGTAATAGATAGATTCAGCAGCAGGTGTGCCAGCAACAAAAATGTCATCGTAGCCAGTATGAAGGACGTTGGCTGCTTTTGGGTGTCACAAGCGATAACTTTGTTTGTTTGTGAGAGTAGAGGTGGGATGGGGGCGGGGGGGCAGGGGAGGAGGGTGGTCCTGGCAGCTCATCGGGGTGGCAGGGATGAGCAGGAGCCCTGAAATACTCCTGTGTTGGGGTCCCATGGTTTCAGTGAGTCTCAGGTTCTCATACCACCCAGCAAGAAGGCCCAGTAGGTGTCAACATTACCAAAGTGGTCCATTGCTGGGCCCTTTGATCAAGCTGAGTGTCCCTCTTAGGGCATGCTAGGCATTAGCAGTTCCAGGTTAGGCCAAATCAAACATGGGAGGTTGGGCGCGGGGTTGCTGTGTGAGGAGTGCCAGCGAAAGTTCAGCCTAATTTGCCACGTAACCTTTGCAAGGCTTTCATTACGGAGGGGAGAATCCGTTTAGATTTATGAAAATGACTTCTAAATAAAGGCAATGGCTTTGACGACCAGGCCCGGTTTCCATGTGGGGAGGGAAGGGGGTCCTGCGGTGGGGTCTTAATGAAAGATCAGAGTGGCCCTCCAAGACTGTCAAACAGCCCAGGACCCTGAAAAGCACCGAATAATCTGTTTTACTTTTAATGGCAGCCATTTTATATTCATTAAGATCAAAATGCTGTTTTTTCGCTGGTAAATTGCAAAGCTATTCCGCTCACAGCTTGATAGCCCAGAGTCCCCGTCGCGTTTTATCTCTCTCGTAAGCAACCATGTGCCTAAAATGGTTAATGCGCTCTGCCGGGGTGCTGTCCCTCACAGGTGGCGGGCAGGACGGGCGAGGCGAGGCGCCACCCAGCCCAGTCACATGTCAACAAACACCGGCCGACTCTCGCTCTTTCTCGCCCCTTCATCCCTCCTCCTCCCTCTCTCTCTCCCTCTCTCTCTCCCCGCTTCTCTCCATAGCTACTCGGCTGGGAGTCAGAGTTCAGGCACTGCTTCTGCAGGTGTGAGCCGAGGTGGTAATTAACACTGACATCTCCCCGTCTCCTGTAATCAAATGACTATTGTTGCAGCTGTCAGCGAAGTACAAAGCCGCGCCGTTCTATATTTATCTGTCACCTCGCTCGTTAGAAGTGTCATCCTCCTTTCTTTATTTGTTTTTTTTTTAACGCAGTTTCAGTACAGGTCCACTAGTGACTCATTTCTGAAGTTTAATACATAGGCACATTGTTTCAGTTGGGCAAAAGGGTTGGGGAACAGAGAATAAAGGTGACGGTGGTGGCTGAGATTGTAATTATTTTCATTTGTTGAGTGGGAGCTCGAGTTGTGAGATTAGTGGATGTCTTAGTGAAAAATAAAGCACTGATAAGGCAAACTGCCGGAACACCTGGAAAGCCAGCTTATCCTTCCCCTCCCCCACCTCTGACCTGCGTGAATATTTTCATGCTTCTTCATGCAGCGCATGTCAGTGGCCTGTAGGAGGCACAGTCGTAGCATGTGCAGAATGGGAACAACCACCCCTGTCGAGGGGGGTGGCTGTTCGGAAGGGCTTCCAGGTGAAACCCAATCCGGTGCGGGGTGTTTACCGGCACTCGCCTCTGACAGGACTGCTGCTTGCGCCTGTCCCTGGCAGGTCACGACGCTGGCGGGCTGTACGCGTCTGGCACCGGGAGGGGAATTTGAGAAAAAAGGGTTCTGAGTCTTAGGGACGAGCTGAGTGGGTCCAGGCCTGCCAAGACACTCTAATGGGGCTCTGAAAACGCTCAGGCAGAAATGTGCGCATGGGCAGCAAGCCAGAGGGGGCTGGGGAGGGCGGGGGCCAAGGGGGGCGAGGCGGATGATCTTAAACAGGGGGAAGGCAGTGCAGGAATGCTTCGGGACGAAGATGGAGGGGGAAGGCAACAGGACAGAGGCCGGGAGGAGAGAATCCGAGGTCAGGGACGCCTTGGGACCGTCCGCGGTGCCACCTGTCCGCATGGAGGCAAATGATGGAGGGTCTGTTTGAAGGCCCAGATACTTTGAGTCGCTGTGAATTGTGCGATTTGAAGAATCAAAGGTAGCCTGGTGAAACAAACTTGAGTGAACGAAGCATGTTTGTCACATCGGCAGTTTGATTTCGCCGCCGTCATTTTCGATGAAGGGCGTTCCTAATTCTGGAAGTCAATCCCCTGCCCCAGTAACCGCTCCCTCCCCCCATCTGGACACTGACACTATGGCAGCGGGGGGCTCAATCCTCCATCTCTCGCACGGCATCCATCTTCCCTTCGCGTCCCCGTTCTCCGGCCGTGTCTCTGATGAGACCGTCACAGACGTTCAGAGTTTCATTGGTTCTCATGGTTCAAAGTGGTGTCATCACCATGAATAATTAAAGAGGAGAGGGAACCTGAAACACATATACATACACATATATATATATATATATATATACATAGATACGTACTCCTCCATATTAAATATTTATATGGCCTGGTGTCTCATTGGTGCCATGTTCTTTTGTGGATCCACGTCAGATTGTTCAAACACTCGGCTGAGGCTATAGAATGCGTAATGGTGCTGCCATAAAGAGCACGCCCCCACGGGTTTAGTTTGGGCCTGGGTGCGGATAGGGCGGAGGCAGAGGTGGAGGGACAGATCGAAAACAGTTGTGCAACCCCCACCCTCTTTTTGGGGATCATGCCCACCCTCCTCGTGTGGGAGAAATTTCTATGCACTCTCACAGTGATCTTGCATGAAGGCGGGACCTTAGGTGCACTGGGGGGGGGATCGTTGTGAATCGATGTCAGTTGATACAGGGTGGGGGCCGTGATCGAAACCATGTGCTGCCCCCCGAGGCTCCACCCTGGTCCCAGCCATGCAACCGCTTTGATGTCATGCTGCGGACTGCATCAGAAAAAAACATCATTCCCTTGGTGGTCCATGTCTCTGGTCCCTTGGTGACCACATGACGCCAGCTGGCCAATCAGCCTTTGGCTTCTCAAAGGGGACACCAGGGTTGTTACGACTACCGTCAAAGACACTCGCAGTCCGTTTCTCCTTTTTCTCTTGAAAGCAGACTGTCAGAAAGGAGGATGGATGTTTCCATGCCACTCTTGTGTTTGATTGGTCAGCACGTGCAGGAGGCAGCAAGGGCTGGTGTGTTAGTGTCCCCCAGCAGTGGTGAACAATGGGGCACTCTGTGTTACTCATAAATGAATGAATGAGAGTTGCATTTATATAGCGCTTTCCAAGACACGCAAAGCGCTTTACAGAGGCAATGGGGAGCCACTTCAACCACCATCACCCACCTGAATGATGTAACGGCAGTCATTCTGTGCCAGTACGCTGACCACACAGTAGCTAAGGTGGTGAAGGGGCAGGAGAGAACCAGTTAGTGCTGGTCATTGATGCTCAGGGCACTGTACCAAGACAGATGGGAAAAATCAGCCATCTGAAATATCTCAGTGTGACTGAGATATTTTATTTTACATAATGTTGTTTCTGTTTAAAGATTCCTTAGGCTTTGCTGAAGGAAGGGATACTGAGATAGGACACCAAGATAGCTCTTAATGTGAAAGCTGGTCAGGGAATATAATAGTGTCACTCCAGCATATTAAGGTAGGGATGCAAGATTACACCAGCATCTTGAGAATGTTGATTGCAGAGCCATAGGTGTGAGAGATGAGGTGAGGTATATAGGAGATGAATGCTTTAGAAAATAGCCACCCTGTCAGTATTACACCTCCCACGAGGCCGCGCGGCGTCGCCTGATGAACGAGCGTATAATTGTCCGAATTACGGGGAAGAGAGCAGGAAATTCCCGACACGGAACTTTACGCAATGCTTGAAAGATGTGTCTGGGTTTTACTGCAGCATTAAAAAATTTTATTGCTTGCAAACTGTTAACTTTCTTTCCCTGCCTGCTGAAAAGTCGTTTATGCTGAAATGTTTGTATTTTTTCGGACCGTTAATCAAACAGCGGCATATGTTGCACGTTGATACATATTCATGCCGCGATTGATTTCCGCATCCTTTAGGTTACCGCTTTCTCTACGACGTACGTCTTCCGTGACCCCTCCGCCCACGATCGGATCTGGCAGACCGTTGCAGGTGGTGAGCGGGTCACGCCCTGGACAGCGCCTATCTGCATGCGCCGAAGGTTTCCACGAATATCAGCCGGAGGATCCAGGGGGTGCCAAGCGCTGCGATTCACGGGGCTCCTGGCCGACCAGCTGGCGAGGGCTTGCGGAAGCCGCGGGAGTTTGGGGCTCTTTGCTTTGCTGTGGGTGTTTGACGGCTCGCCTCCATGGAGTCGTGTTCTGCTTGTAAACGCCGTTGTAGCTAGCGCTGCTCTTTCACCCGGCCCAGATCTTCTGCTTGTGTAGATAGATGAGTAGAGATGTAGTTTTATAAAGGGGCTCTAATCCCCCCTCCGGTAGCCAGGGGGCCACATTAAACAGGGCTGCACAGGTGAATAAGAATTGGACATGGGCCCTTTAATTCATAAAATCCAAGGGAGGGTTCCGGGGGGGGGGGGGGGGGGGGTTACAGGAGAAAAAAAAAAAGAAAAACAGTCGTAGCCAGTATGTTCAAGCTGCATTCCAAAGGGAGATGTTTTCAATTCACTCATTATGAGGGGGTCACCTCTGGTCAAGTTCAGTGCCACGGAAAAGCAGCCCCGGCCTGCGAGGGGCGCCGCCCACACGGGGAGACACCAGGAGGCGGGGTTCCCAACAAGCCTGGCCCAGCCTGATTTTTAGGGCCAGCGCCGGGAAATTAGCCCCGTGTGTTATCTGAATTCGGGGGGGTTGAAGGAACATTGACGGATGTGTGGCGGGAAGGTGATGGCCGCCCTGCCGGAGTAAACATGCTCTCTGGAGCTGCCTTGTAATGATGCTATTAGTATGCATGTAGCCAGGCCCAGATGCGCGCCTTACTCTGGGCTGAGCCCCCTTCTGCTCGCTGCCTTTCTTCCCCAATAATGGCTTTAGACTCTATTCAGCGCGGGGGCCACTCAAGGGCCCTGGCGGGTGAGGGGACGGGGGCCGGGAGATAAAGAGCACGGCCAAATGGAACATGAGCGGTGTGGTCCGACGGGGCCGTGAGCCTTTGTCTGGCCTGGGGGACAGACGCAGCAGCGCTAAAACTCACACGGCACTCGCACAATGAGCTGTCAGTGTTTCCAGGCCGCGTCTGATCCCTGCAGCCGACTGGGGGCCGAGGGCCGGAGGGGTTTGTGGGTCAGTAAAGTATCACTGCAGCGCTTTTGGAAATGTTACTAAGCCTGTGCTGTCCAGACGTACATGCAGGCTTTCCGGCTTTCCTTACGTAGTGGAAGACCGCCATACTGGGAGAGAGGGCGAAATTGTTTCAATTAGGTAATTAATTACTTCAATCAAGTGGGAAAATTCTCTGCTGGAATGAAAATTCCGTCGTCCTCAGAGCACAATTACTCACCCCTGCTCTGGACCACCCAGACACCGCTGTCCCTTGTGGTGTCCCTTGTGGGCCATTTCAGAGGTTGTGACCCTGTGACAAGAGAAGAGCGAAGAGTTCTGTGCTGTGGGGCAGCCTTTGGTGAAGGCTCACCCCCCCCTGCTGTCTGCACTGCGCAGTGCGTGCCTACTGTGGGTGGCGTGACTCTCCAGAAAGCTTTGGAGGGACGCGCCAACACGTTTCAGAGATTACAGGGAAACGCTTAGTGGTTGGGTTACGATTTCTACCGGGAGTATGGAAAAGAAGAGCGTTAGGTAGATGTAGTAAGGGCACAGAAGAAATTATTTGAGTTTTATAGCTTGAGTGTGATATTAATCTGTGGGTGTAAAAATCTCAGACAAGGGGGACTGAACAGAGGGGAAAACAGGGAGTCCAGGTTGTGAAGGATCTGAGCTTGAGATCACGAGCTAGTTGGGTTGAGTCTCGTTCCAGGCCTTTCACAGCAGCAGTCGTTTAGCTTGAATTACATCTGGAAATTCCAACTCACACTCAGCTGTTTGCAGCTCATTTGCATTTCTGTGCCACTTCCTTCCAGAGTGAGGTAGGATCTGCACATCCACACTGTCTTTTTCTTGTTTAAGGAATCCCGTTCCTGCCATTGATTAGGTCCAGGTTCGTCACCTCACACCCCTTACAATCACTTAATTACACTGGAGGGACTCTTTGTAATTTTCATTTCTTTTTCCTATCTGCTGTTGAGCAGTAAGCCCCAGTACAGTGTATCTTCTTCTCTAAGTTGAGATTTAGCTCTCCGTTCCCCTATAATGCTAAGCGGCTGAAAGCATGACGGTTTCTGATTTCTTTTACACTTTGTTTTCGTGCTCGTCTGCCCGACTCTAATGTGGTAACCGTGGAAATGGGGAGTTTCGGAGGAGGGGATTGTTATAATTTTGCACCGGGATTAATTCTGAAACGTGAGAAATACCGCATGAAATCTCCTGTTAAAGGCTTTTTGATTCCCGCGTTGCGAACAGATCCAGCAAAATCGGTTCCGCCGGGCCCCCGATCCGACAACGGTGTTGTTTTTAGCCGTCTCTCCCTCCTTGGTCATTCCCAGCTTGTTGACGCGAAGCTGTTTTCCAGCCAGACTTCGCCTGTGTCTCAATAGGCAGCAGCAGAAATATTGGACAGAGTCACGGTGCCAAAGGCCAAGCTGACATCTTCCAATGCCAAGCCAGACATGAGTGGCTGTAGATATCGCCTGCAAACTTCACTGGAGGAAGGAGAGCCTATTGGATACGAAGCATCCCTGTTGCTTTATGAAAACTGCCCTTGAAACTTGATAAATGCTATAGTTTTTTATACAGGTGTACAATCGCCTTAGTCATGAGACACAGCAGAGGGTGGACATTCAAGACTGTATTCTTGCTCTGACTCCTGACTTGCGGTCCTAGATCAGTCCATGCCAGTGGCTTCAGTCCCGAACCCCTAATTCTGCCAGTCTTTGCTGGGGATTATTACGGGCCTACGTGTGAGTCCCCGGTGGTGAAAAGGCAGTGGAAACGTTGGCGGTGATCACGGCATGTGATCCCCGGTACAGAGGCAGGAGCGGCGGCCCGAGCGGGCCCCGTGTTAGCCGTCATCTCAGCGTCGAGGTCCGTGCCAAGAGTAAGCAATTCTTCTGGAGCCCTGAAATCTGGATCCAGTTGTTGACTTGGCCTTCAAACACAGGCTCTGGTTGTCTGCTTAAGTCCAGTCCAAACAGGCTCTCGTCGTGATTACATGATTGCTAAGTAGTGCAGCCCACCGGCTGTTTCTTTTTTTTTTTTCGACTCGACAAGCTGCATATTTTCAGTGATCTTATTTTATATTTTATGTAACTTTTTCCTCATATCCAGATCCGGCAACGTGCGCGTTAAACAGATGAAAGTGTTTTATCTTTAACACTGACAGGGGTTCTTCTCGTTTTTTATTTTTTGAGCTGTACCACTATGTACTGTTTTATGCATCAAAAAAGTAGTTTTACCATAATTCTTTCCTGTGTGGAAGTGGCGTTTGTGCCACCCGGGGAAGTGCAGGGTGCGATCGTTGTCTGCTCCCTGCTCTGAGGTCCAGCGGGCCTTCGCTAAAGGGTGCGATTGCTGTCTGATCCCTGCTCTGTGGTCCAGCGGGCCTTCACTGGAGGGTGCGATTGCTGTCTGCTCCCTGCTCTGAGGTTCAGCAGACCTTCGCTAGAGGGTGCGATCGCTGTCTGCTCCCTGCTCTGAGGTCCAGCGGGCCTTCGCTAGAGGGTGCGATCGCTGTCTGCTCCCTGCTCTGAGGTCCAGCGGGCCTTCGCTAGAGGGTGCGATCGCTGTCTGCTCCCTGCTCTGTGGTCCAGCGGGCCTTCGCTAGAGGGTGCGATCGCTGTCTGCTCCCTGCTCTGAGGTCCAGCGGACCTTCGCTAGAGGGTGCGATCGCTGTCTGCTCCCTGCTCTGAGATCCAGCGGGCCTTCGCTGGAGGGTGTGATTGCTGTCTGTTCCCTTCACTGGAGGGTGTGATCGCTGTCTGTTCCCTGCTCTGAGGTCCAACAGACCTTCGTTGGAGGGTGCGATCGCTGTCTGCTCCCTGCTCTGAGGTCCAACAGACCTTCGTTGGAGGGTGCGATCGCTGTCTGCTCCCTGGTCTGAGGTCCAGCAGACCTTCGTTGGAGGGTACGATCGCTGTCTGCTCCCTGCTCTGAGGTTCAGCAGACCTTCGCTGGAGGGTACGATCACTGTCTGCTCCCTGCTCTGAGGTTCAGCAGACCTTCGCTGGAGGGTGCGATCGCTGTCTGCTCCCTGCTCTGAGGTTCAGCGGGCCTCCACTGTACCTCTGTGTTTTCCTCCTCCTTCCTTGGGAAGGGCTGGCGTGTTACTTTTTTGCAGCAGCAGCAGAAATGGGGCCCCCACGGCTCGGCTCGGCACTGACTGGCAGCCGCGCCCGCCCCTCCAGAGTGTGTCCAGGTACCCCTCTCCCCCCCCCCCCCCCCCATCCTGGGATCACAGGGCCGTTTGGAGAGACGCGCCGGCGATTAGAAACCGCGCTGTCATCGCTCGCTGACTGGAGACGAGGGAGCTGCTTGCTGCCACGTTAAAGTTTTATAAAGGCTGATGCTGGGAACGCATACGGGATGAGGCTCAAGGTCGGGACAAGGTCAGAAATGCCGTGTGGCGTTCCCCCCCCAGCGATGTAAAGCACAGGTGGGCCAATGGGATACTCGCATCCACGCTGCTCCGGAAACTTTTTTCTTGTTATGGTGTCAATCCTATTTTCACGTTTTTTTTTTTGGTGGGGGGGGGGGGGGGGGGGAGGCGTCTTTTCTTTTGAAGAGCTGAAGCCCTTCACGATTCACCCAGGGAGTGTCAGCAATGTCTTTGTTCACGGACCCTCGTGGGGGTGCCGACGCAGTTTGAAGACGCTTGTGATTACTGGGAGGGGGGGGGGGGCACACTATCCCCCTGTTGGGGGGTCACCTAATTAGGGAAATATTCACATACAATTCTGTATACTTAGCGCCATTTCTTCCTGCGCCATTTGTTAATGGCGGTGCTGTTTTCGGGTCAGTGCAAGCCTACTCCTTGTCTACCCGGAAGTCCTGTCATTCAGCGGCCCCCCCGCCCCCCCCCCCCCCCATGGAATTAGCTAAGGAGCTTCTGTACTCTTACCGGATATGAAATCTTGACACTCTGAACCACACAACGTTCCGAACTTTAGCCACAGATGTGTGCGGAACAGCATTGGCTTAAGGACGCGTCTCTTGTTTGGGGAAGGACGTGCAGTAATGCTAAATGTCTCCGTTGTAGGTTGCTTTCTTTGTATTTCGACAAAAGGAGAGTAGAGAGGACTCCTGGCACGGAGAGCCATGTAAATCGGTGTCCTCAGAAGCTTGGAGGAGGTTTTTATGGATGTGGCGGGACGGTAACAGCAGGCTGCTGCCTCATAGAAATCAGGTGCCAGAATCTGCGGTCACGCCCTCGGGGGGAATGGGACCCCGACTGCCTGGCGAGCCGAATCTCTGGGTGGGAGCACGGTGTGCGGGTACGAGGCAGGGCCCCGATTCTCTCTCGCAGCTAGGGCCCGGTGTGTGGGCTTCCTGCAGGCCGGTCCGCCTGGACCCGCAGCAGGTGCTCCTGCTGAGAGACCTTTCGGCCCGCCGCCTGGCTCACGCACACAGCGAGGAAAAGCAATTCGCACTTGTCCCTGTCCCATTTATTTATGCGATTCCTGGGCCCCATGGGCCCCTCATGGGCCCCCTGCGGCCCCGGGCGCAGGAGATGGAGGTCCAGGTGTTCCTGCCCGGAGGCCCTTGTGCCGACAGGCCCGGCGCGGACAACAGATTGGGGTCCCGCCCGTGCAGTCATCTAGAGAGCTCTGAGCCGGGCCCCCGCCTCTTTCCGAAAGGGATGGGAATTTTGGGAATTCCGTAGCCGCCGGGGGAGGGGAAGTCCCACTCCGGAGCAGCTCATTATCACGGCGCCAGGATTTACCACCTGAAGATTACTGAGATATTTAAGTGTATTTACTGTATGATGGTGTAAGGGAGAAACCAACTCACCAGCTGAATACGGGGCCACCGTAAATCCATAGGCATCTCCATAGGCTCCTCCAGGAGAGGTTTCCAAGGTCAGCCTGAAGGCGAGGACACACCGGTGTTCCGGACGGCTTAATTCAACTCTGGGTTTAGGATTATTTATGTCTGAAGTTCCCCAGCATGTAGAAGTGAATGCATCCATAGACGGGTGTATGCTGTGTATTAAATGCAGGGCTGAGCCTCTAAGGCTTCACACACAGGTGTCTGAGGAGTGAGTAAGGTGGGGGGAGGAAAGGGTTAATGGCCTGGATGCCGTCTCTCGTTGCTTACACCCACCTCCCGGCAAACAGCTTCAGCTCCGGGTATTACGCCGAGGCTTCCAAATAAATCCACTTGACTTATCCTAAAGATTAAATTTTTACACATTTTAGAAAAAAACCCAGTTTCTCAAATACGGCATCAGCCCTGACGCTCCCTCATGAAAATTTGATCAGCATAATTTCTTAACTGGGACTTAGAAGTGCAGCTGGGTTGCATTCGTTTTGTGAGAGAAAGGAGACAAACAGCCCTTTTCGTTTTTCTCCGTGTGAAGGAAAAAAAAAACAGAGATGGGATTCGCTCTGTGTCTGCTCTCGTAATGCTGGGTGACCAATCGAATCGCCGTCTCAATTCTGGCCTAAAAACACGCCACAGGGGTTATGGAAAACATGTCACATGGGGCTTGTCCACAGCACCGCAGAGAGTACGATTTAAAGCACCTATTGCGTGACAGGAAGTGTCTTAATTCTCCTGTGTCTTATGTGCAGGGTGTGTGTGTGTTTGTGTGTGTGTGTGTGTCATGACCACGTTGCCCCGCAAACGTGCACCCCGCAAACGTGCCCCGCAAATGTGCACCCCGCAAACGTGCACCCCGCAAAAGCGCCTCGCTGACGCGTGCCCGCAAACGTGCCCCGCAAACGTGCACCCCGCAAACGTGCCCCGCAAACGTGCACCCCGCAAAAGCGCCTCGCTAACGCGTGCCCGCAAACGTGCCCCGCAAACGTGCCCCGCAAACGTGCACCCCGCAAACGTGCCCCGCAAACGTGCACCCCGCAAAAGCGCCTCGCTAACGCGTGCCCGCAAACGTGCCCCGCAAACGTGCACCCCGCAAACGTGCCCCGCAAACGTGCACCCCGCAAAAGCGCCTCGCTGACGCGTGCCCGCAAACGTGCCCCGCAAACGCGCCCCGCAAACGTGCCCCGCAAACACGCCCCGCAAACGCACCTCGCTAACGCGTGCCCGCAAACGTGCACCCCGCAAAAGCGCCTCGCTGACGCGTGCCCGCAAACGCGCCCCGCAAACGTGCCCTGCAAACGTGCCCCGCAAACGTGCCCCACAAACGCGCGTCCCGCAAACACGCCCCGCAAACGCTCCTCCGTGGAATCTCCCAGTAAATGAATGCACCTTGGAAAGTCTGCTTAGCTTAAACAGGTTACTTATCTTACTGCCGGTCTGAACAATGTAAAAAAGCAAGAACCAGGCCAGGCGGGCTACATAAATGGCGGCAGATTAATGGAAAAGGTGCCTTTTGCGGTCAGCGTTACATCCCCCTCCTGTGTGTAAATCTCTCCCCTAGATGAAGGAAGCAGCATTTAGTGATTCATGTGCCTTGATCCTTTGCTGGGTATGTTTTTTATACGATATTGTTTCACATAACGCTGTACCACCCTGGGTTTGGGGTGACATGTGGGGTGACTGGGTAATGCTTTTGCCAAGTAAAAGCCACACCCCTTATTTTACTCCCATGTCTGGGAGTCAAATGAATCAAAATTGAACAGCGTTTGTTCCATCACTTACCCGCTATATCCATGCTTCCATTTGAAAGGCATGACGCAGCTTGTATGGCCAGTGTTTTGTGGGAGTTAGATGTCAGCATCCCCATGGAATTAGGACCTGATGCGTTTCATTTTTAACAAGACCAAATATCAAATGTGACAAAAAAATGCGTGCCATTGGAGCATTATTTTAGTCATGATAATACCCCCCCCCTCTCCGCCTCGCTGTGTTTTTTCATTTAAAACCCCGCAAATGTGTGACCTGCATTATCAGACCGCAACCCGACATTGGGAAACGCCCACGCGTGTTTATTTTTTTATAAGTAAAGCGTACAGAAAACTGTCTGGAAAGCCTGCGATGTTACACAATGCCGCAAAGAGTAAGAGTGGGGGAGCAGGAGCATTGGAGGGGGGGGGGGGAGCGCCGGTGTGACAGGTGGCAGGCTAGGGCAAAGATGGCAGAGGTCGCGCCCCTGCCCAGCCCAGCTTCAGACCGTGGAGTCGCTCCTCTGCCTCTTTCCGGCGTTCTGACAGTCAGGTCGAGCTCTTCCTTCATCGTCCCTCCCTCTCCTCCTCCCTCGTGCGACACCCGGTGCCGTACGCCTGTACCGGAGCGAGAGCAGGGAACCGTGACTGCGGCGAGGGCTCACGCTCGCAGCAGTGACACCTTCACGTGCCCTCGCACAAAAATACATACACACACACGCACGTGCATGCTTAAGACATATACCGCAAACGGCCATTTTTTCCCCCCCCCCGCTCACTCTTTGCGAAATACGGATGCACAGGTGCTGCTCAGATAAGTATGTGTTCCTGCACAGAACGGCTCGCATACCTACACACAGGAGCACGCGACTCGAGGCGTCTCTTTGAGCTGAGCGGTGGAAACGGCGCGGAGTTCCCTGTGATAATCCCATTCGTTCTGTTCTCTGCTGATTCGAGGTCTAAGCCTGTACAATTATTCAAATCCCATCTCTTAGCTGCAGCACACAGCTCGCTCTGGGGCTCTACTTCTGTAATCTTGCCTCTGGCCTTGCATTTCAAATGGAATTAATTCCCATAAGGAATGCATCTGAAGGGAGGCACTAGTGTCTGTAATCCTGCTGTTTAAGTTGCCGAAACTTACACCTGTCATGTCGTCTGAAGCCGGTGGACGTGGAGCCGCTATCTGCCATGCATCCGTGAGGAATGCGCTTTCATTATTTGGCGCTCCGGACCCGCACTCCACCCCCACCCCCCTGCACCATGCACGCAGACATACACGCACGTGGACTTCTTCATCCCCGAAACGAAATGTCACATTCCTGTTGCGTGGGCTCGCCCTCGCCGTGCCTGACTCACACTGCGCCCTCATGCAGAAATGTGATGGCTGCGAATTGGGGTGGGGGCACACATGGACAGGTGTGCAAAAAAGGCTGGGGAGAGACTAAATTGAGGGGTGCAGCTTGGGGCCCTACAGCTTGTCAAACAGTGGCACAGAGGGGGACCTTGGGATCTTGCCAGAAATGTAAAACCCAAAATGCCAGTGGAAGATTAGAGGTTGATGCCCTGTATTAAGGTAGGCAATCTTCATTGTAGATTCCTGCAGCCTCCTAGGGGTGTAAGTGTACCAAGAGCATGGTACTGTAAATTTGTACAGGTATTATATTTTATGATAATATAATATTACTGTTTTACGAGGTTTCCTCTAGAAGCATTACTGGTTCGAATCATAACACCATGCAGGACAAGGGTTGTTGTGAGCATGCTAACAAGGTCCGCAGTAAAGTGATCGCCATGGCCCAGACTCAGGAGGTAGCTGCCATGCTATCGTACGCCTGTCCTGCTGCTCTTATGCTGCAGGGCCTCAGCCTGCTCTACCCGGACACACGCTTAACAGTGGTCCGCTGACTAGGATGCCACTGCTGCTCCCTACACTTATGGGCTTTTTTACCTACATCCCCATGTTAAAGGAAAGCAATCGGCACTTGTGTTAAGTTGCTTTAATGCAGAGAGTCTTGATGTTGATGCCTGTAAGAGCGTGTGGTCCAGGCGCCATTGTGGTCCATGTGCATTTGTGGTCATGTTGCCTTTGTGGTCCAAGTGTCTTTGTGGTTCTGGCGCCTTTGTGGTCCTTTTGTCTTTCAGGTCATGGTGCCTTTGTGGTCCTTGCTCTTTTGTGGTCCTTGTGGGGAGGGGGCAGTGAGGGGCTGCAGGCAGGGTGTGGCCCTTAGGGTGTGAGGTAATGGCACAGTGTAGATGAGATACACCTGCTCCTGTCTCTTCTCCATCCTCGCATCAGGTCAGACGCGCTTTCCTCGCACAGGATCTCACACCGACGCTCGTCTGCACGGGCACAGACACACACACACACACGCACACGCACAGGCACACACATGCGCTCGACCGAGAGCCTTATATAACACATATAACACGCGGTGCTGCACCTCTTAACAGGATCCCTAGGCAGAGCGTGTGGGTGGTGGCTTGTTAATGGCACTTATCCAGAAGACAGGTCTTTGTGGAGAACACATTTTCCTTGCGAGTTTTTTTTTTTCTCCCTGTTTCTGAAGCGAGCCGTCTGGAGCGTGGATCCGCAGCCCGGCCGTTGACGCGTCTTTAGCTGCAGACAAACACTCGATGGCACCTTGTTGCCTTTGCCGTCCGCCTGCGGCCCTTTCCTGCGACATGCCGGTGTTGCCGTGGCAGCCTCCGCGGCCGTGAATGTCACTGCAGAGGAACACTGACATGAAATGCGGGGGGGGGGCTTCAGCTGCGGCGGATGTGGGCAAACCTCAAACCGGACGCCCGCTCATCAGCCGTGACCTTTGACCTCCCCACCATCCGGATCTGTGTTTTGGGGCTGGCAGGGCGAGACACACCCTGAGGCTCAGTGTGTCAGGGGCCTCCATCCCAACTGCAGCTTACTGTTCAACATCTGCTAGGAATCAGCCCAGCACAGCTGTCACTGTGTCACATGACGTGGCGAAACACCTTGCCGCTTAACCTCCGCTTTCTGCCTAATTCTGCATAAATCGCTGCTCTGGGGAGCGCGGGGGGGCGGTGGGGAGGGGGGGGGGGGTTGAGACCGTGCCTCGATCTGGCCGTTACTTCGGCTCCTGTAGTCACAGATGATACCCTCGTCCTGTGGTGTTTCTCCTGCAGGGGGAATGAGTCGCCAGTCCTGGAGCCCTGCAATTGGTCGCTCACGCGTAAGTCAGCTGGGCCTGGCTCTAATGAAAAGATCCGCCGCGCCTCTCTTCCTGAGTCTGCCGCGGTTCAGTGAGTAGCGGCGGCGAATCCGTAATCCTGCTTCTGTCAAAGCCCCACAGAGATGAATGGCTGCCGCTTTCATTACAATACATAAAAATAAAGATTCGGCTATGTCACAGCTGCAGCTGTAGGGTTTCCATCCAGCCGCGGGTCGCCCCGTGTTCTAACGTCTTCCGTCATGTGATCTTTCTCTCCGTCTTCCTCTCCCCTCTCATTCTTCCATTCCCTTCTGCCTTTTCCCCAAACATCTTTTCTCCACAGCTCCATCCCTCGTCCTTCCAGCTCGCACAGGTGACGTCTCAGGATGTCACATGGAGCGGACCCCATCTCTCTCTTGCCACAGTGGCGCACACCAGTTGGTCATATAAGGGGATTAGAGCGCGTATTTCCGGCAGTGTTCTGCAAACATCTGGAGTCAACGGGGAGTTCCTGTTGACGAACAAACACGGACACGCGTGTAGCATACGGCGAACGCGCCAGCGCCTCCTCGTTTTGTCCCACGTGTCAGATCCCAGACTTGTAGATCAGCTGCCAAAAGATGATATCTGTACCCCTGTGAATGGAATATTACCTAATCATCCAGGCGTGGACACCAAGGGGAGTCACGTGGGTGGAGTCATCGAGGAGGCAGCGGTGCTGTACTAAAGCAGAAGCCTCGCAGCGAGGGGGCAGTCAGTCAAGAGCGACATTTGTGGAGAATCACTTACACTTTCTGTCTTTAACGACAAATTTTGAATGACAAAATTCCAGCGGCAGTATCTCCCTGGAGGAGGAGGCTGTGTGTGTATTAACCAGCTCTCGCAGCTATTTTCTAAACACACTTTCATGTCCACACTATTATCCATTTTTCACGTCCAATTGCTCTGTTATGGTAATCGTCAGAAGCACACCATGGTGTAATTACTTACAGCTGACATAAGAAAGGAATATCCCTCCCCCATCGACTCGCCGAGTTGCTCCGTCTGACTGGTTAACTCCTCCCATCCTGGCATCGGCTCTTCCAAGTCACGCCTCATGGGCAAATCCAGGTTAAATGCTCAATGGGAAAAACTGACGGGCAAATACTCTACTACATATTGTTGAAAGTATTATTTTTTAAATCGGATTATCATGTTTTTTGATGAGAAATATTTTTATATGTGGAACTAAAGTACAATCAGAAGCACGTGCATAAAAACTCATGAGAAAAAAAATGAAAACTAGTCGTAAGATTATATACTGTGTTAATAAAGTAAAAAATTTAAATTAAATTTAAAATAATGTGCAGATTTTAATATCAAATATCCAAACGTCTATGTCTCTTCAGTGAAGAGATAAACAAATCGCAGTTACGATTTTAAGTAAAAGGTTAAATTATGAATCTCAAAGCCCAGCAGCCTGTCTGCTTTTCAGGCCCCCGTGTTGATTGCTACGCGTTCGTGGAGATCTGTTCCTTGGCGTGATTAATCTGCTGAAGCCCCGTGTTAGACTCCTCCTTAGCGTATAGCTTTTTCTGACCTCAGGTACTACAGATATACAGCCATATAAAATAGTACTGGAAGGCTGTCATTACCTTTGCTCTAGCACCTCACCTCCCAGCACGTGCCAGCCACAGTCTGGAAGCTGTCAGGGGTAGCTGTGGTGTTACTGAAATGATCATAATTACTCAAGAGTAATTGACCTGTGTCAAGCCTGCCATCAGCGGCACATATTTTAAACTGTATCCAGTGGTCAAAGTCAGGTGAGCGTGTTAGAGTACGATCTGAAAGCCTCTGAATAGATATGACAACCAGATGTCCTGTGCTGTTTTTTCCAGTGTTGTTAATAGTAACAGAGTGCAATTATTTGGAAGTTATTTTGCACAGGAGGCTCCCATTAACGGAGTCTCCCTAGGGCACGTGCAAAAGCCACAAGACGTGTGATGGAGAGGTCAGCACCCAATTGTGTCTTTCTGCAAACCAACTGGGGAGACACCTGAGCCTCCAGGAAAGGGTTTACCAAGACCAGCGGATCAGGAGAGAGTGTACCAGTAGCAGCGGTACTGGGGAGGGTGCACCAAGAGCAGCAGTCCAGGGGAGGGTGCACCAAGAGCAGCAGTGCAAAGGAGAGTGTACCAAGAGCAGCGTCCAGGGGAGGGTGCACCAAGAGCAGCGTCCAGGGGAGGGTGTACCAAGAGCAGGAGTGCAAAGGAGAGTGTGCCATGAGCAGCTATCCAGGGGAGGGTGTACTGAGAGCAGCGGTACAGGAGAGGGTGCACCAGGAGCAGCAGTGCAATGGAGAGAGTGTCAAGATCAGCTATCCAGGAGAGGGTGCACCAAGAGCAGCTGTCCAGGGGAGGGTGTGCTAAGAGCAGCTGTCCAGGGGAGGGTGCACCAAGAGCAGTGTCCAGGGGAGGGTGTACCAAGAGCAGGAGTGCAAAGGAGAGTGTGCCATGAGCAGCTATCCAGGGGAGGGTGTGCTAAGAGCAGCTGTCCAGGGGAGGGTGTGCTAAGAGCAGCTGTCCAGGGGAGGGTGCACCAAGAGCAGCGGTCCAGGGGAGGGTGTACCGAGAGCAGCGGTCCAGGGGAGGGTGTACCGAGAGCAGCGGTCCAGGGGAGGGTGTACCGAGAGCAGCGGTCCAGGGGAGGGTGCACCAAGAGCAGCGGTCCAGGGGAGGGTGCACCAAGAGCAGCGGTCCAGGGGAGGGTGCACCAAGAGCAGCGGTCCAGGGGAGGGTGCACCAAGAGCAGCGGTCCAGGGGAGGGTGCACCGAGAGCAGTGATCAGTACTTCCATCTCCCTGATGCTCTTATGACTGTAAAGCCCCCTTTATGAACCCTGAGTTACACACTTTCACAGCTACGGAATATGGACACAGAGCCTATGTTCAGATGTCCAGCTGGTTATAGAGTTCAGCTGACAGTTTGCATGACAGGTGATTTAGCCCAGTCTAGCATCACAAAAATATACAGGCTCATATTGGGCCCTGCGTTCACCAATGCATGACAAGAAAGTGAAAATGCATCAAACATGTTTTGGATTTTTCAAGGTCGGGGGTCAACTATATTTTCTAGGAATTTTCCTATACTTCAAGAAAAATGCATGCCGCAACTGTATATTTTGAATGCAATTTATGTACAAAATCATTCCGGAATCCTGCTTCCTCTCTGAAATGCGTTCTGTGGAGAAGAGAAGTTCATTATGGCTGGGTGTGGAGATCCCCCACGTCTGCTTTGAGCCTGCCGCCTTGGTCTGTAGCTCACCACATGAAGCTCATTGAAATACATAGAATTTGTACTGACCCAGAACTTCTAGCGAACTTACCCAAAAGAAGCGAGGAGCCCAAGACAGAAGCGGTGGCAAGAAGTGCATAGAGTCATCATCATTTTTCAGAATCAATTTTCTTTTTATATCGCAAGAGGCGCGCATTGGCCAACCAGAGATGTCTGCGACCCCACTGAATCATGTTTGGGGTAAAAATAAAGCTGGACTCTTTTCGTCCTCTCTCAAAATATCTTCTTTTTTTTTAATCCTTGCAGACACTTGCGCGCTGTGTTGTGTTGTACCCTATTTCGGGAGGTAGATAGATTAGGGCTGATCATTGAATCTAACTGGCATTAACCCTAAAAAGGAGTTATTCAGGAGCAGTACATCTATAAACCAGGTTAATATAGATAAAACCTAGCAGACTTTAACTTAATCAGCCTAAGAATGCTTGCTGGTGTTGAAGGCCTCGTCTTATGCAAAACTCATTACACTGTAGCCTTGTGTCTTAAGTCTCTCTTACATATTCTGTTGTGCCTGCACTGTTCAGATATGTACATCCGTCCATCCATCCATTTCCATGAACTCTTGCCCAGATCAGGGTTTTGGTGAGCCCAAGGGACAGCCCAGACCCAACATCAGTCAATCACGAGGTTCTGATGCAGATGTAGGCAGAAACTCTCTGTAGTTGTCTTATTGTAGCCAAGGCATGATAGTCAGTGTCCTATTTTTAAAGAAAAACGTGGGGTTTTTGCATTATACATATGTGTACCTGTTTTGTTCCGTTGGTGCTTTTTTGTTTCGCCGTCGTGTCTCCAAGGCCCCCTGTAAGGCCACCGTGTGACCTGTCACCATGGTGATGTGTTGGTAAACACAGAACCGTGATGTGGAAGGCCTCCCCCTGCCTGGAGAGTGCTCTGCTCGGGCGTCGCTGTGCTGCTGGAGATTCCTGCCTGGCTTTGCCCCATGTCGCTTGGTTTGGTGTAAAAACAGGGGTAGTAACAGCCTTGCAAGTTTTTTTTTGTTTTTTTGCACAAACTTGTTTATGTGATCAGTGGCACTCGCGATTTCCCAAAGGAGCGCATCCCAGAAATGGTAGGAAAAAATTGCAACAAACTGACCATCTCCATTCATTTTTACTCTAATTCATAATTCAGTTGTAAACAATGTGATAATTATCAAAAGACATATAACTATGTGAATATATGTGTTATGTGTATGTGTATGAATGTAAATATATAGAAAATATATATATATATACAGGCACGCACACACACAAAGGCCATGTACACGTGGCTCTGTATAGGCATTCTGGTAACTGAGGGGTTAATGCGTACCTTCATCAGTGGCAAGAACTATAAAAATCCATGTTAATTAAAAGAAATTAAATAAAACGGTGATATGAAGAAAAAGGTAAATGACAGCATTTCCTCTAACCGTCATGCCGACGCAATTAACTGCTGCCAAAGTCTGAAACTTGAGCTATTTTTCTTATTTAAATCATTAGAGGAGGCCACGGCTCGGTATTCAGTCATGTCAATTCTGCCTAATTACTTTAAAACAAAATCAAAGTAGCCACTGTGGGCTATTGTTTGACGCGGCCCATCTCTAAATTTAATTATGCGTTCATTTTAATAAATTCCATTTCAGATGAAAAGTGCCGTTAATAGCGTCAGCCGGCCGCGCGCACGTCTTAATCGTTAGCATGGCCCGGCAGTCGGCCTGGTCCCGGTTTCACTCAGCATAGCGTCGCAAGGTTTATTCTGATTGGCTATTAAAGGCACTGAGAGTACGAGGAGCGGCTTGGGTGGTGTGGAGCAGGTCGTTCTGTGAGCAGAAAGCAGGCCGCCCAAAAAGCGCCTATATCAGCAGTACAGGTGGCATCGCTAATGACCCCCCCTATAAAGGCCTCAGAATGTGAATGCTATTTCGAGTGAGATATTATTTTGTCTTGGGAATAATTGACAGACTTGCAGACTTTACATTAGCACAAAATACATTTGTTTTCATTTGCTTGTCTGTTTCTTTTAGTATTGCGCTGTGTATTTTAAGGCTTTTAGAGGCGTTTCCCAGAATCCTCTCTCCACTTCAAAATGGATGGGCCTGGTCACATGCACAACGTGCGATTGGCCCAGAGCTTGGGGAGACCGGAGGAATGTTGTCCAGAAGGATGGCTTCATATCCTGCTCTGAGTGTCAGAAATAAGCGGTGCTGGCCACATGGGCGTCCAGCCATAAAGATGAGTCAGCCCAGTAACTCCCAGTATCCTAAGCTTCACCCCAGCATAATTGGTCACAGGTGAGTTCCACTCTGGCCTGGAATGCTGATCGCCGTGGAAACATTGCCCTGCTGGAGTCTCTAGTGATCAGGGCGATATATCAGAAGTGAGGAAGGTGGACGTGTTGGAAGGGTTAGGGTTAGCTGGCTGCCAGATCTCCTGACCTTGTGCCAGGTCCCAACCTTCTGCTGTCTAGTGCAAGAGCCTGGATACACACAGGGTCTGTGTCTGCTGAGGTCTCTCTCCCACGTCCTGGTCTTGTTCTTTAGTTCCTCCCTGTTTATGTGTCTGAGGGTGGCTAACAGAAAGCCCCAGTGCAGGCAACATCTTTGCTAAATATGTGTTGACTCCTCACGCATGGAGGATGTCTGTCGTTGGGTGCCGCCCAGACCGCCTGGGACCCCTGGGACCCCATGTCTCCTTGCTGTTACTGGCAGCGTCGGCAAGCCTTTGGGACGTCATTTCCTGCAGTTTAACGGCAAGCAGGAGGACGCGGGCCCCTCACCCAGCGGGCGTGTGACACAGGGCTAAGTGGCCAGCTGTGCCCCAGATCCATCAGCGTCCCTGAGCCCTGGACAGGCCTGACATCAGATGTCGAGTGGGTGCATCTGGGTGAAGCGTCATCTTATCCCTTTTTTCCTGTGCCCTGCTGTGGAATTAATAAAATTTGGATTTAGCCGAGTAGCGGAAACGACCGCCAAGGCGAAGAGTCGCAAAACTCTGCCCCATCGTGGGGTAAATCCACCAGCGGGCCCCCAGCACATTATGGCAGAGGACGGCCGTTGGCCGGTTACTTTCATTTCTCCTCTGTGTGCCCCCCCATCCCCCCCCCCCCCCCCCCCCGCCACACACTACTGGAAATGGTTTTGCCCGCACAGCCTCGAACTATTGCATGTCAGCCAGTAATTCATGCTTTTGCTGTGCACATGCTTGGGATCATAAAAGGGGGACGGGGGTCGCCAGTCCTAAAAATCTGAGAGATTAATTAAAAAGCTCGGAAGGAGCGACGGCCCGCCCCGCAGAGTCTGGAGCCGTCTTTATCCCTGTGTGAAGGAGAGCCGGCAAGCGCGCCATCCGTTCACCCACTGTACATTATTTGTATTCAAGGTTTCTGAAATGACATCGCTATCTGATGATGCACCAGCCCATTATATTGTCTAGCAGGACAAATATCCCGCCGTTCCCATTGCAGAACCAACACCATTTTTCCGTGTCAGAGGTGGGTAATGTCCCGGCGGTCCGGGCGGTGCCGGGCATGCTTGGACGGCGCCATTAATCCTCCCGGGCAATCTCCCGCTCTGATTATTAGGGAAATAAATTTGCATGCTGCATATGAACCAGGTGAATCACAGAGGGCGCAAATTATATTTTCTGACAGCAAGGCGGCGAATGGAGCTGCACTCCCCAACCCCCCCCACCGCCCCTTCTGTGTTCACCCCCCGTCCTGAAAGCTGGAGGAATTTCAATTCATTGCCCCGTGAGTGGCGAGCCCTGCTCTCTTTTTAAGTTTACATTGACTCTCTTATCTCCCCGAGAAGGCCCCCTCGCTCCCAGGAGCGCGGCCGTAATCACGACTTACAAATCAGACGAATAATTGGTGGGTGGGTGTGGGGGGATGTGGCTGGTGAGGGGCATGGGGGGGGGGATGGGGGCTGGATTTCTTAGAGTGCCGCTCCGTCGCATGACACCGCTTGCTGACTCGGCCCTCCTTCCGGAACGATCCTGAGTTCTCGCCCGTATCGGATGCTGGGATGGGAATCACGCTCCGACAGTTGTGACACTTCAGGCACAAGATGATTCCCTCTCGGCTGCTCCTGTCTAAGGGCGGCCCTGTCACATTTCCCTGGGACATTTCCCTGGGTATCAGCTACTGTCTCTTCAGCTCTGCCAATGGGTACATGTGCCAGGGAAAGACAAAGAATCCTCCACTGTTGGGTTACACTGAGGCCTGTGTGTGTATCAGGGAATGACACAGTGGCCTGTGTGAGTACTGGAGGGTGACAGTGAATGAGGCCTGTGTGAGTACTGGAGGTGGACACTGAATGAGGCCTGTGTGAGTACTGGAGGTGGACATTGAATGAGGCCCGTGTGAGTACTGGAGGTGGACATTGAATGAGGCCTGTGTGAGTACTGGAGGTGGACACTGAATGAGGCCTGTGTGAGTACTGGAGGTGGACATTGAATGAGGCCTGTGTGAGTACTGGAGGGTGACACTGAATGAGGCCTGTGTGAGTACTGGAGGGTGACACTGAATGAGGCCTATGTGAGTACTGGAGGGTGACACTGAATGAGGCCTGTGTGAGTACTGGAGGGTGACACTGAATGAGGCCTATGTGAGTACTGGAGGGTGACACTGAATGAGGCCTATGTGAGTACTTGAGGGTGACACTGAATGAGGCCTGTGTGAGTACTGGAGGGTGACACTGAATGAGGCCTATGTGAGTACTGGAGGGTGACACTGAATGAGGCCCGTGTGAGTACTGGAGGGTGACACTGAATGAGGCCTATGTGAGTACTGGAGGGTGACACTGAATGAGGCCTATGTGAGTACTGGAGGGTGACACTGAATGAGGCCTATGTGAGTACTGGAGGGTGACACTGAATGAGGCTTATGTGAGTACTGGAGGGTGACACTGAATGAGGCCTATGTGAGTACTGGAGGGTGACACTGAATGAGGCTTATGTGAGTACTGGAGGGTGACACTGAATGAGGCCTATGTGAGGACCATATATATTGCGCTTTAAAATAACACCGCCCAACAGTTTTTTTATATATATAAAAAGTACTCCTTTGACTGAAGCCTTGTTTTCTCATTCCTCTCACATGCTTAATGAGGTCTATCCCTCAAGGAGCAACAAATTCAGGGTGCAAAGAAGAGTTAGGGAAAACAAAATATTATTATTATTTACAGCGAGTCACTTTATTTTTTAAACCTGTCAGCTGATCGTGAATTGTAATTGTAAGGCGTTATTCTGTCACACACATGCCCTGACAGACACATTTTTTGGAGCAGACTCGATAACCCAAATTTATTTTGGCAGGTAAGTTAATGATTCTCTGTAATCTGGCCTTGAGATTTGGATGTGAGCATCTGTGGATGTTGGATGCGCTCAGTAGCTGAGGGGTCCAGAAAACTGTGGTGATATATGGGCAGGGGGAGTCATTTGGGCTCTGTGCCATTGCCCTGGAGCCTGGGTTGGGCCCCCTATGGGGGCTGTCTCCACGAGCCAGGCAGGCCAGTGCTCATTCTCCACTTCCTGTCTGTCTCCGCCAGTGCGCCGCCCTTCCCAGCCTCAAGGTGAAAGCTGAGATCAGGGGTCTGTGCTCGGATTGTCGTTCGCCAACCTCCATCCCGCCACTACCCTCACCGACGGATTACCTGGATGGTCAGCCCGCGTAAGTGGTCAGCTTCAGTCACATGACCCCACCAAATGCACCTGCCCTGTGTTTCCCCATCAGACTACTGTCAGAGGGCAGTAGCCTTGAAGGCCTTGAACTTGTCTTTGCAGACCCACTTTGCTTGGTAGTTTCTGGGTGGCCATAATGCAGTGTGGCGCGGCCGGCCTCCCTGCTCGCCTGCCTCCCATCTGAGTGCCCCCGCCATCTTGCAGCACTGAATATTAAAGGCTAGATCTGCTTTGAATGTGACAATAAAGGGGGGGATCTTAGAGCATTTTAAAGATGGGAATGTCAGTTGAGACGCCAGCCCCGGGACGAGGAGCCAGATTCCTGCCCATCCAGAAGGCTGGAGGCGACACCGGCCCCAGCTCCTCGTGGATTTGGGTCACGCTCCTCAATCTGGGCCGGGAGTTTCTCCCAGGCGCACGTGCGTCCCGCCACCACGGGAAACGGCGGCCCCTTAAACCGGACCGGCGTTGTCCTCCGTGCCAGAAGAAGCCAGCCGTCTCCATCCCGGCAGTACGTCCCGGCTCCTCAGCCTGAGCCGGCGGCTTGGAGAGGGATTCCCGTCAAGCAGATAGGCTGAGAACGCCGGGAATCCATCGGAGATGCGCGGCGGGGAGAAGGCAGGCCGGAGCCCAGGTAAGACAACAAGGTTTTGGGAATTTTTACTCCATGGGTTAGTTGGGCCTTCGGCGCCGTAATTTACAGACACTCCCTCCATGATGGGAGTGCTGCGATTCCGTCATTTAGCAGGTTTTCCGCCTTGATCCATTGCCGCAAGGTGGCTGAGGGCCGCGAGGCACCCAGCAATTTATATTGCTCCCGTATTATCCTAAGCGTCTGGCTGCCTCTCCCAGTTCACCCGGGCTTTTCCCGCTGATTTTCCCCCCTCCCCAAATGCCCAGGAGGCGTCGTGGGCCTAGCAGTAGCCAATGCGCGTTACATCTGGGACGCCGGGTTCAACCACCGATGCTACTGCTTGGGCAGCGGGTGGTGTGAGCCCAAGCCATGGATACGCCCCAGTGCGGCCAGCAGTGGCACCCTCACACCAAGCCGGCCTGCCCATCCTGACCCCTCTCTCAGATAGGAGCAGGGGCGCCGCCTCTGGAGGGGGCTGGCAGTGCGGCAGCCATGTGGGACACCGCCAGGCAAAGGCATAATCAAACGCTGGGACATGCAAGTGTAAACATCTCTCAGCTCGTTAATAGTGTCACCTAAAAGAGAACGGGTCGAAGCTGACGCTCGAATTGGGGTTTTTTTGGGTCAAAATAATTAGGATGAACGTGTCTAATGTTATCGTAACCCCTGTTTTTCGGCTGGATATGTTAACGGCACTCGTTAGATCGAAAGGAGCGCGGGGGTCGTTAAGATAAACTGTTAATCATTTACCATGACAACATAAAAGGATGTAAAAGGGAGTCAGCGCGGCGACTCCTGAGACTGGCGTAAACATTATTAATCCTCTGCCGCCGCACACCAGTCTCCCCGCTTCTCGCATCACGTCGCTCTCGCAGGATGCTGCCTTTCACAAAGGCTCCCAATGTATGGATTTTTAGACACAGCATGGCTTTTCAAACCCTACAAACATATTCAGTGTTAAGTGCAAATGCCTAACTTTGATAATAAAAAAAATGTAACTATTGCATTTAAATTATGGTGTTTAATTGAGGTAAACAAGCATATTTATTTATATTGTTCTTATAATGATAATACACTTTTTGAACTGCAATACATTTTGAAGCCACGTAACTTCGTGTGGGTGTGTGAGTGTGGGTGGGTGAGTGTAAGCAACACGTGAAATCATGTGTGTCTGTACCTAAGTATTGCGTGCATGTGCACGCACGCGTGTGTCTGCCTAACCAGTGGGTGTCATCGTACTGCTGTTCCCCCACGCCCCCCATCCCCCGCCCCACACGGACCGCGGAGACACTAATGCTGGGTGACTGCAGGAATATCCATTTTTGTATAATCTCTTTCTGGGAGACGAGTTCAGCTGAGCATGTCAAGCTGCAGCATATGGAGGCACAGGAGGGGCTTGGGGCCAGTCTAATGAAATGGCATGTTCACAAGTGGACAGGGCCTCCTCGTTTGTACGGGCCTGGCAGGGCTCGCGACACGCCGGCTGCCGGCTCCCGTCCGCTGCCAAACGAGCCCCCCCTCGCCATCGCCGCTGCCGCATTCACGGGTCGCCCGTACGTAACCGTGGCACGCCCCTCCAGAGCGCTCTGCCGTGTCTGCTTACATCCCGCCATTCATTTTTTCGGTGTGTGCAGTGGGGGTGGGCACCTGCCGGTGTCCTGTTTCATGTCTTCGTTAAGGCAGCGCTGCTGGGGAATTCCAAACTGATGGGGGAGGGCAGCTGCCCCTCCCTCCAGCCCCCCCGCCCCGCCCCATTTCCAACCCCCGCTCTAGAGGCTGTGTCATTGCCTTGCCCCTCCTTGACAAGCACAGAAATGTCACCAGTCTGACCTCCCTCCCCCTGATAGCTCTCTTCACTTCCACACTCCTCAGTTCTCCAGCATCTATCGGGCTGTCCAAAACCCCATCGAGATTTTATCGACACCCATTCCTGCTTTTATATTTTATACTAGCTCCCACCCCCCCCACAGACATAAGGCCCCGGGATGCATGGTGAGTGGACACTGCAAATGAGCTCCATCGGTCTGGTGAAATTATGGAGGAAAAAAGCAAAAAAGAAAATTACAACACACATGGATCTGTACAAAAAAAAATCAAAACAAGCCTGAAAAACATACCTCCCTGCAGGGCCATCGCGGGACCGTCCCGGAACAATGGGCGCCTTCCTACGTGGCGGCAGCTTGCGGTCCGCGCTCTCTGTTCCCCCACATATAAATAACATGCTGACGTTCAGTTTGATAAAAAGCAGAGATAAAAGTGCGCAGTAACAAACTACCGCGCCACAGCACAAACACGCACCACTCCAAAATAAACAGCAGATGTAGGCCTGCAACATACCGCTGGAAAGAACGGTCTAACAGTAATGGCTGACAGGGAGCGATGAATGTCACCCATACAAGACTGCACTCTGTAATTAATGAATGCTGCTAAGTCGGACATCGTGCCACCATCCGTCCATCGTGCCGCTTTTGGCTCTGGGAAGGACAGAGGGAAAAAGATAACAGAAATATCTCACCATTGGTTCTGTGCTGAGATTGGATCCCAGATTACGCATTTGACTGTTGGGTGGGTGTGGCCTGCATGTAAGACGGTCCCCTCTTAGTAACTGGCTATAGAGCAACCAAATGGCTCCAGCAACCCTTAACGACCGCATTCCTCATGACATGAGCGTAACACTTTGTGGTCAGGATCAGATGTGAGAGTCTAGTTTCTTCTGTGGCTGGTGTACATATTTAAGGGAGGCACTTCTGACCTGGCAGTTGTCCGCCCATCCATCCATCCATTGTCCATACCGCTTATCCTTCTGGGTCGCAGGGGGTCCGGAGCCTATCCCGGAAGCAATGGGCACGAGGCAGGGAAAAACGCAGGACGGGGGACCAGCCCATTGCAGGGCACACTCACACACCATTCACTCACACATGCACTCCTATAGGCAATTTAGCAAGTCCAATTAGCCTCAGCATGTCTTTGGACTGTGGGGGAAACTGAGGTACCCGGAGGAAACCCCACGACGACATGGGGAGAACATGCAAACTCCACACACATGTGACCCAGGCGGAGACTCAAACCTGGGTCCCAGAGGTGTGAGGCAACAGTGCTAACCACTGCACCACCCTTCCCCTGCCCTGGCAGTTGTATTATTTCTGAATCTTTGGCCAGAAGAGAACAGTAGGGACTGTTGGTGTGCATGAGTTCAACTCAAAGCCTGGGAACTCAATGCATGGACCCGGCTGATTTACCCGTCCCACAATGAAACGGGGTCTTATTAGCAAACGGTACCATTGTATCCAGACAATGGGGACTGAGTAATGACACTCAGAGCTTTTTCTGATGACCCGTGCATTTTTTTTTTTTAAGGTAAAAATATTTCACTGATCTGGGGCCCTGTCTTCTGTGTAACTGGAGCGTTTGTCTCCGCTTACCTGTGGCTGGCCTGGGACCCACTAGGATGACAAAAATAATGCCGCGCGTGGCTTGACCCGGCCCAGATCCAGCCCGGTCCAATTTGTAAATATGTGTCAGACTCCCGGAGATCCTGAATATGAAATAACGTTGGGGGATCTGGTGAAGCTACCAATTCGCAGAGGGCTCGTTGTAACGTTGCGGAAACCAGCACTCGGAAATCAGCACGTCGTTTGCATCCTATGTCCTGGGCTTCCCGAAAAACTCCGTGTATAATCTTCACCCGGGTCTGCAAGGTGAATGTTGTGTATGAGGGGTCTTTGGGTTATTTGTGTGCACGCATGGTGGCAAAAGGTGGTTGGTTTGAGGAATAGAGGCCACTGCTTATGGCCTCAGCCTCAGAGTTGCACGGTGTCATGTCGTTGCAGGGGAGGCGCCTCACTCCTCACTCACGCATCTGCCTGTACATCTTGCCATGTCCTTATTCATCTATATGTGTGTCTGCCAGCTGCCTGTCAGTCATTATTCATGTTGACAGCAGCCGTGTGGGCCTTGTCACCCTCCTCGCCGCCCAGGCTGCCGATTCTCGTCGGGACGCATCAGAATCTGTCGATAGCCGGCCCTGCAAATGACAGGCGTCAGGGGATGACGCTCATCAATTGTAGCAGGAGCTTAAAAAGGTCACAGGCAGCCAGACTGTAGGCCGCTGTTGTCTTAAAGCCGGGCTGTCTTAAATTCGCGCCAGCCGCCGGCTCGCAGCACTCCGTAATGTATTCGCGCCTCTCGGGCTGGCATGGCGAGAAGGCCAAGATAGAGCCTGCCTCCCTTTGTCCCGTGTGTCCGTGCCAGGAGGGCTGGCGCTAATTTACACTGTCGCCCGCGTTTGCTGCCGCTGGGCTTCGATGCCGCCGGCCTACTTCAGGATGGGAACTCTACTCTCTGTTTTCGGGTCAGGTTTGTGAACAGGCAGGCTTGGGGGGGGGGGTGGCGAGAGGCTGCCGTTTTCATGAGGAAGAGGGTTAAAGGTGTGGGCTCTGGACAGAACAAAGACATGCTGGAAGGCAGTGCAGAGGTTGACGCCCCCTGCTGGATGCTAATTCAAACCAAACCCTCACTACAGAATGGGTCTTTGACATTGTTGCACATCGCAATGTTTGATGCCCCTGCTTTTAAAGGTGGAGGAGAGGAGACTCTTTTTAGCATTTATCACCCAACATTGCACCGAATGTGGGCTTGGTGAGGATGATGAAATCCCATGGACCCGCCCCCTGAAATCGTCCCATTTGTACGGGGCTCCCTTTTGGCCGTCGTCAGGCGATGGCCGTGCATTCATTCACCACCAAAAGAAGTCGTCTTCCTTGAGCCTGCAACCGTTCGTGACAGCCTGAGCCCGGACGTATGCCTTAATGACTCAACTTCCCTTTGATTTCCAGCCCCCCCCCCCTTCCCATTGGAACATCTGATCCAATCAATCACAGCGCCGGCTGACCCGGGCCTCTCTGGGCTCTCAGCGTTGCCGGTTCTCAGGGCAGAGGCATCGCTGATCTCGAGCCCTGCCTATTACAGCCAGAGATCAGATTTCCAATCCATCTTGGATCACAGGACCATAGTCTAAACTTCAGAAAACCACGGAATATTTTGGAAATAGACAAAGAGCCTGGATTCAATAAAAATGTGGACCCATTCAATCCCAGCACTGAATTCTTTATGTAGCCTGAGCCAGCGCGATACAGCATGCAGCTGAACCGCACCTTGTTCTTCTCCTCGAAACGAGCTGCCCTTTCTAGCTACTTGTCTAAGACGCGCAAGTAAAAAACCCTTTTGAAGTGTTTTTTATGTGTGTTTCCACACGCATCTGTGAGTGCTTTTATTGGAAATGCAAATGCATAGTGTGTGTGAATTTAATACCAAACACAACATGTTATTTTATAGGTCAGAAGAGACTGCATCTTTTCTCAGCTCCTTGGACAGCTGTCGGTGTTGTGGCCCTGGATGTTACGATCAGTCCCTAGAAAGGGCAGGGCAACCAACCAGTTTTGTATAAAGAGTCACAGTCACAGAGTACTCTACTGATTGGTTGAAACAAATTTTTGGTCTGGATTTGTACTCTCTGGACCTGAAATCTCCACCTTTACTGTGGAACCAAGTTAACTGGAGGACATCACTGTCCTGAGTACAATGGGCTATCCTGACTCCTGATGTGCTCCTACCCAGAATTCTACTGCAAAATTCTGGAGAGGCATTGGATAGCAAGCCAATGGCAACAGTCACAACTGGGACTGGTGTGAACCGGTCCAGAGAAGGCAGAGATACAGCAATCCATGCAGTTAGGTTTGTATTACAGCACTGGAATATAGAAAAGTTGGTGGCAGTAGTGGAATCATGTGAATAGATGTGAGTGGGATTTACGCACGTTTAACTAAGTAACACTTTACACAGTGACAGGAACGAAAAATATAAGCAGACTTCCATCACGGCAAGACTGGCCTCTCAAATAGTTTAATCAATACAGGAGTGTTAGCTGTAATGGACTGTGGCAGCGTTTTAACTGGACAAAGCCTTCCTCACGTCGATGAGGAGGGTTAAACCGCTCAGTAATCTAAATAATCTGGAAGCGTATCGACTTACTGTGCTGAGAGGCCCTCGCAGATCCACGCTGCCTCTCTGCCGGTGCGCGACGCGCCGCAGTTGCGATTTTCACCCAATTTTTGTCTCCCAGTCTTTCTGTTTATTCATTTTGCACGAAAGAAGATGTGCAATCTATTTATGAGAGCGGTGCTCGTCTTCCTTGCGGCCATTTTACCGAGCCTGAGGATTCGGTAGTAATGAGCTTTTAATGAAAAATGTTTCGTCGAAGGTAAACGGATGCTGAAGGGCTTGTGAGAGGCGCCTTTGTGCGAGGAGTCGCCATAGCGACCCGGCTGTGCCGCGTCCCTTGAGGGTTTCTGTGGTCAGTTCTCCAGTACGTCTTTATTGGGATTATTAAGCACCTTCATATTCACTACATGGAGGTCCATGTAACTGGAACGTTCCAGAATGGCCATTATAGATTTTTTATTAATTTTAAGCAAAAAGTTTCCCTATTCCTCTTTACTTAATGGAGCACAAAAAATACAGTATTACTCTATTACTTGTGTATTAATTAACTACAAACAAAGTTTTAGTTAGATACTGATCTCATGTTTGCTCATCATTAATGAATCATGATGCATCTTTTATCTGAAGTAGCAACTGTATTTGTTCATGATTTATTCATAATTTGTACTTCAGTAGTAACTGAGATATTGCTGAGGTATATTATTGAGAAGTATTTGTGCCCCATCAAATGTTACCAGTTTTCCCTGTATTGACCTTTGTTGAGGGTTTTTATTGTGATGGATTTTATGTCTAGTTTAGAGAAAATCTGTATGCAGTGGTTAAGTGCCACATACTCCCATCTATCTTCCATAGCTACTTATCCAGTAGAAGGTTGCGGTGAGCCTGGAGCCAGTCCCAGGCAGCTAGACAGGAACTCCTCCTTGGGTGGGATGCCAGTCCATTGTAGGGCAAACACTCACACTTCATGGGCAATTTAGGGACTACACTGCATCTAACTGCATGTCTTTGGTCCGCAAGAGAAAACTCACGTCCAAATTCCACATGCAGAGCCAGGGGCAGGAATGGAGCCACAGCCCTGCAGGTGGGGGCCTGCAGAGGTGGGGGTCTGCGGAGCTGATCCTGCTGACTGGTGTCACATACAAAGCCTGTTAGTGTAAATGCCCTCGAAACTCATTCGGGGCAAGTACATGATAAACGGTAATCTAAACATTCTCGTTTGGCAAGAATGTCAAGGAGATTACGTTAAAAAGTTTTTAAATGAGTGTTTATTTTCTAGTTTGGGAATACATAGAGACTGGCATTCCATCCAGCCAATCCCGTGGCCCAATTATGTAAGGATGGATGGATGGATGGATAGATGGATGGATACACAGTGGGAATTGTTCTTTCTCAGTAGATCTTTAGCAGTGCGGCTTGTTTACTAGAGGAGATGTCAGTCACAGGTCAGGAAGTGCCAAGTGCTACGACATGGCATGGCCTTCCATCCTTCCGTAAGAGGGAATGTTTTCCAAGCACTGAGGATGCTGATGATATGAGGGCTTTTGTGTTTCCCTGTAAGAATACTGCCCGGAAGCTCACAATTAGCTATATCTGTTTTTCTGTTCGGTCTCATTCATTCCTTTCAAGCTCTGGTGCCATGACAACAGTGAAAGCAATGTATTAAATAACCTTCTCGAGATAGAAGTGTTAAATGACTTAAAGCAAGCAATTAGCAAGCCCTCGACAGATATAGCTCCGTCGTGTTTATCCTTTTTATGGGAGGTGAAGTATCTATGTACAGTGGGGAAGGCAGCTTTCACTCAGTATAAATACCCAATTTTCAGCATAGACTGCTTTTTTTACTGTAGAGATTTGGGTTTTGTGCAGCAAGGCCACACAGGCAGAAGCAGGACGGACGTCCTTTTGATGATCCCGGCAGCCAGCCGGGGCGCCGGCGATACCAGGTGGTGCTCTTCACGTAGCGAGGCCTGGTGCGGTCGGCCATGACTCCAGCTCGGCCCTGTGTGCCCCTCGTATGAATGGCGCCCCTTTTGTCTCACGGAAGAGCACAAAGGACATGGGGGGGGGGGGTCATGGGGGGAAGGCGTATAGCAGTGTGTGGTCCTCCAGCCCTCCAGAGGCCCTCGCCTCTAACCGGCTGCAGAGAGCAGGATGGGGCAGTGGGCCGGTCATTTGTAAGAGGGGGCAGTCGAGCACACCTGGCATGATGGCAGCAGGTCACTGACCAACCCTGACCCCACTGCACGCCCCTTATGGAGCCACCCCTGTGGCGGGATGGAAAGGGAACAAGAAACATCCACGGGGACCATAGAGCGGCAGAGACCCGTTCCGTCGCGGTTTAAAGACGCCATTGACGGCTGCCGCAGGTGTCAGGCCAGCCAATGCTAATGAGACCACAGCCAAGGATTAAAGCCCCCGCAAAAGGCACGGATCTGGCGCCATTCTGTCCATCTCCGTCCTGCCTGTCCCTCCCGCGCTCAGCACCATTCCACCTTCCAGTCTCAGGGCGTCACTGCATGTCGATGGCGAGATCAATAAATAATAAACAGCTAATGTGGCTTCGCCGCCGCCGCCCTCCCAGGCCGCTGCGCCCATAATGAACCGATCTCTGAGCGGCGGCCTGGCAGCAGAGGAGCCGGAGGATGAAAGAAAGCAGGGAAAATGCTAAGTGGAGGGAGGGAGCTCGACTTAGCTGCTCCGCTACCTGTAGTTTGACACGTGTGTTATTACGGCCTAGCGGAGACCTGTCCTTCACTCCTCCCCCCACGCCTTCATCTTGGCATAATGTACCGCAGCGCAGAAATTCATCACCTCACCCCCCCCCCACACTGCCTCCACAGCAGCCAGGCCACTCAAGGAGTTATTATTGTGTCCTGCTTATGGTGGCCTACTTACATGCAGAAGGGAGCGACAGAGCGACCCCCTCCTCCATCGATCGGGGGGCGGGGGAGGGACCGAAATAAGGTTAAGCACAGCGGTGTGATCGTATCTTACCGCTAGCCGGGGGAGCGGAGCAATTAGCCGCCCTCGGGATCACCCGCTGAGACCCGGGCCCCTCCGCTGCCAAAGGAGACACCCCCCCCCCCCCCCCCGTCACAGGAGAAATAGCCCTGCGAAAAAGCAGACGCAGGTAAACGGAGGCAAACACGCTAACAAATTGAAAAATGCGCCGGTGTGCGAACGCACTGTGAGGATGAGAAGCCACGTTTTGGACAGCAGGCCGTCAGCACGGCCGCGTCTACTGCGAGCCTCACACCAAAGTGAGAAGAATAGCAAGGCGTCCATATGCAGGGACGGCTGTAAGAACCCCCCCCCCCCACCCCCCCCCCTCAAAGTAGCACCTTCCCCTGAGATACCAGATGGTATCAAAAGTAAACTCTTTACAGTTGGTGAAATATTGTAATGAACCACATTCTGCCGGTTTTAAAGGATTTTTAGCTGAAGCCATACGGCTGACAGAGAAACTTATGTACAGTACAAGACTGCAAGTTTGGTTTCTGCATTAGTAGGGACCAAATCAGCCTCCAACCCCCCACCCCCATAAACACACACATTACTCCCACAATATTGCTATGTCCCAACCACACCTTGGTACAGTATCATAATCCTCTCCTTCTGATACAAACCATCCATCCATCTTCCATCCATTTGAGGAGTGGCCTTGACAGGATACTGTGTGTTAGTTCACAGGAAGTGTGTTTTAGGTTTACATTACATTGTAGGGACCAAATGTGGTCTCCACAAAGATCTGTGAATGCAATCAAAAGCGTAAAAATGCCGAAAGTGTCATATTTTCTTTGGTTACTTATGGTTGAGGTTAGGGCAGTAGGGCTTAAGGTTGTCATTGCTGGGATTAGAGTTTTCCCCATCAAAATGAATGGAGAGTCCCCACAAAGATGTGAATACAAACATGTGTCTGTGTGTGTGTATGTATGCGTACCAAATGCCAAATTTCACATGCACTCGCATGCTGTCTTGCGTAGGGTCCATGCCACATTGTGTCACTTGTGACGCTGGCGAGTCGGGGCACATGCTGAACGGTGCGTTAGCCACTGCGAGTGCGCCGTTTCGAACGTGCCTGTAAACAGCCGTGTGTGGGGATTGTCATCTTTCAGCACATTAATATTCATGAGATCTTAGCGGTTTAGACACTTCAGGAATGCGTCTTTCATATTTTTTTTTTTTCTTGCAACTTGTGATTTGCATTTTGTACCCACGTTTCCTTCTGTAATATTTTCGGCGAAACATTAATATTATTTTGCATAATCTTTATGTGTGACTGTCAGTGTCCCTAACACAACATAAATAATATTACATAACTTTAAACTGAGCGTCAGTCCGTCTTGTATACCCCATACAGTTAAATATTATAATATTCAAATTGAAACAGTAAAAATGTCTTTCTCCTACTGTCTTTTACTTTCTCACTTTTTGTGGGACCATAAAGCAATTGTCGACTGTTACCTTGTGGACAGACTCACTTCCTTTCCAGACAGGAAGTTGAGTAAGGTGTCAAGGAGCTCGTTGATAACATCCTAACAGTCGTTTCCTGCCCCACTGGCCAGCTGACCGTGGCCCATTGAGAAATACGAGTCCTGAGATCCTGTTTCTGACAGGCCCCTAACTCATTCTCTGAGTGCGCGTCTGACTGATTAACACGCGTTTGGAAATGAACGGTTTCTGGTAACTCGGCCATTTCCGGCACTCAGATAGTAGCTACTCCTATGTGTCTCTTTGTTTGAGAAGCTTGAGTAGCTCCAGTTAGCCAAACACAATGCTGTGTACATGATTGTTATAATTTTGTTTGTTTCATTTTATATATATATATACACACACACGCTCCCACTCATACAGTACCAGACAAAAGTTTGGATACGCCAAGTCAACTACAAAGGAGAATGATAGCGTGGCATTACATGACCAGACCGCCTGACCTAACACAGTACAAATGGTTTTGGAGGAGTTTGACCAGAGAGTGAAGGAAAAGCAGCCAATGAGAGCTCAGTATATATGTGGGACCTCCTTCAGGATAGGTGGAAAAGCATCCCAGGAGGCCACCTCATGAACCTGGCAGAGAGGAGGTCAGCCAGTCCCTGGAGCAATTGCGGTTAAGGGCCTTGCTTAAGGGCCCAGTGTTGGGTTGGACCATGGGATTTGATCCAGCAACCTGAGTCCTAACCCAACAGAGCTGCTCCACCCAACAAATTATTTTTGCTTGTGTAATATTTTTTTGGTCAAGGAATAATTACATTTAATGTCCTTATAATTATTCTAAAGCGTAAATAATAGTGCACAGCTTTCAATGGCTGTGTGTGTCCAAACTTTTGACTAGTACTGTGTGTGTATGAACACAAACATAATTATTACAATAGATGGTAGTGTTGTTCACACGCGTTAGCCCCTCTCCACAGCAGTGTAGCCACCCCTTAGCCATTGGATGTTGCCTTCAGTTTAGATTACGCTCATTGGCTGAACAGTCGCCTGTAGCGAGCCATGCCAATCAGGAGCCGCTTCTTATCTGCGGGCCGCCGCTCATCCGCTTCCAGATCGACAGAGGGGCCCCTAGGGGAGGAATCCCATCCCGGTAGAGATGGCGCGTCACGATGCGGGGCGACAGGGGGTGGGACCGGTGCCGCTCTGCCCACTGAGACCATGCTGGGCAGTACCGGGAATGGGTCGCCCCAGGAGGGAGCGGAACAGGGGACAGACATGTTTGACTTTGAAAAACAGAGACGTTTAATTCATCGCTGGGCTTGGGCCTGGCTTCTGCCAATGGCTAATTAATAATGGGGCGGGCCAAGCTGTGTGTGATGTCGCGGTGTATAAACATGCAAGCGAGCAGCGCTGGTTTGCCATGGGGATGGGAGGTGGGGATGTGTTCAGGGATTTTCGTGATGCTGGGTGGATGGGCCAAGCACCAGAGAGTTCTGCCCCCTGGACAAGTGAACTCAGCCCAGTGAGGTCCTGCTGACCCTGGGGTCTGGAGTGGAGGTGGGGGACCTGGCGAAGACCCAGAGAAGAGGATGGATTCCCTCCTCCGCCCCTTCTCTTCTGCAATTAACAGGGAGCTACTTGAAAGGATGTGGGGGGGGGTCACGGGGTCAAATGGGAGAAAGGGAGAGCCGGCTGAGTTCCCCGAGTGTCGGGTACAAAGGGTCCCTTTCATCCTGGATGCCATATGGGGCAGCGGGCGTGCCGGCAGGATGGGTGCTGAAGAGGCCAAGGAAGGCGGGGCCTCACCCCGCCGGCGGGGATGCGTGATCCTGACGTGGCGGCAGTGGGGGCGTCTACAGTGAGCTGGACATCTGCGGCGCAGCTTGGTGTGACGGCTCACCATGTGTGTGTGTCTGTGTCTGTGTGTGACGCTGCACGGCAAAGCCTTTGAGGCGCGCAGAGAAGGAATGGAGCAGGACAGAGGATGCGGCGAAAGGGAGCGGGAAATGACAAACGGCTGAAAGTCAGAAGGAGGCCTCCCAGTGCCCCATGTCCTCTCTGCCAGCCTGACCCTTATGAGACCCTCCGTATATCAAGCCAGTCACAGCAGCTGTGCTGATGAAGCGCAGTTCTCCTCGGGATCAGTAGGGCGCAGGGATGCTCAAGCGTGGTTTAGTTTGACTGAACACGGTCAGACAAGTGTTCAGTATGGTTCCTAGAGACTAGCAGATGTCTCATATTTGAGCGCGATCAATCAACTAAAAAACATCCATCTCCCATCCAAACAGCTCTCTTAAAGTTCAGCAGGAACTTAAATAAAACACATGAGTAATTCTTTAGTGAGTATCTGCTCTGGAACGCAGCACTCCCCAAAAATGGCGCAGCCTTGCAGGGTAGTTTTTTTTTTTTCTGACGGAAACTTGATATTTCACAGCTTCAGATGGAGGTCAAGCGGAAGGATCACAGCTGGGGTTTGTTGTGTCTGGAAGGGCTACGCATCTGGGCCCTGAGGGGCTAATTGGATCAGGACGGTGCCATAGTCCTGGCTATCAGCTGTGAGACATAATGCAGCAGAGGTCAGAGGTCAGCCGAGGTGGAAGGTGGCTCACAGGTGTCCCGCGATCAAAGCACGTCGCCAGGAGGGGAGGCATCTGGTGATGAGTGTGAATCCTATGGAAACCCACTTCCTGATTCTCTGTTCTTTGCCAGTGTTACTCTAATTACTGTTATGAGATTTTTGTAGGCCTTGAGAAGACTGTATAATTTATAGCACACTTTGCGAACAATGTCGACAATATCTCCATTCTGGTGTTTTATGCAGCAGCTCTAGTAACAGAAAAATCTCTGTATCCCTAAGCCAGGCATATCGCAGGTCTTGTGAATTTGGGTTGCCAAGCTTCCCTCTTGAAAATGCAGTCCATGATATATTTCAGAATGTTATGGCATATATTTGGATATATACCACATATGTTATTCTTTTATTATGCAAAAACTTTCCCTAGCTGCAAATTGATGTTTGAGTGCTTCAGTGTTTCATTGATTGTATTCAATTGCGCCACATGTCTACTTTATAGAAACTAACTGTTTACCAGCTTCTTTTTTTTTACTCTGCCACTAGGGGCAGTGTTCATCTCACTGCTAACAATGCTACATCATTTTATATCCTAGGACACAGTCAGGACTTCCATATTCTATGTCACTACATTCCAGCTGGTCAATTACTGCAGATTATCCCTACTGGACTGTTCAGGTACCGTGCAACATCTATGCTCTATTGTTCATGTAGCGTACAGAACCTTCCAGAAACTGTCGAGAAAATACCCAGTGGGCTCGATGGAGTGCCGGACTCGCACTGGACCGCTGCACGGTAACCGTTCACACGTCTAGTTCTTGGCGGTTTTCTCCTGACAAAACATCCAATTATATGCCAGGCCCATAGAAAAAGACAGAGGAGTGAGTATTTTAACCCTCCGGACAGAACTACAAATTCTGTTTGTCATTTAAAAGGGAGAGAGTTTGACTCTGCAGGATCGCGCATTTCCCCGGCGTCCCGGCTGCTGTGCGAGGTCGGCCAGCTGCCCCCGTCACATTTGTTTTTCGAAAGCCGACATGAACGGGGGCTTCGGGGAACATGGTGTATGAAGCTGCCGTGCGTTTCGCGGGCTGGCCGTCTCCCAGCCGACGCCGAGCCCCACCCGCCCCCCCGACATCTCTCGCTCAATGGCAGCGCTGGTCTCCACCCCATGACACGTCACTTTCTGATGTGTGTATGATAAACTCTCTGACTGTCTAGAAGGGGCAGGGTTATGTTCCCTCTGCCTGCCGACCCCCCCCCCCCTTCTCAAAAACGCATGACGTGACCCGCTAAACGGTTAACCGATCCAGGAGTGTGTCTGGGCTGGTCTCTTCTCACAGGATTAAAGCTCTTGGCGCAGACCAAAATAGTTCAATACAATGTGGTGTTCCTGGCCCCTCCCACACCGGAAAAATACCATGAACAGGTCATATGGGTGTGGCTCACCTGCCTCCCCACTAAATGCTACACTCCCCCTAGCCCCACCTCCAAAAGTCCTTCACTGGGGGCTTCATTTGCTCAGGAAAGTCAGCTAAATCATACCGTAGCCCCCAAATTCTTCTGCACTGGGAACAAGCTTATCAATGGCCATGAATTCTCATCCCCAATTGACATGATTCGATTTGCTCCCGGTTTAGCAGAAATTGCTCCTTGCCTGACAGATGTACTCAGTTCCTCAACCTAATATTCTGCCCAAGGAGGCTTGATTAAAGGCTTTTGTGAACAAACAACTTACCATCCTGCAGGATCGTCTTGCAGATCGAACGTTGGCAAATGTATTCAATGTGGCGAACTGACATTGTAGAAACGGCTCTATTTCATTATTTGTTTTGAGGATAGAGACACCAACTACCTTTATATTACTGATATATTATTAGACACTGATATCCAACCAGGTATTATTCATGACATCCATCTGTGTGCAAACTAAATCTGAGTTATAGGAAAACGCATGGACAACTTTCCAATATCTGTGCACTTTAGATGAGTTGAATGGGGCAGGGCACCATTGTCAGACAGCGAAACAGTTTTACCTTTAGATTTTTTATAAAATTTGTTTAATAGACCCTTTATTCCAACGCAGCACACAAGTGCAGAAAGGAGCAGTTTGGGTTAGGGTCTCGCTGAAGGGCCCACCGGTGAGCTATCTACTCTGCCAGCCTTGGGGTTCAAACCTATGACCTTTCACACGTGAGCACTGATCTAGGACCTACTGATCTGCAGCTTTCCTCATCACCAATATCCCAGTTTCTGGTTGACAGCTAGATTTGTCAAGAAGGGCAATATCTCCTGGAACAAATCGCTGGGAGAAATGGGAAAGGCGTCTGTCCTCTGACATCGTTTGGTTCTTCTGTGTCAACATTTTTTATAATTTATAATTATAAAATTATATTATAATTATAATTTCCCATAATGCATTTGACATTAAATTGTGAAGAAAGTAACAGTTAAAGCTGTCGTTAGAGATCCAGTTAAATGCCATTGTTCATTCCATTGCGTTTCACGCAGTTTGGGGAGAGCATAGGAGACCAGGCGAGACGGTGACCCCTCCTATCGCTCAGCGGAGACCTCTGTCAGGTCACCACTGTGCAGCCAGTTAGCGCCGAGGGCACAGCTCACCTGGCCTCTTCCTTCTCCCAGCCACCCACCACTGCCAGGTGTTCCAGCTCTGCACCTGTGACCCCATGAGGAATCCCCCCCCCCCCCCAACATATACACGCATCCTCCAGACAGGGGAAGGTCAGTGCGCTCCGCTTTCTTCATTGTTTCAGCAGCCCCCACTCCGCCGCCTCACACGCTCTCTGCCGTCTTATTTTTGTGTTTTGTCATTTCAGCTTTTCCATTCCAGTCCCGCGCCGCTCCTGCCCCCATTCCCCGGTCATTGCATCCCCCCTTTACGCCTGAGTGGCCACGGCGCACAGAGCAGGCTTCTCTCGGGGGCTTCCTCTGCTTCCCGGGGCTCTCAGGTACCCCCCCCCCCCCCCATTAGTAAGCAGTCGGCTGGACGGCCCACAGCTACCGTCCGAGAGCACGGCCAGCGGCGCAAAGCCACACTTCACATTTAGCCGCCTCGGAATGACCTCGGAGCAGCTTAAAAGGGGGCCCGCTGTAAAAGGCACGCCGTGGGTCTCACACTAATTCACTGTGATGGTTAAAGTGCTCCTCTCATGCCGCTGGAGGCCGGGGGCCCAGGAGAATCTGTCGGGGGGGTGGGGGGGTGTGGGCAGTTTGCATTATTCAGCATAAATTTAGTTTCTGCTGCAGCCTTTAAATCTAAGTGTTTGAAGCATTTGCATATAGTATTAATGTGCACTCATTGGGAAGATACCCCCCCACCCTGTACTGTTTCTTCTTTTTGCCTGTATTTGGAGCCGCCCTAGTGGCGATGGCCAGTGCGTGAGGCCCATGGCCCCAGTATCGCTGCCACAGGCCCCCTTTTAATTCTTAACGATGTGGGCATGATTTATTAATCCCCATTTGAAATAACAGTTACGGCGTCAGGAGGGGGCAGAGGCGACCAGGCGACTGGTGCCCGGAGGTGGGCCGTGGCTGTTTCTCGGCTGGAGGGAGGGCAGTCATAGCGGATGATGGACACACCAGACTGCCCGCCTTCAGGTCCTCCTACTGGGATGCGTTGCCTGTTTCCCATGATGCCGTGCATGGAGAAAGCAAACTTCTGGTCACCACTCCATGGCGGGGTGGGAAAGGGAGAAGCCACCATTACCAAAGTTCAAGGCTTAGAGGGTAAATCTGCCCGTTTACAGCCTGCAAAGCCAGTCTCTTTGAAGTGGGCCTGATTCACGAAAAGGTACCTGACGCACGTCTCTGTTTCCAAATAATTCCTCTGTTTCCTTTGCGACACTGAAGCTTCTCTTACTCTTTTTGTTGAATTTTTTGTATTTTTATGGTATTTTCATTGAGGCCTGTCTCAGGTCTCCAGGCCAGACCCCTTTCCACGCTGCTGAACGTCTTTCCCCGCGGTGGAGCCGTATTCCTCCTCCTCGGCTGCTGATGATTCAGACGGACAGTCGCACTGCCTCTCATGCCGGCCTTTGAGCGTGGCAGAGACACTGCCATGACAGGGTGCTGGTCTTTAAAGAATCGGCATTGCGCCAAGGCCGGGCCCGGCAGCCCAGGCTCGGGACTGAAACCTTTCATGTCTGCAAGTATTTCTTTGTTTGGAATCTGGCACGGCGGCCAGCTGTAGTATTGACGGGCTTACAAGGCCGGGGGCAGTTTCATATGGAGTCCTCTGGGTCTGCGTGAGGAAAGCGGCGGCACAAACCATGGAGACCGGCTGCTTCAGTACTACTTCACAGTTACTCAGGAGTTTCTTTTCTTCGCAGTTTGACCCCATCACTCATTCGCCTCAGTGCCTTTGCTCTGTAATGCGTCTCCTGCAACCTCTGTGTACATGCCCTCCCCCCACACATACGTCGTGCCCTCCGGTGTATAGTGAGCTCATGGGAGTTTTATTTGCACAAAAATGTCATGAGGGCTGGAGGAAGAAATGATTGGTTCAGACAGATAACCTACTAGATTGTAGAGGTGGTGGGTCCAAAAAACTAGAGGAAGCGGGATCAGCCAATCAGATGTCTTTGTCCCACCTCCTCTAGTTGCTTGGACCCACCTCCTCTACAATCTGATTGGTTGTCTCTCTGAACCAATCATTTTCCTCCTGCCCTCAGAACATTTTTGGGTAAGTAAAACTCCCACGAGTGTGTAGCGATGTAGCAATGTAGCGAAGCTTGAATGCTTAGAGGTTTGGACATCAGTATCCTTAGAGGTGTGGACATAAGTATTTCTTACTTAAGAAAACAACAGAGAGTTTTATACGGGGATTACTATTGACCATTTCCCACTATTAACTCTTAATCTCTTCATCCCTTCGTATTTTGCTTTAAATATTGATCTATATGATATACCGACCTTCGCCTAGGTGGCCATCGTACCAGTATTGATCTTACCTTTCTTAAAGGAAATTACCAGGTTATGGCTGGAGATTTATTTGTGCGACTCAGGTAATTGGCTAGTTCAGCTCGGGGCATCGGGCGGCTGCATTAGCATTCAGGGCACGCATCATTCGGACAAAAGAACGCAGGGCGATTTCTCAGCATGCCTCTGGTGCCTGACCGCCTCTTTCTTGTGTGTCATTTATATTTGCAGTCAAACTGAAGGAGAGACCCCATTAAATGGTAATGTTACCTGCGTGCGGGTCCAGTAAGCATATGTTTAATGAAGGAGCTGCGATGAGGAGTCGCTGTAATGCGCTTTAAGATGACAGTAACGCGCACATGTTGTCGCTGGGAATGTGAATGCAAATGTGTCAGTGGTAGCATGCAGCTTTCCCAGGGATAAACAGCAGCCTTTCAAGCACTTTCAGGAAATATCCACTTAGGGCACACATTTGAATATTTGTGGACATGCCACTCGTTGAATTGCAAATTTCCTGGATGGCCACAATTTCAAAGTGCGGCGCGGCGAAATTTATGAAGTGGAAAGTGTGTTTCGAAAAAAAGAGAGAGGGGGGCCTCTATTTTATGCCTTTAAAGGAGCAGGCCAACCATAACCCTACCCAGAGTGATGTTGCTTAACCTCCTCGGAAACATTGCTTACCAGCATGAGAAACGTTGTTTGAGACACTCTGCTCTCCCATACCAGCATCTGCTCCCTTGCAAGAGTCAAACAAGTTTGAGCAGTGCTTTTTAAGTGGTTATTTTGCAAAGGGGTCATTTACTGCGGAATCTTTAAAAAACAATAACTGAGATTAATTAAATGGAGGAGAGTAACCGTGTAGCTTTTCAAATATCGGTATAAATGTTGCAGTCTCTTAGCTCGTTATAATTTCACCCACCTGTGGTGTTGTTTAATTTATGCGAGTGAACATGCAATCAGGTCCAATTAAAGAGCAGCGGATATGTACAATAAAGGTCAAGCCATGTTCAAACCCCCCTCCCCCCCCCCCCTTCCCCAGTCTTCACCACCTCCCTCGTACCCACACAGATACACGGCAGGAGCGAGAATCACGGGGCCCCTCGCTGTGCATCAATCTGCCACTCCTGGCAGCGCAGCGTGGACCGCGCTGGGAAGCTAATCACTTCATGTTCGATGGCGCGTTCCTGCTCCGTTCGTGCCTCACCTGGCCTGCAGCGTGCATCGCATTCGCGCATAGCCTCAGCACGGCCCGTGTGCATGTGGATTCTCATGCAACCTCACCAGCACAGCATTCAGTCTTATTGTGGACGGCAGTTAATTGCATTATGTGAAGTAGATGGACAAACTATTAGAACACCTAGCAGTGCATTAACATAAATCACTTAATCGGCACCTCCTGGAAGGCTGATACCATATTCGGACATTCGTCAACAAGAAAATCTTCCAGGTCCCTGAGGGGTAAAGGCAGTGGAAATCTACTTTGTAAGTTCGGTGATGTTTGTATCTGATGAGTAGTGATGACCATGGACAGTGCTTGACTTCATCCTGATGTTCGTGAAACCAAGGTTAAATTTGTATAGTGGTGTTTAGAGGGGCAGTAGCGTACAGGAGGACGTTGAGGGAAGGGCACTTGCACCACAGGGTGCACCTAGTTCTGTAAAATGGCCGCATATTTTTTCTTTGTTATTTGGGCATGCAGAGCAATCATCAGACTTAAGATCTCAAGGACGCAAGATGGCTGCTCATACCAGCCAAGATTGTGGTAGAAGAAACATAAGACATCCGGATCTAGGAAGACTATTCCCCTTTTTCCGTTGTTCAGGGGCCCGGGGCTCCTTACATCAGGTTAGCACCTCTGCGGATTGGCCTTGGACGGAGGCAGAGTCTGAGCGGCAGCCTTGGTATTGATTACAGCTTTGTGAAGCTCACAGTACAGTTTTTGTTGAGGCTGGGTCACAGAGGTGCTGATTCAGTTCTGTGGTCATTTTTGTGGTCTTTGGCAGCGATGCTGCTAAGCTTTGACGTACGACCACTAATCCTCTCTGCTGATGCTGTTTATATTGTGTTTCTTTCCTATACTTACATACAAACCTACAGTATGATATATATGCCCCCCATATTCAGGGTCACAGCACAGGGTTAGCCAGCGTGCAGCACCCGTGGGGCTGGCGGTTAAGGGCCTCACTCAGGGCCCCCATGGCAGCATCACTCTGCCAGTTCTTCCAATCAGGGATGGATGCCGCACCCTAACTCACTGAATCACAATCCTCACTCCAAACAGAGGCTACCTTCTCAAAAATACCCGGACACAACCATATTCCCCCCCCCCATGTGTTTCCATGTGTTTCGCTTTCTCATGGGTCATTTTGAAGGGCCTGCCTTGCTCTCCTGCCCGCTCCGTAACTTGCTAAGGCAGGTGCGGATCCACGCAGAAGCCCGGAGGATCCCGGTTCGCTACAAACAGAGGGAAACCGGGACACATAAGCCAGGAAATCTCTGGCCCATCGCTCATCTGGGTAAAATGAATAGCTAAGCAGATTTTGCATTTATAGTGTGACATCTGCAGCCATGAAGGTCCTGATAAACAGAGAGGCTCCTCCCCCATGCTGCTGCCGGCCCCAAGACCCCGAGGAGCCTGTAACCGTACCCGGGATGAGATGCAGTCTCCCTGTCGGCATGGGGATGCTGCTCGCTGGCGATTGGACTGTTTAGCTGCCCGCCTCTTCTTGAGACGGTCTGCAAAATGGCCTCCGATCAGGCCGCCTGTTGTTTTATTAAACGATCTACCCTCTTCGCCACAAAGAATTTGCCCCTCGGTCAAACCTCTGCCAGTATAATGACCAGCGGCATGGAGGACTGTCATGCAATATTTAAGGTGGAGAACAGTGTGTCATTTCGAATTCGTTCGCATGTGTCCATTGATGGGTGGGCTTGGGTTGGGGGGGGGGTTCCTATATAGGGCACCCTGGCACGGGAAACAACTGTTTTAATTACAGAGCTAAATGCAAGCAATTCCATTGTTTATTGTGTCTTACATAATGCAATACTGTCATATGCATATAAAGCTTATGAATGAATGAAATACAATGACTACATGAATAGTCAGGGTGCAACCTCTGATACCTGGGAAGGATGAGATACTGGCCCTCACTAGGGGAGAGAGCAGGTATTCGTGGGATCTCTTGCTGGTGTGTCCTTGATGAAGAGAAACTGACCTTCCTACATCCATATTAGCCACCCCCCCCCCCCACTGGTCTTACACACCAGACTCTTTCAGCTTGGCTCCGCCCCTTGGGGCTGTCACGCTACCATTGCAGTAGTAACCTTGTTCCCTTAAGCTCCGCCCCAGCCTCAAAGCCCCACCCCAGACCAGAGGCACCACCCTCTTTCCCACAGAGACTGTCACTGCAGAGTTGACCAGATGCTTCATCACCGAAGGAGCAGTCCCCCGACTCGCGGTGCACGGTGCTTTGTGGGAGTCCATCTATGACAGCGCACGCTCTCGTGGCGACGGGAGACGCGGCGTCCCATGTGCCGGGCCCTTGATGTGCAGCCGAGGTTTTGTTGGGAACAGACACACGGGAGGCTCTCATCAACCGACAGGAGGGCGATAGGTTCAGTCGGAACACATCTGGCAGCACCTACCGTTGCCAGTTGCGGCTTTCTCTCCAGGTGTATGGGCTGCGGTGATTCTTCACCAATTTTTTTTCCCCATTTCCTGGAGGGCGGTCTCAGTCATGTCCTGTCACGAGGATCTGTCATGTCACTCAGCCTGTGTACACAACGATTAAATGTCCCCGGTCACACTGGCGTTGCCTGTACTGTACATTTACATTAAATCAATCTTTATGGCTTTTATTACTTTGGCCTCTGGGGATAAAGCTTTTAATCTAACAAATTCTCAATTACAGCCCTTAATTGATATCCTTATTTCCTTAATTGGTCAATTTTTTTTTTTTTTCTCTTTGTCATAAAAGTCATGGAATGATATTGAACATAGAGAAACCTAGAAAGAGTCCAAATTAGATTTGGCTTTAAGGGGACCCAGACGTCATAAATGTGATTATTTCACATGGAACATGCAGGAAAAATAAACACATTAGAAATTTGACTTATTTCCTTTAATATCATTGTGATTAGCTTGCGCCTTTCACACTGCCTGTGAAATTATGACAGTGGGAATAGTAACTGGAAACATGGGGAGATTATCAGTGGCATCGCACACGGGTTCGAAGCACAGAAAAGCAGCCCTGTGCCAGCAGTTCCCACCATAGCCCCAGCGCGTACTTCAGCTCACCTAGAGGTGGCGACAAGGAGGCTGGTCCACCAATGAGAGCCGATTTCTTCAAAAAGAGATAGAGAAAACGTCTGAGGATCCCACTCGCCATGGATGCAAGATTCGCGCTGATGTACCTCATGGTGACACGGACATCTCTCTTTAACACAGCACTGGCTAAACAACCAGGGGTGAGGGCGGCGGAGGGGGGGGGTGCAGGGACCTCTGCAATGCCTTTTATCTGGCTGTAGTTTCGTCCTCTGCTATCGATTCCGTATTGATCCGGAACGTCCGCGGATGGAGTGTGCTCTCTCCTCCGACTGGATTTAAGGAGGCCGCAGCTGAAGCATCGATTTCTCTGTCTCCGTCTTCTTCTTCTCTCTTTCTCTTTCTGTCTCTCTCTCTTTCTATCCTTCTGCTCTGCAGGCAGGGTATGGGAGATGGTGCCCATGCCCTCCGTCATGACCGAGACGGCGATAAGAAACTGCTGCCATTGTTTGAGTCTCGTGGAGACGGCCGCCCTGCTTCCGGGGGTAACTGGCCACTTCTGGCAGGTACATGAGCTCACCACTTGTAATGACTGAGTGTATAAAGCCACCTTCCTGTTTTGCCTTATCATTAATCATTAATTGCTCAACATCCTGGTTTTTAGATTTTCCTGTTATCAAAACCCTAATTCTGCTGCTCCCACAGACACAGGCCACAATGAGTCATGTAAATAATGCTTTATATTTATAGCTATTTATCACTTACAGGCAGAACACATACAGTGCTGCTATCTAATGCAGGACATGATACATGATGGTTTTCACGGTGTGGTTTTATTCTAGATGGTAGACGGCATTAAAGGCATCCAGTGCTTACCGTGATTTAGTCACTGGCAGCCACGTACCCAAACTGCCACCTCCACCACAAAAACGGCAAATTCCCCGACTTAGCGAAATTGCCGTTTGCTAGCCAGGGGCTCTGAAGTGTTTCTGAGTCAAACTCGGAGAAAGCAGAACAATAGCTCAGCTCCTGGGGGTGTCTGTGTGGGGGGGGGGGACACTACATTGTTATCAATTGAAAAAAATCACAGAAGACACCCAATATAGCTATATAACTGTATAGCTATAGTTTAGCAGTGTATGTGGCATTTTGTGTCCGAGGTCCTAGGTTGGGCTGGGGGGGGTGGGGGGTGGGGGGGGGGGTGGCATATAGGTTCAGTGGAGAAAGATAAGAAAAATTATTGGTTTATTGGTCCCAGACTGTCAGGGGTCATAGGGGTGCAGTCTTTGCAGACTTTGCTCCCAGGTGAAGACCCTGGGATGATGACTGGCCCGTAGTAATGTGTGTTACATTTAGCAGTCCGTACTCCCCCATTTTAATCTGAGGACGCACTGGGGAGGATGGCATTTTCCGTGGGGGATTAAGTCTGATCTGAGTTCCGTCATAACATAACTGATTTGTCTCCTTCTGTAATTGAAATAAGACAATTATTCATCTCTCTCAGCTAATTATATCCCTCCCCTGCCGCAACCACTGTGGAAGAAGCGAGAGAAAAGAAATGGCAGAGGAAAGGAATGAAAGAGAAAAAAGAGGACGAACATTAGAGAGAAAACTTAGATTATTGAAGAGAACAGTTTAATTGAAACTGGCTTTAAAAAAAAAAAACAAAAAGAAAACAACAAAACAGGAAAACTCAAGCGGTTTGTTAGTTCTGTTTGTATTGTTTTTTTGTTATTCATATATTTATTCATGTGTTTTTTTTCCAGGACTTTTTAAACGATTTCCAGCATTCTTTTGATCTCATTTAGAAAGTAGGAAGAGGAGATACAGAGGAAGAATCCCTTGAAGTTATTTTGATAATATCGGATTAACTTTTCCGCGGCTCTGTCAGCGGAGTTCAGACGTGAGCTTGTTTTTACGGGAACAAATAAAGGAAGTACGAGCGAACGTGTGCATAAATCCACAAATACAGAAATAAATAGTGCAGAAGACAAGCAGGGGGACAGGCAGCCACCTAATGAGTTATCTAACCCAGTAATGCATGGGGTTCCCGTATGGGGGGGCAGCGGGGGGGTAAACATTTGTTCCTGTTCCAAATTAAATCGGCAGTACTCCTCTCCATAGGAAGACTAGAGTATCCAACAGCTAGACCGTTAAGGCTTATTGATTTCGCATTGTTTGTTAACAGCCTTAACCGGGCGATTTCTAACTTTTGTCTATTTATCAATCTGTTTGTTTATTTTTTTATTTTTCAAATTAGATTAAATACAAAAAGGCTTTCGCAGGCATCGGCGTCAGATTTGCCACCCAGGTAGTTATTAGTTCCACAAAGTTCTTTAACTTTCCTATTGTTGCATTTAATAGAATTATAAACTTACTGTTGCGTGACTGAAGTTTCTCTATAAAAAAAAAGTGTCTTTTAAAAAATTACTAAATGTGTGTCCAAATGTAGCCGGCATGTGCTGACAGGGTCAGGAAGTGGAGAGCGGAGTTTGGAAACTGACGCTCAAAAGCATGTTTTGTAACCCTAATGACTGGCAGTTTGTTGAAGTGGCGCCAGTAGCAATTAACCTATAAAATCCCAAACTGGGTCGCGTATGTGTTGCACATGTTCTTCATATGTGTATCTAACCAATTTAACGATTTAACAAAATAATAAAAAATGACGCTTGATCACTCTAGGTGTGCTGGAATTGACAGTGGACTTGATGGGATGTAACACTGAGGTGGTGTGACGTTCCGGAAATCACCGGCTGGGTATATTTTGCCTCCAAAGCTGTCGATGGAGTCGTTGGGCGAAGAATAGCTGTCAGTGCTGGGAATGGTAAACAACTTATTATAAACTTATTGTGCATATTTCTGGCTGTGCTTCATTAATTTCGCCTTGTTACTTTGATGATGTGCTAAGCGCTGCTTGTTAGACCAAACCCCCGACACGGACAACTAAATTTGCCAGCCTGCCGGACTGCCGTGCCTAAGTTAGGCTGGGGGGGGGGGGGTGCTGGTGTTATTTCATCTTTGCTCACACATAATTGTAATATTCTTGTATGAAAATATTTAAAGTATATGTTGGGCTTGTATGGACTGTGTGTGGATTTATTAGGTTCATCCAAGGGTAGATGCAGATTATGCAGACCATCGCATGGTGACCACGCACTGCCTCAGAACGGTAGCATTTAGCGTTTACAGGACCGGTAGCCAACCCCAGGGTCCTGTTGGTGCTGCCTTTCAGGTAAATGGAGATACTGAAAATCCATGGCCTTCTGGATGATGAAGCAGATGAGGAGGCTGTTTTATGGGACCCCAATACATGCAAAGAGACTGATCTTTCTCTACCATACCAATTGGCCACATGTTTTTTTTTTGTTAGCTTGCAGGGGCCGTGATTGGCTGCAGGATGCCCCAAAACGACCCCTTGATCCCTTTCCGGATGCTTTGATGCACCATTCTGAAAAGAGCCGCCGGTTGTTCCCTTCCAGGCGACCTAACATTGTCTAAATTTCCACTGTGTAACTCGCACGATTTTTTTTTTTTTGCAAGAAAGGATTGAACCACGTGTGTTGTTTTGAGCGTAATGTGAAAGGGCAGAGCGGCATGTCTTATTAAGTGATGCACACCTTGGGAGGGGGGCTTGAATGCATTAGCCGGCGCTCTGGAATTTCGATGGCGATCATTAGAATAATCGCTCGTCTGAATGTCAAACCATGGCTCACAATCATGAGCGAGGTCTGACGCTCGTCGGAACCCCCGACTTTCGTGGTCCCCTCAAAGCCAAGAAGAGCACGTGGTGTGCATTTTCGGGAGCCCCCGTGCCAGGCTTCACGGCTGCTTACCAAGAAACACGCCTGAATTATGGCCGGATTTGAGGGTTGTGTTTGGTTCTTGGCTGCCGGCCCCGCAGATGAATCGGCATGAACGGACCAGGAAGAAGGCAGGCTGTGGTCTTACCTGTATGGGTGACTTACTGTAGAAGCCATACTGGGATAAAATTCAGCTCAGATCGTGTGATTGGTGTAGGGGTGTTTCAGTCATCTTAGACAAGACTAGTTTACTGTCCTCTAGTTTACTGGACACCTTGTAGCCTGCCTCTTAGGTTGCCTGGTGATTTTCTTTTTTCTTTCTACACGGCGACCACAGTAGTCCAGATACAAGACTAAGACGTGGAGGTCTTGTCACGCGGCTACCAAGGATGACCGGTGTCACGCGGAGCACAACATCACCTGCGACTTGGCCATCATAAGCCAAGGAAACTGAGAGGACTGCAGGGGGGACGTTTGGTTAATTGCGAAAGAGGAAACAAAAAAATACTTTTTTTTTTTTTTTTTTTTAAATGAAGGACGTGGCTTGATTGACAGCCACCGGATGCAATTAGCGCCTGCTTGCCGTGAGGATGTGCAGCTATATCTGGGTCCCCATTCCGGCAGTTCGGCACTGGTCCAGCAGGGCCCTCCAGTGGGGGCCTCCAGTGGCTGGCCATATGGCTGGCTTCCTGTGTGCTGGGCGCACGCCACGTTAACCCTTTCAGGGGCTCTGACTCTGCTCCGCCTCGCCAGTCATTGTGTTCCTCATCCAAGTGGGTGGGCCGCAGACCGGAGTCTACCTCATCCCACTTTGGGAATGTCTGAACATTCACACTGCCAGGAAATACATTTCGGAATGTGGACAAATATCAAGTTATATCTCGGCACACTTCCTTCACGCCGATCTCATCTATCTCGCCACAGTAGTAACATCAATATGCAAATATGAAACACAAATAAGCAGCTTGTGTCTGCAAATAGCACCTTCCTACCAACTCACACATCCATCTTCCATAATGCTTACCCAGTAGTAGGGTTGGGATGCACAAATAGAGCAGAAGGTGGGATTCAAACCCCCAAGCAGAGAGGTCTTAGGTTATGGTGCTGAGGAATTACATCGCCCTCAGATGTTCCACCGGACACTTAATTCCTGAACTGACGTGCTTCCACGCCTGGAGGAACATTATGAGTGTATGAGCAGTCTTCCCAACTCAGGTGTGCTCTCTCTGAATACTCAGTCTCAGTCTCACTCTGCTCAGAGAAAGCTCCTCCAATCAGTACAGTATGGAGCCTGAGCCTGAGTAGCGCTGGACTGTGCCGTGGAGTGGGGGGGGGGGGGGGGGTCAGGCAGATCAGGGCCCAGGTACCAGATGCCAAGGTGTGCCAGCATATGACATTCTATTCGTGAAGATGTGTAGGCGACCAGGAGGGAGCCAGTGTGGAGAATATCAGTGCCAGGGTGCAGGGGTCGTGTCCCTCCTGCATCTCGGCCCATGTGGAGTGCAGAGCTGATTAGCTGGGGAGCCTTGAAGCTGCCACGCTAATGGAGGCCCGTGTGTGGGTGATGTGCGGCCCTCTGGCTAGGGCCAGCAGATCAGACCGGCCCATCCACTTGGGGGCGCCATGAATACTCTCCCACAGTCTGCCCTCACCCCCCCCTCCACTGAACCACACTAATCTAGACTGACAGACGTTCAAAGGCTCAGAAATATATCAGTGTCACTATGGCATGGAAAACACACTTATATTTTTAGGTATGAAGTCGTATCTTTTCTTTATTGCGTTATTTTTATTTATTTTTTGTAGTTTATTGTCTGCCGTTTTGTTTATATTCTATTTTGGATTGTCTGGAATTCATTTACATTTGACGCTGGAAATCAGACTGTGAAACATTCTACATTTCTGATTTCCCCACTTGATGAGCGAAATATGTTTTAATTCGGCTTTGAATCGCACCCCTTCGAGAAAATAGTTCCCCCCCCGCCCAACCCACCACCACAACAAAAGCCCCTGCAAAATATAACAGGGATCCTCGGAGTCCCCTCCGCTTGTGGCGTTGCTAAGGTTACTCACCAGCGCTTCAGATTATATTGGAGGCCGAGGCCTGCGATTGCTGATTGTTTTCTGTCCATCTCCAGCCCCGATGTCAGTTCATTTAGATTTACATCAGGTAGTAAATTAAAATAATCACTCAGCAAACACTCCAGGCTCGCCTTCCCTGTACGCGCAGGAGTAGCGCACCGCGCTCGGAGCGCTCGAGCGGAAAATATTGCTGTCTAGATATTTGTCCTGAGGGTGATGAAGGAGGCCCTGTCTTGGGAGGCGCTGGGGCCCCGGGGCCGATAGCGGTGCGGACGGCAGCTGTGAAGTGCGCTTTGTTATGTGTCGGAGGATTACAGTCCCGGACCTTGTTTTTCCCTTTCCTGGAAGAGTGCACCGATCCAAGGCGAGTATATTTGCGGGGGGGCTCCTTCTCCCCCCCCCCACACCCGTCTTGGGCTCTCAGAGAGGCCCCCAGGTCCTCCTGGTTTCAGGGGCCCCTTCTCATCATTCCATTATCCGTCGCGCCGTGTTTAACCTACAGATGCTTAAATGCCCAACCAGGAACAGCTGTTGCGCTAAAGTGTGAGAATGCTTGGCTGTGATCGCTGACACGCTGCACCCCGAACGAAAGCCCAGTGATGTCACGCCAACACCTGTCTCTCTGTGTCTCTGTGTTTGTGTGGCTTTGGCATCAGCAGCCTAGTCTTCTTTTTGTGTTTGTTTTTCCGCTCTCTACTTGGCCCCTGCCACTGGGAGCATGCCCCCCCCTCCCCCAGCCTCCCAGTGTCTACTTTGTCCCCCCCTAACCCTGATATATTAATGAAGTGGGCATCACGAAGAGGGATAGGAATTGCAATGTGGGTGGCAAAGAGCAGGAATTTGGAGTTACGAGCGGGCCTGACGATTTTAATACGACCATGTTGATGCATCTTTTGTAGAGGGTGTGTTGTCACATACTACACACACCAAAGAGCTCACGTTATTGCATTTGCAGCCGACAAAGCTTGTTCATCATGCAGTTCAAAGGCAATAAAATCCAGGATCCTCTAGATATCCAGCAGGAGTTGGGCAGGTCACGGAATCAAGGACCACTGGAAGGTCCGTGGCTGATTTGCCAGCATTGATCATGAAGGCCAAACCAAGCCCCTCCAACCCATTTGTACACTGAAGTAAATGACTCCCATAACCAGGAAACTCAGAAAGGGATTCATACTCGAGGTGACCTTGGTCACAGTTCCGTAGCTGGGAATAAACTGGCAGATTTGCTGTACAGCACTAAAAGTGGCCTGTAACCTCCCAGTCCATGTAGCCATTAGATTGACCTCATTGTATTTTCCTACACTTTGACCTCATCCCAGTTGTATGCTAAGCATGAAACATCACCAGAATGTATACTGGATGCTTCACGAGAATTGCACAGCATGTGGCATTGTGGACTACAGGGGTGCATACTGGTCCCAGTTAATACCACATGGCGTGACCTAAATATTGCCCCTCAGCCCAGAATAAACAAACTATAACTGTATTCAGTTTAAAATCTGTTACAACCAACACACAGGCTGCCCTTTGATTAAAACTGAGCATCTTCTGCACACGCATGATAGTATAGGGTACACAGCGTCTAGTGAAGTGTGGTTATTTGTGCATTTTAGTCATGGAGACAGTGGCTTGGAATTCAGCAGAGAGCAAGAGAGAGAGAAATTACAAAGAAAAATAAATCAGGAATGAGCAGTGATTTCGGCTTCGTAATTCTGTAGGAAAAAAAAACCCATTTCAGAGGAAATTGAAGCCCTTTGTTCTTAAGTATTTGGGTTATTTAGATATTTCCCTGATGGTGGGAGAGATTCTCCAGGCCGGACTTATCCAGAGGAGACAATCAGGAATTAAAACGCCATATGTTCAGGAACGCTACCTTGCTGGTGCTTGAACGCTCCTGCAATTTCTTTCAATTCTAAGCTGCCAATCATCGATCCGGCCCATTTATTTATTTATATATGCTGCTTTTTAATTTATTTTTGACTCAAGGCTAGGGGAGTGGAGAGGTTTTGGAGTTTAGGCGAGCACTGTTTGGGTCCACCATGAAGACAAACACATCCCCGTGGATCTGCGAGGAGAGGAGCTGTTTTGGGCCACGCTGAGCTGTAAAGGAGCCAGACAACCCCCCCCCCCCCCCTCCCGGAAGGTAACACGCCACCTGGAAACATCTCATCTCTCCAACTCGGGACCCGTGACGGTAGTACTCTGGGAAAGTACAGGTGTGTGTCGGGGTGCATCCTGGCACACGACAGTAACTTGTGCTGTTAGGCTTGGGGGGAGACTTTGGTGTGGCTCGTGCAGTGCATTGTGGGTCTCCTCATGGCCCACGATGCACTGTAAATTGTGCCAGTTTAGCTATAGACTGGGTTTAAGCCTCCCGCACTGGCAATCAGGCACCCAATTTGACTGCGTTTCCCTCAGCAGACATTAATGATTCCAAAGCTAATACTCATTGTTTGAAGTGCCACAGTGACTCTGACATTTACTTAACCTTTTGTCTTATGTACAAGGCCGAGTCAATGGCGAATCTGCTCTTAATTAATATCGCTTTCCTCTCCTTCGGTTGGCGTCTATCACAGGGAAGAGCGGGGGCGGAAACGTGGACAGGGCGGGGAATGCCGGATCTCGTCAGAGTCACTTGGTTTTACTCCTTCCTGCCGAAATGAAGGAGTAAGTCAGGTTTAATAGCCTTTCAAAGCGTCACCGTGGGGGCAATTAAGCCGGGGGTGGGTCCCGCGGTCGGCTTCATCAAGCGCAGTGTCAGCGAGCGGTTCCTGCTGTAGGATTTTATGACCTGCTAGGCTGCGCCCCCCCCTGCCCTGCCCCAGTTTCCCTAACCGTCGCTGTTCCGATGCATCATTGTGTCTTTGCTCATTATCACATTGTTACTGATGCAGGCACCACATGCAGATGTTATATACGCGCGTGGCGGGAGAATGTGTTAGCATCTCGGCTGCGGGATCTCAGGACAGGCCTTCGGAAAACAGAGCAGGAGGCGGCCCGCTGTGCCACATCACCATCGTCGAGTCCGTAACCCTCCAACACCCAGAGCCGTGCGACCATCTCAGTGACGAGACGACTCAGAGTCTCTGCTAAAACAACACAGCTAAACCTGTTACGTTTTACCTTATGGGGACATTTTTTGGGTCCTCAGTTTTAAATAAATCTGTAAATGCAATCAAAAAACTAAAAATTCCAAAAGGCTTTTATTTTGTTTGGTTAAGGGTAGGGCTGGGTAGGGGTTAAGGTTATCATTACTGGGAGTAGGGTTTTACCCATAGAAATGCAGAGTCTGCATAAAGGTATTACATTAGCTGGGAGCAAGTCGGACTTCAGAACTGCTTCATGGGTAGAGGAGTTTAGAGAAGCCGTCCTACTCGCCTATTGTGCTAATTCCCTGTAAACTTTAGATGCTGTTACATTTCAATCCAAGGATGGTATCTATGAGATAACCCTAACAAGCTCATCGTGTTCAGAGCCTCTAAGCTCACTCACCTTAGTCGCTGTGATTCGTAGGCACACAGGTGAACCTCCTGACCCTGACTGTGTGCTGCATGGTTTCAGGTGCAGCCATATGATTGGCTGTTAATGTTAATGAGGAGGCTTACCTATTAAACTGGACACTGAGTCTAAATAGAAGGAAATAAAGATACAAAGACACAATTTGTTTCTAGAAAACCAGGCATTGTCTTTCTGTGTCAATGCCTCAGACGGCATAAGTTACATTTAGATGCTGAGATAAGTCAATCCCAACCTAAATGCTAACATCCTGTATATGTAGGCTACTGTCTTTGCGTGTGGATACATATATATATATATGCTCATGTGGCTACCTTTTCACGTTAGTTACCCGCAAAGCCCCCCATCACCCCCCCCCTCCCCCTCTCCGCACCTGTCACTTCACCACTGCCTGCAATTAATCTGTCACGGCCTCAGGTAGCGGGGAACACAGTGACCACTGGGCAAAACACAACGCCAGAAAGGTGTAATTAAAACTCCGTTCCGCGGATGATTACTATGGCAACAAACAAAAGGAGCTGTGGTGAAAAGTGGGGGCCGGCTATGCATAATTTAAGAGCGCTTCGTTCCGTCGGACGCCTTCATCTGCATGTAGGGGTGAGCCGCCCTCCCTCTGTCTGCCCCGAGCCAATGCACCATCATCCCAGCCAGGATCGAGGAGGCGCCCCCTGGGGTACGGGTGGAGTCACTGCGCCTTTGCTCGGTTTATGAGTCTACCAGAGTGCAAATCAAAATACGGAGTGCATAAAAGCTGTTTTTGCGGAACCCACCGGATTAATTTTGGTTGGGCGAGGTCAGCCAGTCATAGCGGATCCACGCTGTTGCCGTTCCCCAACCGTCTCTGCCCCTGGCATATGTTCAACCATAAGGGTGGTTAAACATTAACAGCTTTATGTCGAGTTCCATTAAATATTTATGGATGGTGAAAATGAACTTTGTAAGTTTAAACAAAAAAATGGCACCATATTTTGACATCCCAAAGATGATCTTCAGTCACTATTTCTCTGCTCCTCAGACTTAACAGACTTAACTTAACACTTAGTGTAGCCATAGGAGACAAGCAAAGGAACCTAAATCATTTATTCCTGCACAGGTTAATAAAGATCCCACCTTAGGCATATTGATTTCAGGGAAGTGGATGAGGGACAGCCAGGCTGGGGGAGTAGGCTTGGGTGGTGTTACAGTAATGCTGTAATAAGCGTTATTTCCATTTGAAAATACCACCTTGAAAAATTTTATCGTCCAGGCCTAGAGCTGACTGGGGTTGCGGTGGTAAGACTAGTTAATTTTACCAGCTAATTTATTGCCGCTGAATGGCGGAATGATAGAATTCCAGGACATTGCAGATCATTCACGAGTGGGTGGGAGTTGCTGTCAATTTGCAGGAGACTCCGGAAAGTGGCATGTTTGGGTTAAGCGTTTGTGGTGTGTGGTTGTGTGTTTGCTTGTGTATGGATCTGTGTGTCTATTCAGGCCAACCCATTATGATTAATTAGTAAAAGTGTTTGTTTGTGTGTGCGTGTTCTATCTTACGATTCTGGATGTCCGTGTCTGTTTACATGTTACATACTGTATGCATGTTTCGGTGTCTGGTTTTAAATTCTGGCACCGTCCTGAAGCATGTGTGTGCCAGGACTGTAGGTAGCGTAGCCAAGATCATGTGATTCGTGTTTTTTAAACTTTAGTAAATGTAGATCTGGAAACAGGTAGGGTGATAGACTAATGCTAGTTTACTGCTTTCTTCACTGGGTGGTGCTCATGGACCCAGGGCAGCGAGATCGACCCTGAATCCGTAAGTAGACTCCGCGTCTCATTGTGGCCAGAAACTCCCGCTAAATCCTTTGTTTTCTCGGGAAGAACAGTTCATTTTAAAAATGCGGTTGCTAACTGTAGTTTATCAGAGGCAGAGGTGAAGGGATTTAATGATGGAAGAAGAAAATAATCAGTAATAATGCGTAATGAGCAGCATCTCCGTGTTCTGCGGGAGGGCGGCCGCTCGCCATGTCACCCCGGCCTCTTTGAACAGAGAACAGGTCGTCCACCCGGCGAGTGAGCACGCTCTGTTCACAGCAGATAGAGGGCTCCTGTGTCGCTCTCCCTCACCGTCTCCGTCCAGATCGCCCGTTCTGTGTACATTATCTAGCTCACATAAGTACGCTTTAACCCCACGACTGTTTGAAATATACGACAGAATTAATTTATAATGCGCCTACATGCAGAACTAATAAGGGGATGAGACCGGGGCCCTGGTGTGCCCTCGTGGGAAAAGGCACTTTTAACGCCACCCCCCTTCCTAGAAGCTGGACCAAGCGTGAAAAACAAAGACAAGGTGAAGCAGTGGTCAGACATTCCTGCTCTTACTCCCCCTGAGTGGTCAACTGTGACAGCAACCAGCGTTTCTGACACTGCAAACTCCAGTGTGTGTTAGTGGTGGCAGCCATTCAGCATGCAAAGGGGTGGCAGAGTCTCAGGGTGGAGAAAACAGACATGGGGGTGGCAGAGTCTGAGGGTGGAGAAAACAGACACGGGGATGGTACAGTCTGAGGGTGGAGAAAACAGACACGGGGATGGTGCAGTCTGAGGGTGGAGAAAAACACGGGGATGGTACAGTCTGAGGGTGGATAAAACAGACACAGGGATGGTGCAGTCTGAGGGTGGAGAAAACAGACATGGGGATGGTACAGTCTGAGGGTGGAGAAAACAGACACGGGGATGGTGCAGTCTGAGGGTGGAGAAAACAGACATGGGGATGGTACAGTCTGAGGGTGGAGAAAACAGACACGGGGATGGTGCAGTCTGAGGGTGGAGAAAACAGACACGGGGATGGTACAGTCTGAGGGTGGAGAAAACAGACACGGGGATGGTACAGTCTGAGGGTGGAGAAAACAGACACGGGGATGGTACAGTCTGAGGGTGGAGGACACAAACATAGATGTGACACAATCTGACGGTGGAGAACACAAACGCAGGAATCCTGCATTTGCCACACACCCAGCAGGGCTGAAGCGATTGTTGTAGCAGCGTAGACCACCCTACTGAAGGCCGTTTAAGAAGAAAAGCCTCTGTGATTATGTGAAATGTGATTATGAAACATATATGCAGTTTCACGTCCTCGCATCCGTTACCCCTCGCTGCAGACAAACTGCCACGGCGATTAATTGTTCTGCCTTTTAGTTTTATGGCTCATTCGTTGACCAAAGCTTGGGGAATGGTTTGTTTTACCCACTGGTATCTAAATTAAATTGTCTTTATCTCTCACAGAAAAAAGGACAGAGAGAGTGGAAAAATTAATTTGTTAGATCAAAAAAATATATTTAATTTTCAACACATCAAACAAACTTTTGTTCAGTCATAGAATACTCCACTGCTCCCTTCATTCTAATTAAGGAAACAGTCTATTATTAAAGTGGATGAAAGGAAACATCAGTTCGAACAACACAGCCATGTTCCTCTACCACTAATCTTTTGGTAATTATTTTTTAATTGAATCTTTTGAACACAAAAGCCCTCGGCAGATGCCGGTGTTGCTGGAGACGCACCACACCGCGCGACACCAGCGGGGAGGAGAGCCCCCCGGTGCGGGCAGGACGAAGGAGAGGGAGTCAGCAGCAGCCGGGACTCCAAGGAGCTGAGAGAAGGAGCAGGGCGCCGGGAGACGATCGCTCCCCCGGACTGTCCGCACTCCCTCCAAAGCCGGAATTCAGCAGCCACAGCGTTCCCACTGAAACGCGGATACCTCCCGTAAAGCCCCTTCCATTCCGGCCCGGAACGCCATGTGTGCCCACAAACTTTTTCCTGATTATCTTCTGGTGGGGGGGGGGGGGGACGGCTGCCCTCAGAACTGGGCTAATAAGAACCCAACATGAAGTTTGCGAACGGGAAACAGAAAAGGCCTTGTAGGGAAAAAGAGATTTCTGCATATTGGATATGCCTCCCCGGTGAAGAAATATGTGCAGCGTGCACTTGAGATTCTTCAAAAGCGCTTAAGGAGTCTGGAGAGAGATGCGAGGAGGAGCTTACGAAACACGGGGATAGGGAGGCCGCGCAGTAGAAAGCCCCTAACTTAACACAGATGCACGTGTAATCATATACGCTGCAGACCCGGCTAAACCCCAGCAAATCACGTTAGCACTGCACTGTATGCGCCCCTATAGCGCCCTGCGCACCGCCGCAGATTCTGTCGACGGCTCAGCCAATTGCACGGCCAGGGCTGTCAGCAGAGATTTAGCAAAACGCCATTTATTTCCCCTCCCAGAATAGGTGTCTCCTGTCCCCAAACTTTGTTGTGACACATTCCCAGTTTGGGGTGGTAAGTAGTAGATCCTCCCCCCCCCCCCCCCCCCCCCAGGATGGCTGATTCTCCCTCCGCTAACATGGCACAGTGATGTCTATATCATCCACGGAGCTTGGGGCCCAGTGACCCTCCTGTACTGGATGCCCAGTGCAGGCCATGTGAAGCTTGTGAAGCAGCTAGTGAAGGTATAGGAAGTGTCCCTCCATCACTTATCATCTGCTGCACCTGAGCTGAGCTTTAAATGCTATCGAGCTTCAAATATTGAAGCGTAAACATCAGCTTTTAAAAATGTCAGATGCTGTAGGTGCAGTTTGGCCCAAACGCATGAGCCCCTAACTCTCAGTGGCTCTCCATGATGTCGTCCGCTTAAGAGTCGCGGCTAAGCAGGCGAAGTGCAGAGCATGGCCTGACACTGCTGGCCCCGCTGCCCTGCGTTGTTTTATAGTGCTGTTGAGTTTTATTTATTATTTCATAGCAGAGTGTTGGTTTCTAGGCCGGGACAGATCTCCAGTGAGCAGAAATGAGAGACTTCATGTAGTACACAGGAAAAACAAGGGGGTGGTGCTCCTCCCTGGGGCGGAAGCCACGGGGGTCTGAGAGCTTCGCCTCTGCCAAAGGCCCGTAGCACGGCATCCCGGGCCTTCAAGATGAGATGCCCGTCTGCTTTGGCTTCACTGAACCCCAAAAATGGAGGCAGCATGCCACATGGAGTCGTTTAGGAGTCACCGTCCTCCCCGCCCCCCCCCATCTCTCTCTCTCTCTATCCCTCTCTCTCCTCCCTCCAAGCCGTCACTGCCGAGAAAGCAGCAGCTTCCAGAAACCCAGACGTCGAGGACTTCATGCTGTTTATGAAATTATATAGCCATTTAAATACTATCCTTATTCTGCAAAACATAATTATGCTCTCGGATATCGCGGGCCTGGTTTGATTTGTTTGTTTGTTTGCTTCCTGGTTCGGATTTGTGGGAAACGCGCCGGAACGCCGGGCCGATTCTGTCCTCGAGTGGTAACGCTATTGTCTTGCTTTTATTTCCAACCCGCGACAGAGCTTTCTGTGTTGTGGCTGTCGCCCTGGTTTTGAGCCGGCCTTGGGCTCATCGCTGCCCCCTTTGGTCACACAGTACCTGTTTACACGGTTTGCACTGCAACATCCACCTTCAAACAGCGCCTCCTAGTGAGGCTCGCGTGGCAGAACCCCGAGCAGGCCAGGCCTGATGGGCTTTACCCAAGTCTGCCAGAGGAGGTTAACTCCTCCAGTGTATCCTGGGTCTGCCAAAGGCCCTTCACACACACACAGCAATACACAGGAGTTTAATTCTGTTTCCCTCCATATGAGACGATGACAACATGAGTTTTATGTAGGTTGTGCCACGGGCAGGAGCAGAGCCCCTTATACGAGTACGATGAGCATCTACACCTGAAATCCTCTAAATGTAAACAGGCCCAGCCCACGAGACACAAATCAAAGAGAGTCTCTGCTTTAAATCTCACATTTTGTGTCATAACTTGGACAACATAAGGAAGGTGGGAGAGAAAAGGAGAAAAAAGAAATCAATATCTAGATTTGGCTGGAGGCTTACATACTGCATTTTGCATAAATATCGGCTTTCATTTGTTTTTGATCACCATTTTTGGCACTGACTGACGGAGGCGGCCGTCAGCCCTGGAGCCGTGGCAGGTGGAGAGGGCCAGTGTGGATGGAGGTCGATTCACCGGGCCTGTGCTGGTGCTTGCAGCCCCCGTGACACATTTTTGATCTCCAGTGGAAGCGATTGGGGTTCGATCTCCGGAGCTGCGTCTGGGGGGTCCCATAACACCCACGGGTCATTTTCACTGTTAAGTCAAATTCACAGCTAACTAATCATACATTTTTATAAGAACATGTTTACCAATATTATTTCTTTACAAGCAAATATTATTCCAGGTTTCTACGCCAAAAACGTTGCAAATGGGAAGAAACACTGTTAAATATAGAGCGACAGATTCAGATCTCTGATCACACTTGGAGAAGGACGGTTATAAAGCTCTTCAGAGACGCGTAAGGAGATGATCTTTATCTTGCGTGTTTTACAACAGACGTGAAAAATCAGCCCGGGCTCGATCAGAGAGTTTTCGGGGGCGCCTTTATGAAACCTTTCTAATAATATTCACAATTATATCACTGAGGAGAGCCACTGATTAAAAATCACATTAGAGGCAGAAAAATGGGAAATATAATAAAATAAGAAATTAAGACGTGAATGTAATGAATAGAAAGAGGAGTTTCAGCGAGAGAATAAGGGGAGGATTTGTCTTCTGCACCCAGTACAATGCCATTGTCCCTAGGACATCTCAGCATTGCTGCCTTATTAATGACCCTCCACCCCCAGACTTTGAAACACATGGTTTTACTTCTGTTCCCTTTCTCACTTTATCTGAAACTTTCTGCGAGTGCTAGGCCTCCATATCTCTGTTTCACGAGGGACCCACCCCTGTGAAGGGACATGCTGCTGTGGCTCCCATCTTCCTATTTCAAGGGCAACTTGGGTTCAGTGGGCGGAGCTTGGATGGTGTGGGTGGGGCTTGAATGTGATGGAAGGGGCATTGACTGTGGACCACCTGGTTTTGGGAGTACCGGATAAGGATGGCGGATGAACATCTAATGCTAGATGCACATCTAATGCTGTTAAGTTTAGTGTAAAAACTTCATTCTGTGAACCACATTTGTGAATTTTAGAATTTGCTTTTGAGTGGCACTAAAAGCTTCTGATTTCCCTGTGTGGCATTTGAATTTTGGCATCTAAAAATTTTTTTCTGCCCCATTTGAACACTTCCGATTTGCCATCAACTGAATCGGCAAGGATTTGATTCAGTGAATCTGAATCTGACACGGGGGTCAAGGAGTGTGCGCGTCTGCACAGTGTGGAGGACCCACAGATGGAATATGACAGGCATGGAGACCACCCCCCCTCCACACACACACACACACATACCCAGACACACCTGGGCACCAGGGACAGTATCCACAACTGGGGTGTCTCACCTCCTAAAGATATATGCGCACAAACATTTGTGTACCATGCTGTACATGAGCACCATGCAGTGACATATCTCTGGGGCCGCTGTGCAATTTTTGATTAATTAAAGATGTAATATATATAAAACTCATATATCCAACATACAAACAATAAATTATTTAGAATAAATAAATATCCGCCAGGGCGACATGGTGGTGCAGTGGTTAACACTGTTGCCTCACACTTCTGGGACCCGGGTTCGAGTCTCCGCCTGGGTTACATGGGTGTGGAGTTTGTATGTTCTCCCCATGTCGTCGTGGGGTTTCCTCCAGGTACTCCGGTTTCCCCCCACAGTCCAAAGACATGCTGAGGCTAATTGGAGTTGCTAAATTGCCCATAGGTGTGCGTGTGTGAGTGTGCCCTGCGATGGGTTGGCCCCCCATTCTGGGTTGTTCCCTGCCTCGTGCCCATTGCTTCCGGGATAGGCTCCGGACCCCCCCATGACCCAGTAGGATAAGCGGTGTGGAAAATGAATGGCTGGATGGAAATAACTGCCACCTGTTTTTTGCACTTTCATGCTGCAACCATAGATTTATATATACATACGTACATATACATACACACTCGCACGCACATACATACATACATATACAGTATAGATAGATGGATGGATGAATGAGAACATTATCATAAAATGAGCCGGATAGAGTGCTGAATAAAGCATCATAGACAGGAAACTTGTATTTAAAAAATAATAACAGTATGTTCATAAAACGCTGAACATTTCTGCTGCTGCCACTGTAGCAGTCAGTGATTGGTGAGGTATTTCCCAGTCCAGTCCTCAGGGACCCCCATACAGTTCACATTTTTGCTCCCACCCCTAACTCCCAGCCAATCAAGAACCCCAAACACTTGGTACGGCTGTGTTGAGGGCCGGGAGAGAATGAAAATGTGGACCGTCTGGGCAGTGTCCCTCCTGAAGCTAGCCTCCGTACCTGACATCTTCTGCCCTCGCTCTGGTTTCTCCCAGGAAATTTGGTGTCCAGGCGGCGACAGAAATGTTGTGCATTAATCCTACGTGCTGCCCGGACCCGTTTTATTTCATTCCTGCTTCGGTCTTAAAATTAATTACAACATCTATTGTCGGAATGCTTTAATCTTATTGGCGAGCGCGGAGATGACGGGGCATTGTTCATGCCGGTGACAAAGAGGAGTACTAACAATCACAAAACAATGGGCCGGTAATCTCTCTTAGCGAATTACATTAATTCCAAATAATGTTGCATTGGGCTTTTCATCGCAGAAAATGACATTTTTATTTCACTTCCTGTCTATCAAAAGCTTCAGTGCACACCGGAGACGGCATGAATGTGGGCTGCAAAGTTTCCGGAAAAGTGGGGGCTGAGCGGGGATGGTGTCCGTCTCACTGCTTCCCCGCCACCCTCGCATCCGTCACCCACCGCATTCCGTCGTCTGTCACACGTGTTCAGTGGCTGCAGAGGCCTTACGGCTGGTCTACTGCTCCTGCATTTACTGCTGTACCGTTTCCCCCGCTTTGAAGGGTCGCTGTGAGGCTCCAAATGGACCACTCTGCCCCCCCCCCCCCCCCCCCCAGGGAGCAGCGTTTCCTGGGGGAGTCTGGCTAAGGGGATCGAGAATAGTCAACTGCAGCGAAGTCTTGCCATTTTGCTGGGAAGAGGAGACCAGCTTAACCAGGTAGCCTGGATTGTGAATATTTTATAAACGTATTGTTATAAGCAGGATATGCTCACTCATCACCACCAGCCAATAACTCTCAAGGTGCCGCAGAATGTCTCTGAATGTTCTTGTCTGTTCTGCTGAGTTGCATATTGCTGTCCAGTTCACAGGGGCAGGGTTCACAGACAGGGTCACTAGTTCCCACCGAAAGCTGATTGGCCCCCTCCCCTGTCACTCACTGATTCAAAAAATGTCACTGATTTGCCCCTCCTGAGCCAGCTCTAGCTATAAGCATAAAAGACTGTTGTCTAGGCCCTCCAAGTTATCTGCATTATGGAGGAAGTGAAACGGTCATTAATTTTCTTGGTAGGACTTCCCAAGTAAAACTTTACCCATCGCCCCTGAAAAGGTAGAGCCACTTCTGGGCCCCCCATAAGAATTATGACCCTCTTATGCCCCCCCACCTGAAAAGTCCTAGAATCACCCCTGTCCGTTCATAAGCCCCCTCCATTCTTTTCCCGGGGTGTCTCCCTCATACGATCAGGCAGTTGGGGTTGGGTACTGGCCTGTTTCATCAGCACTATGCAGAACCCGCATGTAGCTTCTTTGCTAATAGGTGCTCTTCGGGGAGGGGGGGCTTTGGAGGGCGGTGCACATCATGGAGCACGGGGGCTATCATTTTTACATGATTACACTAAATTCTTAAAGCACCGGCTTAAGAAAGAGGCTTCTCACAAAAGCAGCTGAGGGAATTGTTAAATGATTGGCCTGGCACTTACTGCAATCACTTCCTCTTCCCCACTACCCCCCCTCTCTGCTTCTCATTGATCAAGTCGGTTTAAGGAAAGTGATATTTTGCATATCCAGCTAAATGCTGTTAACAGCCCCCAGTTTGTGGTATGTTGAAAAAAAAAAAAACAATAATAATAAATGAAATGGAGTAAAAAAAAAAAAAAAGAATAAACTATGATCTTGCCAGAGAAGTAATTTGCTTCTCCTGAACCAACGATGGCTTTGCACTTTATGCAGATTGGTGTCTGGGGACAACAAAATCCCTTTTAATGCATATGCAGCTTGATAAAAAAGATGGTGGGGGTGGGGGGGACTAAGATGAATAGCAAGTCAGCAGAATATAATTGGTGTGTGTGTGTGTGTGCGTGTGTGTGTTACTGTGCTTTTTATCTCAGTCAAATGAAATGTCTGCATGTCACCATGATCGTACACACTCTCCCCTGAGTCATCAGGCCAGCACCAGCCGCACCACGGGCACTCTAGGGGGCTCGGGTTTGGGGGGGGGGGGGGGCTCAGTGGCCATGATATCGCGTCAGGGTACATTGCGAATGACACATGCCACCAGTGACTCAAAGAAAGCCTGTACGGGAGCGGATGGCGGGGGTGGGGTGGGGGGGTGCGGGGGGGGGGGGGGGAAGACTGGAATTTTAATATCTCTGAGAACATGAATATTTTATAATCTTCTTTATGAATCTTTATGGAGGGGGGGGTGTGCTCCCAACTTTCTCCTGAGCAGGAAAGAGATGGATGGCTGGATGGATGTAAACAGATAACAAACAGGAAAAAACCAAAAACGGCGGTAATTAAAGAGGGGCAGGAGAGGCAGCGTCACAGCGCTCCCCCTCGTCTGCCGTAGCTGCCGGCGCGTCGCCCCCCCCCCGGCACAGCTAACGTCACGGCAGATGGAGGGACAGCATCCCAGCTCGGGCTCACACACGTCTCACGGAGGAGAGATACTCAGACCTTAGAGAAACGACAAGATGCTCGCGGTGGGTGCAGCGTCCTCCTTGTCGGAGAACAGATGGAGATGAAACAAGCCTGAGAGAGCAGAATAAAAGCAGGGAAACGGGGGGAGGAAGAGAAAAACAATATGCCAGCACCGACCCGGAGTTTGCAAACTTTTAGCTGCTCTCTCTGGAAACGTATAAAATATAGATTTTACTCTGGGTGTCTGCGGCTGGCGGGACTCGGAGGTAGAGTGCTGTTGTTGTTTGCGTGCAACTGGGCAGCCAAGTACCTGTTCAGATCTCACCCCACGGGGCCTTAGAGTCCCCCCCAGCTAAAGGGATCCTTCCCCAGTGGTTGTTGTTTTTTTTGCTGTTTTTATGACTGCAACTGGTCCTCGGAGATCTGGAATGTGAGTATGGTCACATGATCACCCCGTGTGACTATGGTCACATGATCACCCCGTGTGACTATGGTCACATGATCACCCCGTGTGACTATGGTCACATTACACATCATGATCATCAGCATGTGCAGCAAGTACACATATGGTCAGACATCTACACTAGGGGCGAATTGTGATGAGAGCGGCACTCCGGGGGCCAATCAGCTTTCAGCGTGGGCCAGTGCCCCTGTGACTCCACCCCTTTATACACCCCCAAAGTACAGAAAAGTACTGAATGACTTTCTGCTTTTTTAGATTGTACGTGTTCAAAAGCTGTGTCTGCATGCTTCTCTACACCTATAAATGGTGTTATGGGTCCAAATATGTCTGTTAACTGGCTGCTTAAGGCATTTTTTAGCCCCAGATTATCATTCCCCCTTGGAAATAACCCTTAATTATAGATTTACACAAGGTCACATGTCACCACGTCTAAGCACAGGGCTTGTGAACCATGAGTCCCGTGGAGTTCCCAGGTACTAGCTGAAGACAGACTGTTAGATCTCGCACACGCAGTGCAAACTTTCGCAGTAACTGTGAAAACAAGCCTGCCTCGTGGCTGATCCTGGTGGCCCGTTTTTACGTTTAGTGCTTGTGGCCTGATAGTAGTTGGTGAATCACATCCATCCATCTTCCATAAGTGCTGATCTAGTAGCGGATCTTGGCGAGCCGGGAGCGTATCCTGGGAAGAGTGGGGCACGAGGCTGGAGACGGCCCTGGGGGAGGTGCCTCTTCGTCACAGGGTGAGCATCCAGGCTCACTCGTACACAGTCGCAGCCTAAGGGCGGTTCTGAGACACTAATTCACCTCACGGAGTTTCTGGAAAGTGGAGCACCCAGAGGAAGCCTGTGCAAGGGAAGTATGTGAAGCTCAGGTGGGACACAATGTTTTTGCGCCTCCTGTTGCAATTTTCTGTCAAGACTATCCGTGAAAAATCATGGATCTTACTGATCAGCACCAGCAGTAGACGAGAGTTTATAGCAAGTTCAGGAGGCAGGAATTATTTCGACAGCGACTTCATATTGCTGAATTGATGCCTGGCCAGTCTGAGGAACAGAATACCACACTTAACTGTGCTGGACTCCTTTGTTTGGTATAAAAGGTGTAATGTTTCTCTCTCTGTGGTTCAGGTACCTTATAAAAACTGTGAATCCGAAACCTATTCGGGAAAAAAAGAACTTGCGTTATTTTTCTAAATGACCTCGGAATTTTTGAAAATAAACATATCATCCATTTGTCCCTCCATTCATCTATCCGTTTATCTCGTATGTTTGTCCGGTACAGGGTCACACTTTATTTATGAAGCTTACTTTCCATGTAGGTTGCAGCATTCCATGCCTTAGCTTGAATGCAGAGAGGCAGTGTGCAGCCATGTATGAATCCATGTGTTTGTCACTTCCGATCAGCAGTTCCTTGAGCTTGCCTGACTTAGGATGTCCCCTTGTTGGGGGGGGGGGGTTTGTAGTCTCCCTCTTGCCGCAGAGCAAAATTTACTCATTTATGCCCCTCCCTTTTCCTTTCTCCAAGGAAAAGGAGAACAGCGGGGCTACCCCTCACCCCCAGGGGGAAAGATTATAGGCAGACGGGAAGTCTCACATCTCACCTCCCAGCCAAATCTCCTTTGCACTCTGTCCTCTTTCATGTATCGCTGCTCTTCTGTCTGTTTTCTGTGTGTGTGTGTGTGTGTGTGTGTGTTATTGTGTTATGTGTGTTATTTTGCGACCTGGCGTGTCAGTGCGTGTGCGCATCCCTGCATGCGCATGTACACACGCGCATTCCTCCGTGAAGATGTTCTTCCGTTCGCAAGGTTAGGTGCCCAGAAGGCCCACCTACTCACATGTCAGTTATTAGTGCAGCAAAGAAGGGGACACCTCCGGGGCCCTGTCACCGATCGCGGCACGGCAGCACGCCGCGCGGCAAATGTCTTCACCGAAAATCAGAACGAGGGCCACGGCAGATAACTAGACAAGACGGCGCGTGTAAAAATACACTCGTGGTCATATGCTTGTGGGAGGAGTGGACTGGGGGCACACGCACCTCCGCTCTCGTGCCGATAATCACTAGATAATTGTGTCTGGTGCTCGAGGCAGCCAAGCTGGGGAAAATGGTGCAGCTATCAGGGATTTAAGGTAGGTATAAGGTAGAGCAGCACCGATGGTATGTTTGCATCTGTCTCTGTTCTTGGAAGTGCTCGATGACTCCGCAACATAACCTCTTCCAGAAATGCCTCTTCACCACCCTCACCGAGAAGCTCTTTATATCTAATTTCAATGTTAGGGCCAAAAACGAAAGCGTTCATTAAAAAAATTAAGAAAATCTTTCACTTTGACAGGCATGGATGGACCAGGCACACTATTGGCACAATCTGCCAATCCTCACTGAAGTCACATTCGAGAGCGATGGTTGGCAGATGCAGGGAAGGGAATTACTTAGATACCAACTTTCTTTAGCTCCCTGGACATCAACGGGGGCCAAATCTCATCGTGCATCCCCCCAGCACAAGGCTTTGGAGGTGGACCACTGTGGGGGGGGGGGGGGGGGGGGGGGCAACACTCTAGATCCATGGAATTATTGTGACAAGATAGAAGATAATCAGCAGCTGGGAACTCGGTCATTACTGCTGTCGCTGTTCTGCTTTTCATCACAAATCAACTTCCTAGTTAGTCCCTGATGGCTTATTTTTCATTTTCTTTTTTTAACTGCAAGTGAACTTACTATAAGTTGACATTTTGACACAGCAAATAGAAATGTCTGCAGTGTCAAAACGTCGAAATGTTGAAATGTAATCAAGGAGGGACGACATCACCGGTGTTTGCCTTTACGGTTCAGCGAAGTGAGGGGGGCCCGAGGAGGGGGGGGGGGGGGTGTCTTGCTTTTTTAAGTTCCCAGAGTAGCTCATTTTTACAGAAACCCTCTAAGTGAAGAGCAAATTTCTGAAATGTACTCAGTCCATTTTTTGTTGTTTCTGAGATGAGATCACCAATGACCTACAGTCAGACATCTTCATCGTATGATACAGAACCATAACTCACTCAGACCTCACGTAATCCAACAAAGAACTTTCATTAAACTTCTAAAACACACTAAGTTCAAAAAAAAATTTCTTAAAAATTATGAGGCTGAGTGAGTTTTGCAAATTTGCTCTGCAATTATCAGCAGGTGCTGGGTCACTGTTGACATGGACGTTTTGGGCATGGGACGTTTCCGTCCTGCGGAGTCCACCCTCAGAGGCCCAAAAGGACGACATGTGGCTGGGGCTCGGAGGGGATGGAGCCAAGGACCCTGCACCAGGATGAAGGATGTAACCTTTGCCCCAGTTTCCCCAGGGGTATGCAGGAACGATGCCACTCCAGTTACTTTCAAGTATATAAACAGCCCTCATCGAATCCTCACGCTGTAGAACGCAGACTCACACACTCACCGTTACACATATGCAAAGCGAAGTGGAACTAGATATAAAACATGAACCAAGAAAGGCTTGTTGCTGCTATGAATAATTAGCAAGAAGAGGGAAAAAAATCAATCGGCGCCTTATCTAAATCTCAGAACACAGGAAAGGCCTGGAGGGGAAATTCCTGCCTGCGAACGGGTTATTTAAGAAAACATCGAAGCCACGCGTGTTTGATCCGGCGTGGGGCATAACAAGAAATCAATCCATTACACAGCTCCAGAAGTGAGGGGGAGGGGAAAGACGCCGGCCCGCCTTCCCTGCCCCCGCTTGTGCCTCGGTGATTGGACTTGCTTCACAACGACACGCCCAGAGAGGCCGCAATAAGGTGGAGTACTAGGCGATGACGGCATGGCGAAGCTGAGGATGGGGGGGTCAGAAGGTAGGGGGGGGGGGGGTATGGAGCACCGAGTGCTGCAGCGACTGACAGCTGTCATCTCTCCCTAGGTCTGGCATATGCCACCTGGAGTGCGTCATCTTTGCACGCTCCGCGAGGTGTGTAATGTCACCTTGCCACCTACACACTCTCCCCATTCAGCGGAAGGCCAGTGAGCAGCTGGAGTGTCGTGTGTGTGTGTGTGTGTATGTGTGGGTTACATTTATATTGCGTTGTGGGGACCAAATGTCCTCCACAATTTCATAAAAACCTGTTATTTTGATGATTTTGACAAAGGTCGGTGAATGCAATCAAAAAAGTAAAAATGCCAAAAGTCTCAAAGTAATTTGTTTGGTTACTTAGGGCTGGGTGGGAGTTAAGATTATCATAGTTAGCATTAGCAATTTTCCCATAAAAGTGAATGAGCGATCTCCGTAAGGATAGGTAAATGTGCACGTGTGTGTGTGTGTCTGCCTGTCTGTGTGTATTTGTTTTTTGGAAACTATAAAGACCTACAGAAACAGACACAGAAAACAAAAAAGTGATTTTATAAAATAGTTTTAGAGTACTCTATGCTTTCCAACTTTCATCTTGTGTGCTTGTGTATGTGTTATTTTCATCTCCCAGAATGCACTGGGCTGCCCCATGTCCATCTTTCCATTCATCTGCCACATATAACATTTCTCAGATCATAACCGCAGCTGCTAATTAGCACATCATCCTGTTTGTTGTTTATGTTGAGCATTTTTATAGGATTTAACAAGGGTTTTTATAGGCCAGCTCTGTTTGAACATGGTTAAACGACTCCTTTATTTTTCGAGATTACAGGCTAAGCGCTAAGATGCTATTAGCGCACCTGCTACAGAATAATGATGCAGGGCGTCGCTCTCACTAATGTGTACTTTTTAAGAGGTGACGATTTCCCTCTGCCAACGCCTTAGCGGGTGACTGGCTGGGTTCCTGGTGCGATTATGCGTCCGGTCGTGCTACGGCCTGTGTCCTGCAGCCCAAATGCCTTGATTCTGTTACAGCCAGGGAACCTAATGATCAGGAATGCTAATTGTTTAAAGCTCTTCTCTATCACACCATAATTGATTAATTGATTATGCACTTTTCGGACCTCAGCGGAGCCATGCTTTAATCGCTCGTAATACTTTCTCCCTCTGAGATGGCTTCAAACGCAGCCAATTAGGATAGTAATGGGTTTAAAAGGGTCTAATTAACAAATGATGATTTTTAATAAAAAAACAGCCCATGGTGATGAATTTGGTATCTTGGATAGTCATATTTATTAAGATGGTCTTCTTTTGGGGAGGGGGGTCTTTTTTTCGCTTTCAAAACATGCGCCTTTGGAGCTGAAATCCGGATTGGAGGGGACATGGTGCCTCCGCTCTGCTTGGGACACAGAGGGATGTGAAAGTACAGCTCATTTTTCCCAGTCGGGATAAGGAATCTTAATATGAATCACAGGCGTGATACAGGTTGCCTCCTCAGGAGGCACTAGTGAGCTTAACACTCTTAACACTCGCTTGAAACCCGACGGCCGTGCCGAATATGGTGACCCACACCGCACTGGCGAAATAATGCGGAGCTTTAATAGACATGAACGGAGCTCCACGTGGGATGAGTATCTTTATAGACGTCATCAGAAATTGGCGCGGGGGGGGGGGGGGGTTTGGCGGGGTTTCGGAAGTAAGGGTGGCGTTTGCTCGCTGCGTCCGAGAGGGGCAGGTCTCGCGGAGTGAGGGGGTCGCGGGTGTGACTTTTACGGCACCGACTATTTACAGCAGAGAGCACGTCACCGACGCAGGTGGAAGCAGAACAAAGAGGATGCCGGGCAGCGGCGCATCAGCGGGGGGGGACACAAAGGCACCAGGTTGCCTTCGCGGACCGGTGGCCATATGGCAGCCTGGGGCTAAGAAGCCTGTTTGTCTGGCCGCCTTAGCTGGGGTCACATCCACCCCACAGAAACTCACCTGATTAATCGGAGCGATGTTCGCGGAGAGTCTTACGCTCATCCTTTAGAAAAGCATTATTCCCGAAGTTTGCAGCACCCTCAGCTGTACTGGGGTTCTTTTTTTACAGGTCAGAGGAGCCCCCCCCCCCGTCCTTTCGCATGACCTTTATGCCCCTTCCTGTTCCACTGCTCCCTTTCAAGCCAACGGCTTAACATCGTAACATCAATTCGCATCAGTCATCTCGCCCTCCCCGGGTGCGAAAAATCCTTTGGCATCTGGCTCCGCCTGGCCGCCACCCCCCCCCCCCGCCCCCCCAGCTTTCCATAGAGGCCGTGTGCCAGACGTGAAGTAGCCCCTGGCCGCTGTGGCGTGGCAGCTGGCACTAGCTGAGCGCAATCATCCGCTGCCTTTGCGCGACACCGAGGACGTCTCATTCCACCCGCGTGATAAAGTGAGGTGTCCGTTCAGACATGTCACCACCCCCCACGTCAGGGACGTCGGTTTGTCTCGGCACCACCGAAAGCCGAACAGCACCAAAGTGTGCAGTGTGCAGTCAAAGATCCGCCTCAGCTCTACTTTCGTATTCCCTTCGGAACCTTTTCTATAGATGGGAACGTAGCAGAGCACTTTGAACCCGTGCTCAGCAAACCCAGCCTAACGTAGCCTAATGCCACTGAATTAAGCTCGGCACACCTGAGTAACACCGTTGCAGAGCCTGCCTCGTCCCAACAGTGGCCCGCTGTAGCCAAACGTCATCTCCTGCTCCCCGCGAACCTGTTTCCTGGTGCGCGCCGTTGCCATGGGGGGGGGGCGGAAGGGCGATGGGGAGGCCTCTCTCGCAAGCGGCAACAGGTGTTTTACATGAGACACTGGCAGCCTGCCAGCGCCGCCCTCCTGGCCGCCCGCTCCACTCCACCGCCACCTCGTAATCGGTGGCCCTAATCAGCCCTAATTGATTCTCCCGGCATCGAGCGCGGCCTGTCGTTTCTCCGCCTTCGATTTGGCCCTCGCCCGTATTTACTTGTGCGTTTTGGTTATTTATTTGCTTGTTTGTTCGTGGCCATTTGTTTGCAGGGAGTCGCTCGTCGTTTGCTGAGTTGATTAGATTCGGATCGGCTGGCCCAGAATGTTGCCCTGAATGAGGTCCGGGGGAGGGGGTGGGGGGGACTTTGAGGGTTCGTGTCCCTTTAACGGCAGAGCCTCCGGCACTGGGGCCTCTGCTGTTTGGAATGCAAAGCCTCACGCCACGGCAGTGCATATAGTCACAGGGGCCATCTCATCTATGTCCAATCTGCTGCAGGCCCGCTTTTCATTATCTGCATCTGGAGACGGGGAGTCATATTTTACAGCGTGGCCGGGCAGACACGTCACTCCCGCCACCGCGAATCTGGGTCAGAACTAAAGGCGGCAGAGGCCTGGGGGTGGGGGCCAGGCAGCGAATATTACCAGGCATCATTGTTGCCAGGAGAGCGGACGGCTGGCTCTGGTCAGCCTCTTTGTTATAGGCCCAGGACTCAACTTTGGAGGGTTGTTGTGGCATCGCCCCCCTGGATGATTGGGCAGGTCCGCCCCCCACCCTCTCCGTCCTCTCCGTCGTGTTGCCGTCCTGTCCCGCTCGCTGTCACACGGGCAGGTGGGCTGCAGGCAGGATGACCCACTCTAAATACACACAGAACCAAGACAGCAGGCTGGACCTACGAAGCTCATTAGCATGAAGCTGTTTTCGTTACATCCAGAAGACTGGTAGCTGGATGGTGGGGGTTGGGGGGGGGGTGACATTGGAGAAAACAGTGGATAGACCTCAGTACACAGACAGGAACTCCGTGTTCCCAGTGCTATGGACGGGAATGTGCAGTGGAGATGTTAAAATATTTAGGATATGTTACTTTGTGCTAGTAAATCTAACAGCCTGTTAGAATGGTATTTATAATGTTATAAACGCTCAACAATGGACTTTTATATAACAGTAACAGATGCTGATCATAATCTTTGCCATTGATTTTGTGTCAGTTATATATAGTTTACTGGTTTGTTTTTTATATAGGGTGGGGTATTTTTTGTATAACCACCCCCCTGCACATCTGCTTGTGTTGGTACAGTCCATGTTGCCATATGGTACAGTTTGCTCAGTACTGTCCAGGATCCCTGATCCTGCTCCGATTGCTTTTACATCCACAGGATCAGGATGCTGGGTCGCCGACACTGCTCTGGACTCACTGTTTGTTAAAAGAGGGAGTGATTTTATTTTAAGCTGAGGAGGCGGAGGGGTGTTGCATAATGGTACGAGCCGTGCTTTCCACGTGAGGTCAAGTTAAATGGCAGTAGCTTGTTTACTGGCAAGGCTCGCAAGCCCTTTCTCTGAGGATGAGGATCTGGTGAAGTAAACTTTTGCATGCAGGGGGTGGGGGGGGGGGGGGTCACTGTCCGTGCGTATTCCCTTCCCGCTGCAGGATTGCTGAATTATTCATGGCCCGTACCCACACACTGTGCCGTGACACGGCTCGCGCTCCCTCGCTGGCGGTTAGAGAGGACTTCGCTGCTTGTTCCCTGCCTGTTTAACTGGCCCTAACTCGTCCCCCCCCCCCCTCCCGCCTCCTGACACGAATGCACGAACCCACATGCACGCCTGAAACACGCATTCGCCAGCTGAAACCAATGGGACCTGCTGCTCTTTCCTTTCCGCAAGAGCAATAATTACGTTCCCGAGAGCGGTACCTTCCTCTCCTTAAGCCGTGCGGCCGAGCGGGTGCACCATCGGCCAGGATGACAGTCTCCTGTGTCCATATTCGTACATGTGACGTAGAGGTGAATGCATCTTCACCGATGATCACATGACCCCTTTCCTCCTCCCATACATCGGCGTATATTCTCCGTATCGTCCTCTCTCCCACTCTACCTCCCTTCGTCTCACTCTTTTCCCTCCCCTTCCATCTCGCTCTCCGTTGCTTCCGTGTCCCACACTCCACAGGCCTAGTCAACATCAGCACCAGAGAGCCTGATTGAGGCTGACGGCCTCCTGTTCCACAGAACCTGCCAGAAGCAGACGTTGGATGGGCATGGCCACCATTCAGACCTTCCTTCGACACCCTTTCTTCTCCCTCCTCCCTCGCTGGCCCCCGGCACTGCTCCTCCAGCCTCGCTCCCCACACCCTGTCCCAACATCCCTTCGCCTGTCATCAATCTTACCAGAATGACAGCCGACAGATGTTACCCTTTGCAGAGATCAAATCGGTGGCTTTCAGGGCGGCTTGCTGCAGAGACAACGGTCACAGCATGTCCCCCCCCCCCCCCCCCCACTCGTCACCATCTACCACCACCTCCACCCTTCACCCAACGCTGGCACAATCATACCCACTGCCAGTTTTCAACACAGTGACGCTGTCTAGGCAAGGCAGGGGGGGGGTGGGGGCTTGGAACCACAGGCGCGATTGGCTAGCGGGTGGCCGGCTGGTTATTTGAACATGTTCCATGAATCTGTTTTGGTGTATTCGTTTGATTCTTCTTTCGTTTGTTTTAATAGTCCCCTTACCCTACCTTTGGGAGAGGTGCCATTCTCCTTTGTTTGGCCTACAGACTTGCAGTCCTTTAGTGCTGCCTGCCTGCCCCCCCACCCCTTCATAGTTGATGTCACGGGGGCCAGACAGCCACAGTCTTTGTACCGCATAATCACTGGAGTGTACAGCCACACGCAAATTAGAGGACCCCCCACTGTTTCCGTGGAACTGCATTTTAATCTCGCCTTGATTTTTGCCTGATTGCGGTCCGTGTCATTTCTCTGTTTATTTATGTATTCCCCCCCCCCCCCCCCCAGCCCAAAAAATTTAACCGTAAAATGGGAAAAATCTGTGAGGGGTGCTTTTAAGGATAACATCGTCATAGAAACGCACGCACCGCACCAAATGACATCCAGCCGATTGATCGATCGGTTCCATCGTCTCTTTCGATCGACTGGCTTCCGCTCCCTTGCTGTGTATCGCACTGCGCCGGCTTCCCTTACACCAGCCCATTGGTAAAATGCCTTTTTGATAGATTCTCTATTTCCACCCTGCACATTAGTGCCAAAAAACGTTCTGACCGCGTGCGTGACAATTATAGCTTTGATATATTCGCTTCTCGTTCCTTAACAGGTGGCTGGCTTTTTCGTGACATGCCGGCCGGCTCCAGAAAGATTGTGAGATTGGCACCTCAAGAACCTGGGCCATGACGTCACCACCAGGTTATAAGGCAAGAGGCTGGGGTGCATTTAACATGTAGGCAAGTCCCCACTACAGCCAGAATACACATCATCTTCACAGATTAAAGGCCATATATTTCCGATTCTCCACACCCCAAAGAAATAGTTTTAAACGCTGAAAATTAAATATGTGGTAAACCTCGAGTGATCTCTCTAAGCAAAACAACCCCTGATCTCTGTCACTCTCCCCCTTGCGAGTGTCTGTCTCTCGATCTGCCGTGTTGCTAAAACTCTGTGATTTCAACGGAAAAAAAAAAGGCGCAAAAGTCAGATTTCTCACCTGTGGTATTTATTTATACTGGGAAAAGCTGTGGAAATGGGGGAGGTTTTCTTTTTTTCTCTTCTCTAAGGCGCGGGAGATTAAAAAGTGGCGGATCGCATGTCAGTCTTAGGGCCGATTCGCAGTGGATTTCCTGTTCCTGGAAAGAACTGGCCGACTTTGAGTTTGTGGAGAAAAGTGTTTCGGGACAGTTACGGTAGGGTGCACAACATCATGAGCTCTGGCTGGGGGATGAAGATGGCCGCCTCCCCCACTGGGTACTGACCCCATAATACCCTCTGTTTGCTTAGTAATTCACCTGTGATGGGAAGGAAGTGAGTACACCTCTCCAAAAAACATGTAAACACATTTGGCTGCATATTGCATCATCTCGTGTCACTTGACTATAGTTTTCATATTAGTTTCATAAGCTTTTCTTATATCTATATTGTTATTTTGCTTGTAACTGTTTCCTAGAGCTTGCTGGCCTCATTTTCATTATTGCATTTATTTTCGTGCTTCAGTTGGACTGGCTCCCCGTCGGGGGTGTCGCCCCCGCCTTGTGTCCTTTGCCTGGGATGCTTCCAGGCTCCCCAGTGACCCTGCACTGGGTGAGCATTTGGAAGATGGATGGATGAATGGATTTTCATCTTTAAATATTTTCCCATGGATTGTAAACGTGTGCTCTCGCCAGTAGGTAACTGCAGTTAAAAGGGGTTGAACAGAAGAGGAAGGCAAATCGCACAGACAGAGGACAGGTAGAAGAATAACCTGCTAACGAACGTGTGAACTCACAAACGAGCCCATTAGAGGCCGTCCTCCATTCCCATGTGTTATCTGCATTTTCAGAGTGTTGCGTGAGATTGAGTTTCCCAGAAGTAGCGTGGAGCCGACGTCCGGGGCCTTGTGGGTGTATTTGGCGTGAGGCTGCCTCAGTGTGAGTGGGGAGAGGCCTGGGCTGGTGTCACACACACACACGCCACACACACACACGCACATACAGGGCACACGCAGAGCTCCTACTTCTGTGCTCCGCTGCTATGTTATCAAGTCTCAACAGGAGAGCCGCGACTGAAACAAGAATGCCACTTGCCCGGGGCAGTTGTGGAGGGGGGGCACAAAGAGCGGAGTGGTGGAGTGGGGTGGGGGGGGGGGTTGTGGCTGACTGACAGACGTGCCCCGGGGGAGCGTGGAGATGCGCAGTGGGAACCTCTGGGTCTCAGCAGATGTCAGTGGTGCTGTGTCTGTGCCCAGACCCTCTCTAAACTGCACAAGGTTCGAGGAGGGAGGGGGGGCAGCCGCGGGTGTACAGACACATTGCATGGGGGCTGGATTTTATGGCCGCAACACAGGAACAGGATCTCGATGTCTGATAGCCCTAATAACAGTAAGGATGATGATGAAGATTGGCGTGGATGACGCTGCCATGGATGGTACGGGCCTGTGGCACCGTGTTGCGGTCAGCGTGGGAGTGGGCGGCACCCACTGGCTGCTTCCTTAAATTACACTGACTGCTGATTGGTGCTTTAAACAGTGGGGGCGTTGGCAGCCGCAGTGGCTGCTTGGATAATGGAAGATAGTTCTGCCGTCCTCTCACTCCAGGCCAGTGAAGCCCCCCTCGCCCCCTCACGTGAGCCCCCACCCCCCAGGCATAGCACCCCCCCCCCCCCGTGCCCGTCGCCAGCATGACCCGCATTGCCGTTTGTTGTTTTCCCCTTTATTTGCTGGTGTCCGTATTGACCCAGATGCGAGAGGCTTGATCTCGGATACCGCGAGGAGCTGGGGGAGTGGGGGGGGGCAAGGAGTAGGCGGGAGGTGGAGATTCCCCTGCGGGACGCGGGTATTGATTGAGTATCGACGTTGATGAAGCTTCCCGTGAATCACAATGCCAGGCGGATCACATGCATGTCCTCCGATCTGCATGCCTCTCCAGACCAGGAAGGGGGTGTGGGCAGGGGGCGGAGGGACAAGGACAAGGAGAGTCCCCCCCCTCCGACTCTGAGCCTCCTTTGTGTGCCGCTGTCCTTTTGTCTCCATTCATCAGTAATCCCAGCACACGGGGCCCGCAATGTCACGGGGGGGGGCTTCTTCTCCTCCTCTCCCGTCTCTCCTGCCTCGTCCACCGTGCCCATTCAGCGCAAGACCCTCCAGAGGGCCATTCACCACCCCCCGCCCCCCCCCTCCGTCGGCCCGCATGACCAGAGCTAGTTCCCCTGAGTGGGGGGCTGGGGTATTGCGGGGGCCAAGTTCAAGGGCGCCAGCCAGTGCAGACAGACAAAAGTAAACAACTGCGTGCGGCTTGTCGGCTACGGAGGCACAAAGGCAGGGATCAGGGGGCCAGTGACGCGGCACACTGGTGCTCCGGCACACTGGTGCTCCGGCAAACCGGTGCTCCGCACACTTTGGCCACGGATGGAAAAAATTATATCTGTCCGCTGTGCTCCGTCTTCGGGGCCAGGCAACATGTAGATGAATGGGGGGGAGTTCCACTTGCTTGTCAGTCAGTGCCGACGGACAGTAAGCGTGCCGAAAGCCGAGGTGCAAACATCCTCATCACTACGGCTGGGCTCTTTTGCCACAAGTCACGTAAAGCCAATCTTGCACTGGTTGGTTGCGAGGAGTTTCCATGCTGCGTTTTTTCCTCCGTCATCGGAGGACCGCGAGCACGCACACATCTGGCGCTGGCCCCAGCCAATTAACACGCAGACAGGGCCTGTGGTGGCCCCATCACAGCACAGTCGACGACGGACCACAAAGGGGACTGGAATTCCCGCTTTGGGATCTCGCTGGAACGTCCACCATGCAGTTCAGACGTGGTGTCGGATGTCCCCGCCATGTCGGCCTCAGTGCTCTGTGACATCCTCCATGCAGCTCTTGATGGGCATCAAGATGGTTGCCATGCCAGCAGGAATATGTACGTGTGTTCTGTGTTTAGCTGAATTTGTACGGCTTGTAAGTACGCAGAGCGCCTTGGATGGAGCCGCCCCCTAATTTATAGACGGCCGAGAGATCGTGATGCGGCTGCCCGCACCCCAAAGCCCAGCGTCTCGCCGACACCTGAGGGCGGCACTCCTAGAGTAATTGTTTTATGCAAATGAACAAGTCCAAGGCTAGCGTGTTCATCCAACGTCCGTGTAATTTGATTGAGGTGTGCTATAGCTTCGCCGTCAGATTCTCCTATTTTCATTACCGATGTCCCCCCTCCCACCCCCAAGGTTTGTTCTGCCTGGGGGTTGGGCATTGGGTGCGTGAGATGATGGCTTCGTTGGGTTTCATTCTGCGTTGGATGTCATGTGATCTTTCCAGGGAATCTTTTACTGATGCCCTCCCCAGCCATTGGGGTGCTGTCTGGAGTGGATGAAGGCCAATGAGAGCTTGGAGCTCTCACCACTAATAGAAAGTAGCACATGATGGGGGGGTGTGGCTTCTACGTTATGGGCGGAGCCTGTTGCACACAGGAGGCAATACACAGTCAGGACTCGCATGAATGGCAAAGTAATTTTCCGCACTTTTTGCACCAGGTACAGAAACGCACAACAAGGCTCGTTGAAACAGCAGTGCATTGTGGGAGTGCAGGAGCACCTGCATGGCTGGCTGTGCACAAGCCTTTTGTCACGGCATCGCTTAGTCCGATTTAACATTTAATGTTAGATTGATGTCACCCGCCCAATCTTTTCATCTCCGGTAATTATTCTCACATTACGGTCGGTGCCAAACTAAAATAAAAAGGCCTATTTGCATAAACTGTCACCCCAGCATGTGAATAACACGGGTCAGGGTCGCAAACCACAGAATTTCAGACTCTTGGTGTCTGGTGTTAGATGAGCTGTTTCAAACCAAGTGGGCTGTTCGGGGAGGATAGCGAGCAGGGTAAGTAGACTGCTGGGAGACAGCAAGGTCATGTGACCGCCGCGGGCCGGAGGCTGGGCGGAGTGGCGGACCTCGGAACAAATGAGGTGGCTCCATCGCATGACCTGAAGCTGCAGTTACTGTGTGACCTGAAGAAAAAAAGGAAAAAATAACATAAGCCCCTGTTTGAGTCCCGCTGCGCTCACATGACCCAGTCCCCGAATGGGATGGAGCTCCGTCCAGACGTCCAGGAAGGACCCCTGACCCCCCCCCCCCCCCCCCACCAGGAGACCTGCTCCAACCACATGCATATATTCGGACACAAAGTTCTGTGCTTGGGAGATGTTTTTTTCCGAGTCTAAAATGTCAGGCGGGCTACATCACCACCATCGCCCCCACCCCCCCCCCCAGATACCCTCAGGCATATTAGATGAGTTCAGATTGCTTCTCTTATCTGTGATACCAGGAGTTTTCCATGTTAGAAACCAGTTTGGCTCCATCTGAGATCGTCTACAGGAAACACAGCTTGTCCTGGTTTAATAAGTAGTGCTGCTAGCTGATGCCTAAATGTGAGCTCAGATATTACAGTTTTCTACCTCGCAAAGGAAGCTGCCTCATATTGTCTCCTTCCCATCGCATATTTATCTGCCGAAGTACCGCCTGCTTCCCGGAAACTGCTCTTTTACCGCCATTTATGACTCGTTAACTGGATTTTTTCTTTCCCCAGTTAGGGCTTCTGCTAAATTTAGCTGACATTTGTCCTTTGCATATTGTGGAGTCGTAGCGGGACGTAGCGGGATTTCGCGTGGCGGAGCGAGACAGCCGGCGGTGAGGAATGCAGCTTTCCATCCTGCTCCAAACCGGGAAGCGTGGCGGGATTCCGGGAGGAAGCGGCCCATTTTTGACCTAGCGTTTTGCAATCGGATGAACCCTGGTTGTCATGCAGTCAGCCTGCGTCTTATTATAAGATGATTTGCCGCCGGTCGGACCTGCCACTCCCTGTGTTCTTAATGACATCGACGTCCTGACCCGACTTCCTGTCTGCATTCGAGAAACAGCCAAACCCGGCCTGGCTCGGCCCTGTCCAGCCTCGTTTTGGCTCCGTGTCTTTCGCTCCCTTACCTGAGATCATGGTGCTTGTTCCTTCCGGACACCCCCGAGACACCCCCCCCCAGGCTGCAGTATGTATGGTGATGGGGGGGAGGAGGGGCAGCTGGCGGTCACGTCATCAGAAAGCCTCCGGCGTGGGCACAGTGCGCTCCATGACTGGCGGACGCCGCTGCGGGCGGTCCGGATCCGATTTAGCATAATCACAGCTCCTCTGGAACAGTCCTGTAACAGCGGGGGGGCACGGGGGGGCGCGGAGCGGCAATCACGCGGCACCGTCTTCTTCCTGCGCTAATCCGGGCCCCCGGTACACCGGAGTGTCTGCGTACACCATCCCTGCACCGCATGCACCCGTGCCTCAGTACCACGTGCTTTAGTGTATTCCCCTTTTTTGTGTAAATTAGGTTGAGAGAACAGGCTTAGAGATTGCGTGGGGGGGGGGGGGGGGGGGGTCTTCGAAGGCATGAGATCTAGCAGCAGGCTGCAGTGGGTTTCGACGTACAGACAGACGTGTCCATCAGTCCAAACTGCTGAGGCACCAGATCTCGCTAGGAATGGAAACCCAGCAGAGCCAGACCTGTGCCAGTCGGGGGCATTTTAGCCCCCGCTTTGCCCTGTCACGGTGCGCACGCGAGCTCGCGCGCCTGGTGTACGGCTGGTCAGATCCCTCCGCCAGGCCATCACACAACAGCGGCTATTTATGTCACGTCCCATGCGACCCCAGACGTACAAGGATCGCACTCTATCTCCCTTCCCAGTCGCCAGCGCCAATGTGAATGTCTCACTTTCACGAGAACGTGCTGATCCTCCCTGGGAACCTGCTAATTCTCAGACACACACACACACACACACATGCACGTGCACGCGGTTCTCGCAGTATCTGGCGAAATATCAGAAGAACAACATGCCGTGGTCCAAGTTTTAAATTTAATTTCATGCCGGATTTGCGGCGCTCATTGCAGCGCCCCATGAGCCTCTGCTAATAGAGCCTGTGTCTCCAGCTCGGGGGGGGGGGGTGGGGGCACAGGGGGGAGGGGGCAAGGAGGGGTGTGGCGGATCCTTCCGGTAGGGCTCGCTTCTCCTGTAACCCGGGGAAGCAGAGAGCGTCTCAGAGTTACAGACTCTCGTGTCAACTGTCCACTCATTCCTGGGTGCCAGTGGGGTAGAGTGACACGGAACAGGACCGCAGGTTAATTCGGAAGGGGGGGGGGAGGGGGAGAGAGGAGGGGTGACAAACATGGAGGTCCTGTCTGTGTCAGGGATGGAAACATTCCAGCTCTGCACAGGACAGTCCAGATGTTTGGGTCCGAAATAAAGGAAGGACCTGGTCAGGAGGTAGTGTTTAAAGCGGAGAGGAACACCGTGATCCCTAGAGGAGATGGGAGAGAGGAGCAGGTGGGACCTATCAACATAAACAGTGCGCCCCCCCCCCTTCAAGATGGACGCCGCCACAGGGTCGCCTCTTCAGGAGGAGCAAGAGGACGGCAAGACTTCGGTCAGCCTGGTGACCCACCGGAGTCAAATCGTCCCAGGTGACTGGAAGACGGTACAGCTGTGCTTGGGCGGGGAGGGGGGGCAGTTAACGCAAAAGGCAGCAGCAGCGCTAGAAGATTTAGCACAGGCCCTCTGGGTCTCGGGGCCCCCTCCTGTCCGGCGCGTATGACAGAGATGGAAAACAGGTCAGAGAGGATGGCGGGCTGCCCCCCTGTGTGACCCCGCTGTGACCACGGTGTGCGGCAGGCGTGCAGAATAAACACCGCGTTCCCCATGTCAGAAGAGGAGTGGAGAGGCCTCAGCCGGCCGGGAGCTGTGGCTCAGGAACATCGTTAAGCTCAGTGCGGGGGGAGGACGGGCGAGCAGGAATGAAGAAGGAATGCCATAACAGGGCTCCGATCAGAGTTACTGTGTTTGGGGTTTGAATGTGTGTGTGTTTGGCGGTTTATAATCCACATGTAGTGCCGACACGTTTATCGCCCGCACTGGAGTGGTGCTGCTTCTCAGCTGCTGCTTTCAGAAGCGGAGACCCAGTGTTTGGGTCAGACTCACTTCTTAAGCTGCTGTTTCCTTCAAGCCAGTCCTCCCGCTCCCCCATCCCAAAAAGATCCGCCCCAGGATTCGGGGAGGACTGGACCCCACTTTGCTGGAACGGGCCAGAAACCGCGCCATACTCGGCACCGGAGCCGCTCGGCAGGTGGCCGGCTGTGGCCCGCTAACAACCCACATTTGCACTGTAAACACGGAGGGCACGGTCGCCGTTCTCTCCTGCCATATTTGTATGCTCGCTTGTTAATTGTGCCCTTTGGATCCACCCCCCCCCCCCCCACCTCAACCCCGCCCCTACAGGCCGAGTCCAGATGACTCTGAAACAGGAAGGAAGAAGGCCAGCCAATTAGCGGGGTTACGAGCAGTCGAGCCAATTAAGGAAATGTGCGGTTCAGGAGGGTCCGGGATTTAAAGAGTGGCCGTCAGCCACGGGAAAGTCCTTAAAAGAGTGAGTCAGGGTCTCCCGTGGTAATATCTCAGCAAACGGTAACGCGGAGACCATGTCCGTCGCTCAAGAAGAACAGTAAACGGTGGTGCTAAGGCGATTGATCTGTCCTGTGCCTCCATCTTTGTCCGGTGTCCATCTAGCAGCCATGGGGGAGGGGGGGGGGGGCATATGTCCTCACCCCATGGCCTTCTGGGTAGTCAAAAGCAGAATGTGGCATGGCTTTACAGCGCTCGGTAGGTTGTCGGTTCCAATCCTACCCCCACTCCATGTGTGTGTGGGATTTCTCCCTGTTCTCCCTGTGTTGCTGGTTTCTTGCCGGTTCACTGGTTGCCTCCACAGCCCAAAACCACACAGGTATGTGAACTGGCATCTCCAAATGTGTGAGTGTGTGTTTGTGTGTGTGTGTGTGCGTGTGTGTGTGCCCTGCGATGGACTGGCACATCCAAGGTGTTCCCCCGCCTCCCAGGAATAGGCTCCGGCACCCCCCAGCGATCTTGTACCGGATGAGGGCTTAGAGATGGATAGAACTAAACCAGAAAGTCTCTCTGCCATTCCATATCGCTCACGATGTGCCATTCAGAGGAGCTGCAGGGCGGGAGAGGCCTGCAGAGCTGGCTGTAAATACACCAGGGCTCCCAAACTGGGGCCCCCGGGCCCCACCTTTCTCTCTATGATGAACTGTATGACCTGGAGGAATTTTAGCACTTTAGACTGCTGCTATACATTAATCACTGCTTTATTAATGATGTTGGTAATATTTATAATAACAACAATAATTCAGTGTGAGAGCGTGCCCCAATTCGGAATCATATACAGAAGAATATGATGTTGATAATTTTTGTAATAACAATAATAATTCAGCTTGAGAGCGTGTCCCAATTCGGAATTGTAAGCTGGAGGAATATGGGTCGTATGGGATGGTGATGATTTGGGGTCCGTCCTGGGAAGCATGGTGCTGCGGCGAGACCCTTACAGTGTCGGAAAATGCTTTTAGGATCAAGGTCATAGGAGACTATTTTTTTCTGAATGCGCACAGGCTTCAGTAGGTGCCAAATTCCAATGTAGGTCCCCGTTTTTGCATGGCGGGACCCTCGGGAACGGGACCGCCGCAGCGGAGCTGAGACTGGGACAGGCTGGGGAGAGTCGCATGCCCAGGACCTCCAGCGGCTCTTCTGGGAGGGGCTGTCAGGAAGGGTGATGCACAAGAGGGGGCCGGTCTGGCTGTGCTGTGGCTGCCTGCATGGGAGGTCCCCACAGTGCTGCATTGGCAGGAGAACCATGAGTGGGGGGGGGGGGGGGAAGTGCGTCACGCCGCAACTCTGCCCACTCTGCCCCCTTGCCTAGGGGAGGGTATTTTGGGGGCCGAGGGACAGCAAAACGCTCCACGATTCGGCATGGCACCCGGAAGGCTCGCAGCGTCACGGTGACCTGCTGCCGTGGTAAGCAATGGCCCCCCGAGGGCATCCGACACGGATGTTGACGGCGTACAGGTTTCACTGGGGTTGTGAATGTCGCCGTTTGGGGGATCGCTGGGGGCGGAGCCTGAGCCTGTATCATGGTGACTCATCGGCACGTGTGCTGTGACACACCCTCCACTCCCCAGCACAACCCGTGGACTCACATGGCAATTGCGGGGGGGACACGCAGCCCCCACAGCATGCTGGTGCGTTGTTTTGTTGTGGTGTTTTGTTTTGCCGTTAGTGTGCAGTAGCCCCTCTGCGTGACTCTGGAAGACCCAGAGATTTCCCCAGCTGGCTGGCACTGTCTCCACGCCAACCGGGCCGCCCAAACCTGCTCCCTCCGGTACCTCATTACAGTTTCCGGCTTTTCCCCCAGCTTGGGTGTAAACTTTGGAGAGGTGACTCCCCCACCGCCCGTCCCCCACCCCCTCCCCAGCTTGTTACAGCATACTGTAAACAAGTGGAAAGGTTAGTGCTGTTTCCACCAGACACTGTCGTCTCTCATTAGGGACGAAGGACAGAGCCAGCGCCCTGACAACAGCCATGATGTGGAGTGCCGTGCCGAAGGGTACCGCGTGTGCCCGCCACGCCATAAACGCCCCAGTTAGAGGAACCTCTGGCGTAATCAGCGCCAAGTCTTTCCAACAGAAATACTGACAGGGGTCAGCAGTTCTACACTCCATCTGCCCTGGACTACATCTCCCAGAATGCATCATTCTTTAACCACTGTCACCGTGGTGCTGCAGGATGGCCAATTAGACCCCAGGCTGATTACTAATGGCACTTAAACAAGCCTGTGGCAGGAGACTCCCACTATTATAAAACAGAGGTGCCGAGCCAAAGGGGCCGAGGCTGGGCAGTAATTAAAACCTGTGGTATTCCAAACTAATGCTAACATATCCATATAAGGAATGTTAGCGGGTCTGGCCTTCACTGATAATGATTATTACCTTCATTGGTGATGCAATCTGTGTCACGAATGCTGTGTTCGCATGTATTTTTAAGAGCAGCCCCGCCTCCCTGAACACAAGCCAATCGCATTCGGTGTCCCTTTATGGTGCTGCTGACGTCCTCCCAGGTACAGCCTCATTAGCTCCCGGCTTCTCGTCACGCGGCTCACTGTTTGCCGGCCGGGGCAGGGAAAAGCCGTTTAGCCTGCTGAATGTCAAGGTGAGCGCGCCGCGTCCTTGTCATCAGTCTCGCCGGCGGAAGGTCAGGGATAGGCTTTCCCCAAATGGGCAGCGTCAAACAAAAGACGGCCCGGCTTAAACTCGCTCCCGAGAAAGGAGACCTTCTCCCTCGGTCAATAAACGATCCTGCGAGCGAGCTGTGCTGCATTAACCCCTCCCAGCCCGCCCGCTGCGGCCTCACGCGAGGAAGCCATACCCTGCCTTCAGCCCAGGGAGTTCTTCTGAAATCTTGTCACGTGTGCAAATTTAACCTGAAATGTGTGTAACAATTTGGTAGTTCTGTTCCTTTTATATCAGGTTATACATTATATAGCGTGCCTAATTACACTCCTATGAAGATTATATTCCTTTGCTGGTTTTTTGGCTTAAATACAATGTGGAGTAAATATCTCCCTAATGGGATAGAGCAGACTGAATGTGACACCAACCGCACTCTGGTGGGGGGGGGGGGGGGGGGGGGGGCGGGGGTGTCATAGTTTGACGAATGAGAGCAAGGGCTCTCAGTGGGCCAGGGTTGTCTCCTCTGGGTGGGACGTGGTTATTACATGCCTTACCGGCTACTTTTATTCAAATCAACCTCTCATGATCAAATCATTCACTTTCAATAAATAGGGTCTGCCGCCTTCAGTTGCTTAACCGCTTCGCCACCTGCTGGTAACCGCCTTCCACTGCAGTGTCACAGTTGACATGACTTAGTCACATCCAAAACAGTTTCATTTCCGCCCTCAAAGGTGTACGCTGGTCGTGAGGATGACCAGGCATCCATCTGTTGGGCTCCTCCGGGGATAATTTTCCAGTCAATGCGGGAATTGGACACAGTGGCTATGCATTGGCTGTCATTCACAGAAGTGCATGCTTAGCCCCCGACCATTCTGTTTTTGGTGGGAGGAGGGGGGTCTAGCGGATGTTTGTGCATCCCTTCGGTAGGGACTTAGGTCCTTGGGAACACTCAGCTCTGCGTCCCAGGCCTGCGCAGACACACTCACCTTCCTCATCAGTGTCTGCCTCCCACATTACGTACAGCCCCAGCGCGACTGCGTCCTTCGCAAGGTTAATGTGTGCACAGATGTACTTAATTACAGGCTGCTTAAAATGACATTGGGAAGTTTGCGTGTTTGGCCAGTTTAAGGAGGCAGGATTAGTTTCGAAATGGATCCCCATGCGAGGCTGTGGGTTCGCGTCCCACGTGTGCCCCTGCTCAAAATGGCGAGATCACACCCCCACACATCCCCCCCCCCCCCCCCCCACCTCGGCTGTTCCTGAGTTTCAATGTAGGAAATTAGGATCCCTGGCAACTCTCGGGCAGTGTGGAAGCGTTCGCTTCTCATGGGGACCCGAGGCGGGTAGTCGCGCTCCGACTTTGCATCCTTCCGGAAAGTTCCAAAGGCATCACGGCCATGGCGTCTGTGGGAGCTTCTCTTTGCTCCATCCCCACTGGCCCCAAAATGTAACAGATGGTCATGATGACATTTACATTTATTTTTTTTAGCAAATGCTTTCGTCCAAAGCGGCGTACTAGTCAGGCAAATAGCACATTACAGGCGTAATGCTGTCGCGGAGTCGAGTCGCCTTTAGTGCACCTTGACTGAGCTTCCAGTGAACGGCCATGTATGAGTGTAAGCAGGACTGGAGCAGGAGCTACACAGCAACTTCTAACACGACAATAACTTGATAAGACTGTTCAATGACCAGAAATGCAACATGAAGAACATTCAGAGAACACAGAGACACATCAGGCCAAGGGTCTCCAACTCCAGTGATGGAGAAGTAAATACCAGGAGCAGGTGTGGCACATCGGAAGCCGGGTAGGATAGAAAACCTACTGGCTAGTAGCTCTGCGGGGCCGGAGTTTGGAGACCCCTGCATTAGGCTAGTGGAGGAATTCCTGCAACAGATCAGGAACAGATCAGTCTTGAGAAATTCAACCTTAACCTCCCCATTACCTTAAAGTCGGGGAGACCCACGCTGAGCACGTCGATATTCCACGCGGCTGTCCGTCTCCGTCCCGATCCGAGGTCGGACATCGCCAGGACCGCAGTACCAGACAGCTCTGTCAATGACCTGTCTGTCTGAGTGACTTTAATCATGCTTTACTTGTTTGCCCAGTTACCGTCGCCCATATATTAGGGCTTTATTAGCCTCTGCAGAGCCATCAAATCGCCAGATCCCATCTCCATGACATTTTACAGTTTTACATGTAGCATGCTAGTAGCTTAGCGACATATGGTGCACTCTGGGCAGCGCGGATACAGCCGTTTGTGGCTTTCCGGAGGGTTGCGGATGTATCTTATGGGTCAGGGTGATTAACGGGCCGGCTGCTTTGCATACTTTCATCTTCCTCCTGGGTGGGAACTGCCGGGCTACGGGTGTGAGGCAGCATAAAGCCTCCTTTAAGGATACAGTGGCTGTTTTTGGTGCCGGTCACGCAGACAGGGAGGCAGCTGGTCACAAGGTGGCCCCGAGCTCTGTGCCATCGCCTGGGGAACTCCATCCAACACTGGGGCTCTATTGACGACCGAGTGCGAAAATAACTTTGGCGTGTTTCAATGTATTTTCGTTAGATGACTCGTTCAGATTTTTCAGGCAGTGTCTTTACACGGGTCCAAGCAGACCCCACCCAGTGTGACACTAGGGATCTCAACATGCCAGGTCATCCCGACACTGCTTTACCTTAATTTTAATCCGTTTCTGGAGGGGGGGGCGGGTGGGGGGGGCAGCCATGACCTCCAGTAAAACTGAGTCCTAATCTTTTGAGATCTTTTGAGATGCCTTTTGTCAGAAGTAATCCTATAAAATTCCACACTCCATCTACATCTGATAGGGAATTTCGGGATTTTTTTTTCCCAGAAAGGACCTTTCCTTATGTTTGAAACCCGCCCACACCGAAAGACCCTTGTCGCTGATTAAAGCTGACGTCGGCGGTCGTTCGGGGGGCTCTGTTTGTTCTGTGCTGATTATCGGGGCTGGGGGGGCACCATGTTCCACACACCACACGCCATAATAAATACCGACAGTGTATTTATGGCACCTAGCTGTCACCCCCCGCACTTCGCAGCAGCACACGTACGGCCTCCGTATGTAGTGGGAGCTCTCATCGGCAACCCCCTCCCTGCGATAATGGAGCTAATATGTTGTAATATGGTGATGTAACCAAGACCGTTATCGTCTTCGGTTACGGTTATGATCATTGTAATGGCTCATTGTATTTGTCTGTAAGGTGGGTAAAAGTGGTTGGGGGAGTCAGGGGGCCTTTCGGGGTGCAAATGGATCACATCTGGGGGGGGAGGTGGGGGCAGTGGAATTATACACAGATCGAGAGCCAACACCAGTGCTGTCACTGAACTGAGTGCCGGCCCTGTACTCACATTCCCACCCTACCCCTCACACCCTTCCACATCTTATTTGCATTTTAGCTCCAAACACTCGTAGAAACACAATCTCCTCTTCACCTTCAGATTTTCAGAAGATCACTTCCATGTGGGGGGGGGCAGACCTGCATCGCGACTCCCAGCCGCATCTGTCCCGGCTCCTGTTCTCCCCCGCAATGTGTTTGGACTTTCATTAGTTGGTGTTTGATATTAGCCCGATGGAACACGCCATGGTTGTGCCATTGCCTCTCAGCCGGCCCTGTCGCCGTGGTTTCGTTCCTCACCCACCCCCCCGCATCCCCCACCCAGACCGTGTTCACCGTGCCGATGGGAGACCTTTGAACATGTAGTTAGTTCTGGGATTCCTGTCTTCTTTTGTACCGGTTTCCCAGTGTTGAAACAGTGATTCATGTCCTCCACATACAGCCCTATTAATTCCATGTAATGTAGCTTTTATCTTGCTCGCTGGACAACTATCTCCTCGCCTCGTCTCTGCCGACCATCTTGCTTGTGCAGTATTGCTTCCCCCCCCTTTTTTACGGCTGCCCTCCTCTTTTTCGCGCCTAGAGATAGCTAAAACTTCAGATTAGCGCTGGAAATAATGGAAATTGCAGCAGAAGTGCGAGACCTAGCCTAAGGGTTACTCTTTATTATCTTCTTTTTTCTCCTTCTCTCCGTTTTGAGATGTGGCCTTGCGGAAGAGAGCAGCTCCCTGGTGCGGAGCGGTATGAAGGGAAGGCCCTGCTCGCTCCCCGGCGCACATGTGAGGCCGCGGCGCTGGAGGATGGGCCTACCGGAACCATAGAGTTCTACCATACTGTTTCACCAGTCGGATGAGCAGAGATTGCAGTGTCCACCATAGAGTTTTATGGGAGGAAGGAGCAGAGCATGAATCCTGAGCATGATATGTGCCCTTGACTGTACTTGTTCGGGTGGCATGGTGATGCAGTGGTTAGCACTGTTGTCTCAGGCCTCTGGGACCTGGGTTGACGTCTGCCCCTGGGTTCCGTGTGTGTGTAGGGTTTGCATGTTTTCCCTGTATCGTCGTGGGGTCTTCTCCCACAGTCCAAAAACATGCTGAGGCTTGTTGGAGGTGCTAAATTGCCCGTGTGGGTGAACGGCATATGAGGGTGCCCTGCAATGGGTTGGTGCCCCACCCTGGGTTTGTTCCCTGCCTTGTGCCCATAGGCTCCAGACCTCCCAGACCCTGAAGCAGTTCCAGAAAATGGATGGATGGACTGTTCTTTCAGGTACCCATTTTACATAATCTGTGATTGCCAAAGACCAGTCGCGATACTAAGAACACAAATACAAAGGGCGGTAAAAATCCGCCCCAAATACCAAGGATACACCAGTTACATCCTCGCCGAAAGAGACCTATCCCATGATTCATTGTGCCCAAAGTTTGTTCTTGGAAGCAAGTTAGAAGGACCGGTCTTGCCAAGACCACAAGTACAGTCTTTGCGTCCTTGGTATTGAGATTCACAGAGTCTCCACCACAGAATTTTGCAAGAGGGATGAGCAGAGATTGGAGCATCCAGCACAGAGTTTTGCCAAACTGATAGGCTGTCCAGCACAGGGTTCTGCCAGGCAGGTGCACAGAGATTGGAGCATCCAGCACAGAGTTTTGCCAAAATGATAAGGCTGTCCAGCACAGGGTTCTGCCAGGCAGGTGCACAGAGATTGGAGCATCCACCATGGAGTTTCACCAGACAGTCTGCGCTCCCCGCCTGTCCTCAGAGATGCTCGCACCCGTGACCCGCACGTCTCTCATGCTGTCACAGCCCGGGCACAGCTTAAATGTCTGCTCCTCATTACATTTGCCGGCCTGTCGCCGTACCCGCAGCTTACCGCCACTCTCCGGTGCCAGCCAAATGTCAGGGTTCAAGTTTACATTTGAGGAGTCTGAATGCAGACACCGCAGGTCACCGGCAGCTTCCGAAAAGGTCACCGCTATGACAACGGTCGGTTTAGAGGTTGTCAGCTTTTTCTTTTTTTTTTTTTTTGACTTTTTCACGCCTCTGGTGTACATGACATCCTCTGTTACACCACAAGCTCTCTTTGCCTCACGGGAAAAAACGCGTATATATTCTGACACAAAGAAAAACTACTTCTTATTGCACTTAATGTAGTTACAGCACATCCTGGGCAGATAGCAGTGGGCTGGAGGTCGAAAATTGTTCATTTTTTTCCCCCTGAAAGTTAATGAAGAGCAACGGCTGTAGTTTTTCAGTAGTTTGTTTCTTTCCATTCTGAATCCGCTTAATCGGTCAATTTATATATTACCCTGTGTGTAAAGGCTTAAATGATTTGTCTTGTTTTTGCATCAGGATGTATAAATCTAACATGAAAGTGTTCCTAATAGCGGAACGTGGGTCATCAGCGGCCTGCCGTCTGAAATGATGATTAATGATTCGTTTCCGCGGCGCAGTGGTTAAGAAGAGAGCAGCATGTTGGTCGAGATCCTTGCCAAGATGTGTGTGCCCCCCCCTCGTGGGGGGTCCGCAGCGACCCAAGGGTTAACTTCCTCTGCACGGTACGCCCACTGAAGCCGCTCCAAGTTTCCCGGTGCCCCCCCCCGCCCCTGCCGAGTGCCACAAGCTGTGTCGGGGAACTGGCTCCCATCAATCCTGCTCGAGTGAAAAGGTGCATATGCAGACCGTCTGCTTGGGCCTGGAGGAGAGCCCTAATGGGCTGGGGGGCCAGGGGGGGGAGGTGTTTAAAAGGAGAAGGGTCTGTAGACTGTACTTCATCACAAAAGTTCGGCTCGGTCTCGCTCCCATCTTTAACATTTCGGGCTCCAAGGTTTGCGTGCCATGAAAGGTCAGTGCCGTGATTTATTGAACGCTTATCGAGGCCTTTCCACCGGGTGGCGTGTTGGGGCTGTGCCTGGGGTGGGGGGGGGGGGGGGGGGGCGGAGATCGCAGGGGCTGCTTGGGGGTGGTGGCAGCAACTGTCATTAGTCCCTATGATTCTGACGGGATCCCTGACCTGAGGACTAGGGTTGACTTTAGGTTCAAGTCGACTCTGCCATCGTTGTGCTGCCGCTCTGCCCTGCAGTCACATGTGCGCGTGCATCACTGCAGGTGATGTCTTGACAGCGTTTGTAACGCGCCAGCTTGTCACCTGGGTTAGGCGAGAGAAAGATTTCGCTCCAGAAAGATGCCCCTCCCGTTAGATAGCAGTGAAGCGGTACCACGAACTCACACTCCTAACCGGAATCTGGACGGGCCACAGGTAGCAGGAACTCCTGCCCCTGGATGTGTGTGTAGCGGTTCTGCTAATGCTACGCTAATATTCCGTCAGATGCGGTGCTCCAGCAAGACAGTCACGCGGCAGCCGGTCCTGCATCAGACGGGGCAGCCGCCCAGTTGCCGGTGGGGGGGGGCTTTCCTGGCATGGTGGTTCCCAGGCCTTTCCTGGAGGACGGCTCCCTCACGCTTTCCAACATGCTCGAGGAGCATCTGAGGAGCCAGTGCTGCGGCGGGAAGCCGGCAGTCGGCCGCCAATCAGGACGACGCCGGCGTCACGCGTGCATCCCGGATATGGGAGATGCTCTCACTGAGACAGACTCACTGCATCGACCAACCTATTTAGTCTGATAGGGATGATTTTGTTTTAATACTCTCCCCCTACACCCACACAAGGATTATTAATCAACCTGTTCAAGGTCCACTTACTGGCTTACCTGCAGTTTCTGTGAGGTCTGACAAGACAAGGGCATCGTACTCGTCAGGCCCCATCGTTGTGGCCAGCATGTTTTTTTTAATGCTAGTTAGCATATTAGCCATTTCAAAAACACATTGAAATGTATGCAATCTCTATATTTTTCCTTTTCACCTGACACATCTTTCCGCTCGCATTTAACTGGAGGGAAGCCCTGAATTAAACGTGGGAACGGCTTCTCACCGCTCTTCATCCCCCCCCCCCTTTAATCAATAATAGCCCAAGGGTGCCTCGCTGCATTAAGGTCAGGAAATCGCACGCCGTGATGGGGAGAGCCGGGCAACTTGCACTTCTCAAGGAATCTCGAATTATTGCAATTACATTCCTGCCTGGAGACGGGCAGCACCAGTCTCCATGAGCCGCTGTGCTTGGGCTTCAGAGAGGACAGCACTGTGGGGGCCCCCTCCAGCGTTTCTGGAAGGTTCCTTGCTGATGAGGGACAGGTAAAGGGGCAACGGTGGGTTTCTCTTTGTAGATTGGTAATCTCTTCAGAAGGCATGGATTATGGGCGCCTTAAAAGCGATGGCTTACTGAAAAAAGAAATGCGTTTTTTTTTTTTTCCTAAGCTTGTTTGACTTTATCTGCCCGTAAGACTCAGGAAGAGTGTGTTTGTTATTCACAATTTGGAAGGAGTGGAGGAAATAAAAATGGAAAAAAAAGGAATTGGAACAACAGATTTTGAAACAATGGTTTTTTTTTTCCAAGATGAATGAGCCGGCCTCAACACACAATGAGTATCGGTACTCTGAGTATTGATCTCATTTCCAGCTGGGGCCGGAGGGAGCAGGACATTCCCCATGTGGGTATGTGGAAGCCGACCCCAAAAGCACCTGGTGGCGATGAATCACCATGAATCAGGGTTGTGATTCTCCAGTGTGCCCTTGCTTGCAGCCCTTCTCACTAAAATCGCTCTCTCGCTCACGTGGACTTGCAGATCATTTGCCCCTGTGTTCCTCTAAACTGGCCCCCAATTCCCCCACAGTCCTCCATCACTGGACCTGAAAGATTATTCCGGATGTTGTTTAAAGTAGCCACTCGTGCTAAACTGGGTCTTTGTAATTTAGGACTTGCTGCATCTGCAAGGGAATGAGCGAGAGAGAGAGAGAGCGGGAGAGAGAGAGCAGCAACACACCAGCGCCAATCCTGAGAGCTGCAGGCCCCCCACGGAGGCTGGGGCTGTCCAGGTGTATCGCCTGACTGGAAGTGGAAGCCTTGCCATGACACCAGCCAGTTAAGCTCAAAAAGTATATATGCAGCAGGTAAGAAGCAGCAGATCAAAACCCATGACATGGTGGCAGCTCTCAGCTTGAAAAAGCGTGAACATAAGTATGCGTGTGCGACCGCTGGCAGTGGGGCGTCTACGGAAAACATAGACCCCGATCATCTGAGAATAAAAGCTCTCGCCAGGCCTTCGTTTTAAATAGCACTAACACTCAAGCAGAGCTGTGTTGCTGGATTCTCCCTGGGGTAAATAAAAAAGATATTTTAAGTTCATCAGGCCACTTTTGCTAGACCTTGTAATCTGAATGTCATTTTCCTATGACTAGTCATTTACTCTGACTGGTGCTAATTTTACGATTAAATTTAAATATCCCAGTAACCGTCTGGAAGTCTGGCTCACCCCAGACAGCGTTGTCGGTGTGTCCGACCCATTCATTCATCCATTTTCGATATCTGCTTGTCCTATGGACTGTCGTGGGGGTCTAGAACCTATCGCAGAAGTCCAGGAATGACCCGGGACGGAACCCAGCATCATATTCGAAGTCGTTTGATCCTATTGTTGATTCTTACTGTTTTCTTTTGGTAAATTTCATGAAATAAAGTTCCAAAGCAATGAGTTTATCGACCAGAAGGCAAAGGGGACTGTTTGTTTGATATACTATGGTGACTAATAAATTGAATGAATGTCATTCAGTCATTATTACTACATGCGTTCATCATGCAGTATTAGTACTATAAATAATACTATAAATAGTACTAAATGTAGTAGTACTACGGAATTAGTCATTTAAGGGATGTGCAGCTGTTAGTTTAGTGACTTGGCATCTCCAGGATTATGGGTTCAAATCCCCAACTTGACTCCATTTCTCCAGGTTTCTTTGGGTACTATAGTAATGCAAAGACTGGTGTGTGTGGTCTAGGTATACATTACATTGTGGGGACCAGATGTCTCCGCAAAGTGATAAAAACCTGTTATTGTGGGGAACATTTTTTCAATTTTATTAAAATCTGTGACTGCAATCAAAAAACTAAAAAGTCTTGTATTTTTTTTGGTTACTTATGGTTATGGTTAGGGCTGAGTAGGGGTTAAGGGTGTCATAGTTGGAATTAGGGTTTTGCCCATAGAAATGAATGGACGGTCCCCACAAAGATATGAGTACAGGTCTCTGTGTGTGTGTGTGTGTGTGTGTGTGTGTGTGTGTGTGCTGCCATCACATCCAGACAGAGCTGCAGCTCTAACACGGTCAAAGTTGATCAGAGAACAATAAACATGCCAAAAAAAAGTTTTTGATGAAGAAAGGCCATTTTACCCCTTTTGGACCCAGCAGACCGATTTACAATGTTTTAGCTGCTTCGATCAAATTAAGCACCAGATCTGTCTCTCTGTACCCCCCCCTCCCCCTCATCCCCCATATGTATTATATCAAAATTCCTTGTACCGAAGACAGTATGGGAGACGGGTATTTCATCCCTAAATGACTCTGAATGGCATCCTACAAAGGTTGGTTGGCTGATGCCCTTTCCGTCTTAAATGGTAGGTTGGCATTTAACTTCCCCCGGTGTCAGCAGAACGCACGTCGAGATTTGGGAACACCTCAGCGTGGGGAACGGTCCACCGTTGTCGTGTGTGTGTGTGTGTGTGGGGGGTGGGGTTACGCAGGACGAAGTGTGCCGGTCTGGAGAATATGGAGGCACGCGTGTATCCACTCACATGTGCGTGTTCCCTGTTTAAATTTCGCATCTATAGTATGTGGATTCTAAGAGGCCACTTGAGATAATTCTATTAAGCGTGTGTGCTTAATAATGTGGAGTGGAGATGCGATTTGCTCGTTTCAGTTCCAGGACTGGGGGCGGGTGGGGGGGGGGGGCACTTGGATCCTGCTACTGCGGTTCTGTGGGTGTCCATTTGTAAATAAAAAGGTCAGAGGTCAACAGAAACCTTGTAACCATGGGTAGTTTAGTTAACCTGAGTTATTTCATTAAGGTGTCCAGTTCTAGGGCTGAGTTAAGTATCGAAATGTTACTTTGTATTTTATAAAAAATATATGTGGTTGGAACATTACCTGCTTGCTGATTGTTGGATCACATCAGAGGTAGCTGGTCCACGGAGGTATATAAGGTGATGTCCTCTGTATTTATGATATAATAATGTAACAAATTACTTAGCAAGTTATTACAAAAAAAAATGTTATTGTCATATAAAAGCACATTTCTATCTTCTTTGGAAAAATGCACTTTTGTAATATTTTTAAATGTTTGATCGTCTTATCAGCCACCAATTCTTCCACATAGTGTAGAAGAACCAATCCATTCTCTGCATAAAAGGCCACCACATTAGCTGCTGGTTGCCCAAAGCTTTAGTCTGGCTTTGGCCTTTCAGTCAATTGGAAGTGGGGGGTGTGCTGATCTAGGGCTTGAGTTACAGCACCGAATCAAGTGGCTGTCTTTCAGTCATGGAAAGGGGGAAATGGAGCTGGGGAGGAGGTTCTGTCTCCTGTGAATCACCAGGGGGCGACGTGTTGAGCGTCGCACTACAGCATCACGCCGAGGTTTTCCCACAGAACACTGCAGCACGGACAGGGACCCATTTTAAGGCTAATGGCTACACGCTAAAGATAGACGCGTCGAATGGCTGCCAGCGCCCCATGGCCCACGGAGGCGCAAGGACGTGCCTCCCTCAGCTTGAGCCACCTCCCACAGTGGGGGGGGGGGGTCATGTCCAAGCTAATGACTTCACGGCAGAGGCAGCGGGGGGGGGGGGGGGGGGGGGGGGCAATTTGGAGGAGCAGTATGTTAAAGAGCTCAGCACTCATTAGCACATCGGCCATCATATCTGCTGCCAGTGTGTCAGCCTGTGGATAACCGTATGCTGTGCATTGTATAGAATATTCCGGTAGGTGTGTATGCCACATGATGACCCATTTCGCACATTATTTTATTACACTGTGGCAAGTGGCTGCACCTGGAATGATGAGCAAACGCCTGGTCCTGAGAGAAGCCGTGGGCGGAGCAACGTGTAGGGGGTAATGTTTCAGGGTTATGGGGGGGTGGGGCGGCAGACACCGTTGTGATCCACAGAGGAGGGACCGGCTCCGCTCACTGAAGTACATCCACCAGCAGTGGTGGTACAGGGTTCAGCTGCATAGGGGCTGTCTGACCCTTTGGTTAAAGGTGTCTGCTAAATGCAATGTGACGCCCTTGTTGGTGCGGAGGCTTAGCGTCGGCTCCTTAAGGCAGCCACAGCGTAAAACAGTAGATCCTCTGGTCAAAGATCCGCGCCAAAGCTGTTTGGTCTGACATGTCGGAGCACATGATTCCAGCAAGTATGGAGCGGAGCCTGCAGCAGTCTGTTTGATCCCGTTTATCACATTCTGCCGATGGAATCGATACCATACCGCTCCTTCTGAGTTTCAGTGAGCGATGTTTACCTCAGACAGCCCCCCCAGCCTGGGTCCTCGTGGGGCATGTCAACAGGGGTGAAAAATCTTTGTTCATAAAGACTGTCAGATTTTAATAAGACTGTGATGAGGCGTCCCCTGTTTTACAGTCATCTTAGCCCACGCTGAAAATGAGCTATACGTTACAATTTTGTCTAGCACCATCCTTACGGATCTGGTCCACATCGAGGGGTTGTTCACCTCCGGTCATTTTAGCCACGATCTGTTACGATACTAATCCACCAGCAGCTGTTTACATCGCAAAGATGTCTCTCGGACTTGGTTTAAGTCCCTATGCACCTCGTCCCTTTTTCCACGCCATCGCAGTTTGACTGTAAGGAGCTCACGCTTAAAGTCATTCTATTGCACTCTAGTGATTCTGGACAGATTTGTGCCTTACGTGCCACATTTAGAAGGGATGGAGGTCACATTTGGTTGTGGGGTAACAGTCTTGGTGTTTGACCAGCCGTCGTGATTTTAAAGTCCCGAATGCGCCAGATATGATGGGGCATTGCGTCATATATGGTGACATAGAGCAGGTCACCGACGCCTTTGGTCAGGATTGGCATCTTAACTCTTTCACTGCCTCCCACCACATGGAAATTACCGGGGCAAAGATCCGCTGGGAGCGAGGAGAGCGGGGGAAGGAAACGGCAACACTAGAAGTTTGAAAAAAAAAAACCATGAAAAGGTTAGTTGGGAGGCTTTCTAGATCTGTCTGCACGCTGCGCGACTGAGCCGCGGTGGCCGGTAACCTGGGCCGGGTAGCTCCGATCAATGGGCTGAAGGACAAGAGTGTCAGAGAAAAATGAAAGACCTCCCCCTCCCTTCATCCGGGCGAGCTGGACCGCTGCTGGGGGGCCGAGCGCTCCGGGGTCGCGTTTGATTGGAGGGGCCACTCTGGGGTGCCAGCAGGGGACCCATGTTGGGAGTCTACCCCAGTGTACCCCCCCTATCCCCCCCATACTCATATATGATAAATCCCGGGTTTGGAGGTCCCCCCCCCCCCCCAACAGCCAGCCACTGACAATGAAATGGGGGGTTTTTCATGTCGCGGGGGCCTGGAGAATCGAGGTGGAGAGAAGTGTGATCATATGAGCGCTGTCGCTCATGCCTTCTTACCAATTAATGCGCTGGTGTCTGTATATTAAAATCAAGCTTCCCGACAGCTAGAGAGTGAGGAAATTGTGGTCATGTGACCTGTGGCAATAACAACAATGACTGGACTGACTGATCCAACCCAGATGAATGATTTGTGACCCTTCTGTACTTTTTTCAGTACATTTAAACCAGTTAGATGTCAGATCAGCGGTGCTGACCAAGTCAGTAACTAAGTTAGTAAAAACAATTGTGTATTTTTGGTTACCTTTTGTCCCCTAAAGGACTTTTAGTTACTGCTTTTCTCACTAATATGGGAAGGAGTAAGAATCGAGTTTCCCAGCTGGAGCGTAATGGAGATGTGGTCCAGCGATGAGAAATGGGGAGGAGACAAGCAGGCAAAAAAAAAAACCACAGCGAGAAAAGCACGAGAGAGCCCCCCTGCACTGCCCCTCGTATCCCTGACTGACCGGCCCACGCTAATTTGACAGTGGAGCCATCACACCCCGGCGTCACTCTGTGATGTCACGGGGGCCCCACAATCTGAAGCATTTAGACGCTACTGAAAGTGAGGCATTTGCCGGACAGGGATATGGGGCCTAATGCCTGCTTTAGTTTGTACCTTTTTTTTGGCTCCGGAAGTGACTCGCCCTTCCCGTTCCTCACCCTAAGCTGCATGGCGTTCATGTCCACCGGAGGATGCCCATAGTCCTCATTCTACCCAGGCAACAATCATCCAAGGGGCGGGGGGGGGCTGTTGCTGTGCCAGGGGGTGGTTGCCAGGACGCTCTCAGGAGCGGTGACCGCCCACCGCATTGCTGCAGCTCCTTCCTGATGACAGTCGGCTACCGGTCTCATGTGCACCCCCCCCGGCCTCAAACCCCTCCGGAGAAGATTTAATGTGCTCTCTTTCCAAATGGAGTCCTCTAGTTCTCCGATTTTAGCAAAAAAAAATAATAAAATGTCACTAAAAATTAGCATTTCGTACTTAAAAAGTAGCACCGGGCGATTTTCCCTCTGAAAGGCCGGTGCGTTTGTCACTAATAGGTGCTTCACATGTGACTCTAATGTAACTGATCCCTTCAAAAAAACAAAACAAAAAAAAAACAAGCAAACAGCCCTCCACATTCTCGCTCCCCATTTGCATGCTGACCGTGTGCAGTCACCGAAGGCAACCTCACTAGTTTACCTAAAAAAATTGGGGGGGTGCTATAGCATATTACACAAACAAACAAAAAAATTAATAATTTACATAATGCATTAAAGCCGATTGGATACATGTCTCTCGATCGGCACCTGGGGCTGGGTCGGTGGGTCAGAGTGTCAGTGTCTGAGGGAGGGGATCGTGGTTTTAGTCAACAAAGCTTCCCGTTGGATTTCGCTGCCACAAGCGCCATTACGTCTGCTCCTCTTTTTTTCCCGCCGGCTCCAAAGTGAAGCCCACGTAATTAGCCATTTCGCCGATAATATCGCTTATCCGCAGCCGTCCCGTGGCGCCCCCTGAACCCGGCGTCGCATTACGAGCCATCAGCCTGGGTCGCGATCCACCGTGATTCGCTGTGTTTATTGCGCGTTATAAAAAACAATCTGACGTGTTAATTGGAGGTATTACTGAACCGGGGAAGGTATTCCAGGGTGAGCTCCGCCCTTAAAGTTCTCCAGCACTTAATGGAAGCAAACTGGGCTGGGTGGATTAGCAAGCTGCTTTCGCTCTACTGGAACATGATTTTTTTCCACTTGTCACGTACCTATTATCCAGTCTGCGCCGTCCTTTCCTATATCCTGTTTCAAACGCTACTTCCTGTAGTCCGATGGCCTGATTGGTCGGACTGACTCCGGCTCTTTTCTGCGCCCTGACTCTCAGACACTGTGCCTTGTGATACTCTCCACACCTGTGGATCATCTCAGAGCTGACTATTCCATCCCCCTTGACCCCCCCCCCCCCCCCCATGAGTATGGGCTGTGACCAATAGAAATGACATAAACCGTGATGGGAAGGATAAACGTGTCCCAGAAATAACCTTTTGAGGGAAGAGAGTGAAAAATGATTTTGTCTATCTGTGATCCTTTTGCACTTTCACTGCAC